>NC_091015.1:37618766-37922377 GCF_041296385.1 Aphelocoma coerulescens | reverse complement strand
CCTCGCACCTGGGCGCGCAGGTGAGGTGCTGGCGAGAGCGCTTCAGCCCCCGGGGAAACGGGGCGGTGGTGGCCCCTGCGCCCCCCGCCCCAGAGTCACCCCCCGTGTGTCGCCTCACGTCTTTATTGCGCTCCCCCGCCCGCTGCCCCCGAGGGGCGGCAGGACCCCTAGCAGTCCGTCAGCCCCGACGGGGAGGTGATGGTCCTGCGAGGGCCGTGCGGCTGGGGGGCACGGCCGCCGATCCGCCCGGGGCGGGGGGGGCTCCGGGGCAGCCGCGGCGGGGAGGCGCGGTCCGCCCGGGGGCAGGGACGGGCGGGCTGCGCCCCCGCGGAGCCGCCCCCCCGCCAGGCCGCGGGCGCCCGGGGCGCGGGCGCGCAGCGCTGCCGCCCGCTGACGGAGCGGCTCGGCGCGGGGACGGCGCTGGCGTTTTGGAGGGAGTTTGCATGTGGTCAGTGCTGTGCTGCTGAGCCAGCCCCCAGCTCACATTACACACTACTGTATTTATAACCTCTCGAAGCTGTTTCCCCCTTCAAGCAGTTCTCTGGGACCACCTTCTATTGGCTTCAACCTCTCCCACTTCTTGACATCTGAGCGGCTCTGAGAACGGCTCATCTAGGTCCGAGTGTTTATGCAGCGGAGACTGGCCACTAGGGCTAAAGACCTGGATTATCTGAGCTCAGCTGCCTGCCGCAGAGTCTGTCGGTGCCGTTTTGGAAAAAAAAATCCCAGCCCCGATCTGTTTACAGTGAAAGTTGACAAAGGGTGGTGAAGTTGGATCTTTCCTAAACTCTCCTGCCTGGAACCTGAGACTTGCATGCCATGGATCACACACTCTTTGGCTGCCTGCGCAGCCCTCATGCCACTGCGCAGAGCTTGCACCCTTTCTCCCAGTCTTCTCTTGCCCTGCATGGAAGATCTGACCACATGTCCTACCCTGATCTGTCTTCTTCTTCTTCCTCTTGCATAATAGCGGGATACCCCAATGAGGAGGGCATGTTTGCCAGCCAGCATCATAGGGGGCACCATCACCATCACCATCACCACCACCACCACCACCAGCAACAGCAGCACCAGGCTTTGCAGACGAACTGGCACATTCCTCAGATGTCGTCTCCTCCCGCCGCGGCCAGGCACAGCCTCTGCCTTCAGCCTGACTCAGGAGGACCTCCGGAGCTGGGCAGCAGCCCTCCTGTCCTCTGTTCGAACTCTTCCAGCCTGGGCACCAACACCCCCACGGGGGCAGCGTGTGCGCCAGGGGACTATGGCAGGCAGGCTCTGTCCCCGGTGGAAACAGAGAAGAGGTCCGGCAAAAGGAAAAGCGACAGCTCAGGTAAAGGCTCGCGCGTTCCCCAGCGGGGCGGGATCCCCGGGTGGCGGGTGTCGGGGGAAGCGGCACGGTCGGGCCCCGCGGACCTGCCGCCGCTCGGCTGAGCTCGCTTAGCCCGGCTCGTTTGGCCCAGCTCAGCTCGGCTCGGCTCGGCTCGGCTGGCCCGGCTCGGCTGGCCCGGCCACGGCCGCCGCCGTGCTCTCGCCGCCGGCTGACACCGGGCTGCCGGGTTGCTCCTTCCCTCTAACGCGCTCTCGGGATCTCCATCACTAACGCAAGCTTTATTAAGGCTACGCGGGGAGAAATTAAAAGAAAAAATCCAGCACGTGATAGAGTATGAAATCAAGGTGGTGGGGGAGAGTTTCCTACAGCCAAGGAGAGAAACGTTTGTAGTTTTAGTGCGGTTTTCAGCATCTGGTTCCGCGTCCCCCTCCCCCCTGCCCGATACGACACCTCTGCTTCAAAATTCAGAATCCAGCGCGCTCTTTCCCCTCCGCCCCTTCGCCGTGGAGTTGACTGCGGCTCCGAGGCGATTGCACAACGCTTGGAAGCACTGCCGTGAAAGCGCGGATTCGGGAGAGGAGCTGATGCCTTGCTACCCCGTAGGATCTGAGTGAGCCTGCATCAAATCCTCAGCGTGGAAGGGGCAAAATTTGGAGTCTGTAAAGCAAACGGGTGAATGGGAGTTTCAGAAAGCTGCTTCACTTCAGTTTGCTGGTGGCGGGGACAGATGAATGGAAGGAGCTGTCTGACTTTTAAAATCACTGTAATTCTTACTTAAAGGCGAGCATAGAAACATGTAGATCCACAGTCATTCTAGAGCGATAATTTGGCATCAATGAATGTGCAAAAATCCTTGACATTATCTCTGCTTTCTAGAATAGCAAAGCCTGCCAAAGTCCCACTCTGACAAAAGCCACTCGGCAAAGGCAACACAACTGATGGGACTTCCATTAGGGCACATATGAACTGGCGGGTCACCAAAAACGTAGTGAGACAGGCAGGAGGCACTTGAAAGAGAGGGCTCAACAGACTGAAAACTCAAGAGCTGGCATAGCAAATTATTTGTTATCACAGAAGAGAAAGTGAAAGGCTTTGTACGATATATATGAAGTTCACAACTGAAACCATCACCTCTTTCACTCAAAAAGTTGTAAGCTTGGTAGAGTGTAAGCAACAGAAAGCATTTTAAAAAATAATCCTCAAGAATACCATCACTTCCTTAATTTTCCTTTACATTGGCAAACGTTTACAGTAATTCAGAATGTATTTAGCTGAATTTTGTATTACGTAGCTGGTATAGTTGCTAAAAACTCCTCTTGAGTTTAAAAGCTGTATTTAGTTCAAACGCTGCTGGTAAAAGCTTTTGTTTTGTCTTCTTTACCTTCAATGAGACAAAATGAATTATCTGATTTTGTGAGGTGTATGAAGAGTCCCTGTTATAACTGCGAAAATAACTGGATGTCTGCTGGTGTGAGGATTTATTGTATTTGTCAGTCTATTTAAAGCTAAAGGAAAAAAGGAAATTGGTCCCTTTCACTGTCAGGGAAGCATCTGAATCACTTTCTGTTTATTTCGTTCTGCAATGCAAACCAAAAAAACATCAGTGGGGAAAGTCCTAAACCTTTCCCTGAAGTGACTGGAGTCTTCCACTGCATTAGTGGACAAGAGGTCAAGCCTTTAGCCATGGTTACGTTTATCTTGCAATGTACTTCGATCCTCACTTTCTAAGGCTTTCTGAAGATCAAGGTAACTATTTCCTCCTCCCTTCCGCTAAGAAAAAAATATGACCGTTTACACAATTGTGAATCTCTCAAACTGAAAATAGATGTCTTTTGACAACAACTGCGTAGCTGCTGTATGTTTGGTTTTTCTTCAGGAAAACCCTGCATTTTGGACTGAATATTTAACCACACCCCTTTATTAATCCTGATCTCTGGTGTTAGATATTTAATGCCCTTCTAATATATGGCAGCAAGAACTATTTTTAATTTGCTGTGTTTCTGTATTTGTCATCCATAATTGCCCCTCATTTGGTTGAACATCATCTCCTTTATTTCTCATTAATCTTTTTTTTAAAAACAAATTACTGTGCTTGAAAGAATTCCACCCATGCCTTCATCGTACTTGGAACTACTTCAATAGACATTTGTAAAAAATCCTAATAGTAAATAACTAAGAGGTGAAGAGAGAGAGAGAGAGAGTTTTAAGTTTCAGTGCCAGCTTTTTGAGACAATTATTAATGCTCCTGCTTAATTTACACATATATTTCCTCTTCTTAAGCATATCGCTTAAAGCCACAGAATGCTCAGTGTTTTCTTGAACCGAATCTGTTCCGCATTTCAGAGCTGAATTAACCTTAGGCTACCCCTTTCTTGCACTACTTAGCTTTTGTTTCTGTGTGTTTAAGATCATAAAGCTGAGTTTGTAGATAGTTTAAATAATGTAAAACATGATCGTTCCTTGTATCATCTTCCAAACAAGTAACTGTTTCTTAGACGTATAGCTACTCTGAAAATTTACCAGAAGGTATACCCCATTTTACTTATTTGTTATGATGGCGGGAATGCAACTTTTTAAAATTATAAACAGAAATCCAGAGGGCAAGCAGAATTTCGTACAATGGACTGTGTGTTTTTCCTTGGAATTCACATATTGCAAAGGAATGGGAGGATATAGAAATATTTTCCTCTAAGCTGTTACAGTTTCATTTGGGATTGAGAAAGCAAAGTGAAATGTGCTCTCATGATAGTTTTATAAACTGACCTAGTTTTCTTTAGTCCTAACCCAGGTTTTAAGTAGTCTGGGACGTTCCCTTTGAAGATATTGAATAGACTGCTACTGAACAGGGTGAAATTTTCTACTGTTCTCATTGTAAAGGACTGGGAAATACAGCTTACGTAGTCATCGACCCCTGCTTGCTACAGCTGTCAGTGTCTCCAGGTTTTGTAGTTGCTCTCTCATTATCTGCAGAACATTCCTTTCAACCTGCGTAGGCCCAGAAGTGGGTCAGTAAAGTTGCCTGTGAACTGAGGAGTGGCGCATACAAATCTTTATATGTGAACGTTTTGCAGTGAATAATGGCATCTGCATCCTCACCTTTGTAACTCAGCTCTGCATATGTCAAGGGTGTAGGAGTAGAGAGACGATACTAAATTTGAGGGTAGGTTACAAATTAAATTGCTTATTTTGAAGTGCATTAATGGTCAGAATTATCTGTGTGCTAATGAGGTGCGGATGAAAACCATGCTGAGTGTATAGAAAACATATTCTTGGAGTGCTTTGTTGCTTTGTGGTATGAGTTATTCTAGATTTAATATTTTGGATTTTTCTAATGCCTCCCCTTCTCATTACTTGTCTGTGAGTTTCAGGGCCATTTTATTTCTGTTTGTTATAGAGTAGGTTTTGATTCTCAGATGATGCAGAACACATCAGATGCAAACATACTACTGTGTTTTCCTAAGTTATGTCACTTAGGTCCAAGTTTTCTTAAAACTTCAGTCAGGAAAAAAGCATATTAATGCCTATATAGGAAGTGCTATCTAGATTTACTGAGAAATATAAAAAAGGGTGAATCTGGTAGCCTTAAGGAAGTCTAAAATGCTGTGGTGAAAAAAGATATCTGTACTGTGCTGAAAAAGTTGGGGGGAGGCTGAGTATCGTTGAAGGAGTTGTTTTAAGCACTACAGCTATTCAAACATTTAATTGCAATAGATAAATATATAAGGAAATTGCATTCCTCTTAAAGTCTAGTGTAATTAAACACTTGCGCCCAGACATAAAAAGCCATTTAAAAAAAAAAAAAAAAAGACCAAATTTTGCCATGGGAAAATGCTTTCTGTATGGCACAGGTTTCCAAGGAAAGGCTAGCAGGTAATAAAAATTATTCATATTTTTGACTGTATTTACAATAGCATAATTTAGAAATGCCTCTGAAAAAGTGTTTTAGGAATCCACTGTTTCAGTGGTGCCGTCCAGTGTTTCAATAGCTGTTCTGCTGGGTTATTTTCATTGACAAATCACATGAAAAAAACCAATACTTTGTTTTCCCCTGAGTTTTAATATTTTATAACCTACCTATACTCAACATGCAAGCAGTTAAAAGTTACATCTCCAGGGAATTTATTTTAAACACATCCAAATATCATAAATCATATATACTTGTTTGAAATGGTCTCTAAAAAGCAGGTCATTTTGATAAATGGTTATAAATACTGTGAAATCATGAGTTTTGAGGACTTCTGATTGGTTTCTGAAACCTGTCAGTAAGAAAAATGAGCTGCACACTTGTAGTCAAAAAGCACTGTGTAACTGATTCATCAATACGTCTGTGCTTTTCAGTGTGGTTGTAAACAGAAGCAAGAAAAAATACATAATAAAGCATAGCGTTTCCAGAAAGAGTTAATTTGTTTGGTATCTGGTATAAAAGGATCACTTACACTTAAGAAAAACAACAACAACAACAAAAACTCTGTAGATTTCATAAATGAAACCATTTCAGAATCCGATGAGTAATAAACGTATTATTAGGAGAAAACTTTCAAGACTGATTGCATATCAAATGTTGGGCTTACTAGTGAGCTACTTGCTGAATTGTTTTAATAGAGGAAAACTTGCAAGAAATTCACTTTTGTTCTCAGGAAATATAATCAGGAACTTTTCTAAGACTAAAATTTGAAAGACTATTTTGGTGATACATTTTCAAAATTCTTTGCCCCACGCCAAAGAAGAACTTTCTGTGGACAAAAAAAAAAAAAAAAAAAAAAAGAAGAAGAAATATGTATAGTTTCTAGTTATGCATTTCTGTCTGTTTGTATAAATGATTCAGTAGGATTTACACTTCTCCCTCTTCCCCTCCTCGTCAACCCACCCATTTGGAAACATTGGAGGGCCGATCCAAACCTTCACTGGATCACAAATGTTTTTGTGAGAAGGTCCATTGACTCCAGTGGAACTCCTGAAGTGCTCAAGGTTTTTTTAAGCCATTGGAGCTTAATTCTGTTACATGGAGATTAAAGATTCAAACATTCTGGCAATATCTGGATAAAATTTAACTAAAAAATTTCAAAAAATCATAGTTTTAGTTAGTTACCTTTTAGGATTTTTAAACTTCTGTTACATAGTAGTGAAAGAAAAATGCTTTATAATCCTTGCAGATATTTACTGATGAAATGTTTGGATTGCCTGATTGTTTGAAAATTGCCAATTGAGCATTTTATATACACATTGAATTTTACCTACATTGCTTTTAACATCCTAGGATAAAATTTGTACTAACATATCTAGTATGAATTCTGTAGTATTTTGTAACGTAAGTAGTAAGATTATGATTCTCCTTTTTTGTCTTTTTGCCATTTTTAGACATGCCAATTGTTTAATAAATGTTTTTTAATTGAGCCTGTTAATCTGCATATCATTTTCCATTTGGAAATACTCGTTCTTTAGTAATGCGATGACTCGATATGCTGTATCTCAATTCCTCAAGCGTAGGATTGAGCTCTGTGTCTTGAAATTCAAGGGAAGGTAACATTATCTTTGCTTCTGTCCACTGATACCCTAATATTGCTCACTGGATTTATTGCTTCCAAAGACACCGTTACTTGGCAGTATGAATGGTCGCCATAGCATGTTTCTCTCAGTAGCAAAATGTACTCTACCAAGCAGTGCTATAAGCCTATGGAAAGGAAGCAAAATAAATCTGGTTTCATCTGCTAGACTGAGCAAAGTTTAAACCCATCAGTAAAATGTAGTTATGGTGGGGTTGGGTTCAATCCTTATTTTTGCTATGCTACCCTGTGTCCTTGTTCTAATATACTTAAGAATGCAACTTGAAAGGATGCAAAAGGAAAGTCATATTTTTTAAATATAAATACTTGCATATGTCGCTAATAAGGTTTCTAACTGAAATAGTGTGGTGTTAGAGAATTTTGATAAATAGGGCTTGAGGCTACTTCATTACTTCAGTGCACAGCTGGGCATTGAACCCAGTCCTATGATCTGTCTCGAGCCTGTGCCCTGTCCTTTTATGACTGTTTGCCCAACTTATACAATGGCCATACCAGTGCTTTCCTTCCATTTGTAAAGTGCTGTAAACTTTTATGGATTGAAAAGCTTTTGTGTGTGTGTGTGTGCGTACATGCTTTTTATTTTTAGTAGGCTTTAAAGACTTACAGATCTGCATCACGATTTCTCAAGTTCTGCTAGTTGCAGAGTACGAGCAAGATGGTGCACAGCCACCCTGCAGAAAAACTTTCCTCCTGCTACTCAGCAGGGCAATTGCATCACCTCTACCAGCATGAGCTGGGTGACTGCATACGTGGTCACAGCCAGGAGTCATTTGACTTCTGGGGTGAGCGTCTGGGCTCTTCCATGAGCATGTAGCCGTTTTTCTACTGTGTTTAATGCAAGTCTGAATTAAAAAATAGCCTGATGTCATTCTGCTGGATACATGCAGTCTAGTCTTATATTTTAAGTATTTGAATCAGTAAAAAGAAAGTTGTTGAAATAAATGGTTTATAAACAGACATGCTAAGGGAAATTTCACCAGGAAGATACTGATGACAAGCTCCTACTGATTTTCGTTCAGACCAGATTTTACTATAAATGTAGCTTAGCTTGGGAGGAGATAGACCAGTTAGCCATGGTAGTGCTTGTGTTTTTTTGTTATATGCTGTCTTGAATTCTTCCAGCAGCAAATATGGCAAAGGAATGCTTGTTTAAAAAGCCACTGCTGCTATTGGTCTTGGCTTTCTAGCATGCGTTGTCCTTGTTATTTATTAATACATATTACAAAATCTATGTCCTTTGATAAGTTTACCTAAACCATATCCATTTAAAATAATATTTTAGTAGAAAATAATATAAATCACAACGATGTTATTCATTTTACTCTGCAACTTTTATACATGTATCTGTGATATCACTAGTGCAGAGTTGCCTCACTGCATCCTAACATCCAGTGAATGACGCAAAGTGAAGAAAACCCCACATTAAAATAACGGGATATAGTAGTAGACAGTGCACTGTAATACATGAAAATGTCCTTCTTAAGTCTTCTATTAAACACTATACATAGACTACTTATGTCGACTTATGTTGTCAAAATTCTACTTGGTAACATCAGTGGTATTAAAGATGTAATGTTCACTGTAGATTAGGGATGGTATCTTTTATTGCAAGATCTTGGACCTACAGAAGATACTAAGGCACCTCCTATTCAGAATTCGAGCTGATTTTCTGTGTGAATTTTTACAAATAGTTTTGGGGATAGGTCACTTGATTGGAATTTGTAGATATTAATAAATAGACATAAGATTATATGTCAAAAGAGAAATCTGGAATAATATTTGGAAATTTGCTGCTGAATATCTTATTGTTTAATGATGGATGTAATCACTGAATGCTGTGAAGTCTGAAATCCCTGGAGCTTCTTACTCAATGAAATGGAAAATAAGCATTCAGAACTTTGTCTTGAAAATTACCTGTGCTGGATAAACATCACAAGATAACATCCATGAGAAGTTAATGGTCATGTTGTGGAAAGTTATATTGTAGTTGATTCTATGCTTTCTTTTGTTTTCCTTTAATAAATGAAACAAAATAATTGACAAAACAGAAGAAGCAAGTCTCAAAGCAATGAGTCAAATCTTTAATTTATGATAGAACATAATAGTTTTACTAAACCAATAAAATCCAGGGGATTATGAAACTCTAACTGGAAGCCAAGTGATTCTTTTATTTTCTCTTTTCTTTTCTTTTCTTTTCTTTTCTTTTCTTTTCTTTTCTTTTCTTTTCTTTTCTTTTCTTTTCTTTTCTTTTCTTTTCTTTTCTTTTCTTTTCTTTTCTTTTCTTTTCTTTTCTTTTCTTTTCTTTTCTTTTCTTTTCTTTTCTTTTCTTTTCTTTTCTTTTCTTTTCTTTTCTTTTCTTTTCTTTTCTTTTCTTTTCTTTTCTTTTCTTTTCTTTTCTTTTCTTTTCTTTTCTTTTCTTTTCTTTTCTTTTCTTTCTTTCTTTCTTTCTTTCTTTCTTTCTTTCTTTCTTTCTTTCTTTCTTTCTTTCTTTCTTTCTTTCTTTCTTTCTTTCTTTCTTTCTTTCTTTCTTTCTTTCTTTCTTTCTTTCTTTCTTTCTTTCTTTCTTTCTTTCTTTCTTTCTTTTCTTTCTTTTCTTTCTTTCTTTCTCTCCCTCACTCTCTTTCTTTCGCTCTTTCGCTCTTTAACTCTTCCTCTCCTCTCCTCTCCTCTCCTCTCCTCTCCTCTCCTCTCCTCTCCTCTCCTCTCCTCTCCTCTCCTCTCCTCTCCTCTCCTCTCCTCTCCTCTCCTCTCCTCTCCTCTCCTCTCCTCTCCTCTCCTCTCCTCTCCTCTCCTCTCCTCTCCTCTCCTCTCCTCTCCTCTCCTCTCCTCTCCTCTCCTCTCCTCTCCTCTCCTCTCCTCTCCTCTCCTCTCCTCTCCTCTCCTCTCCTCTCCTCTCCTCTCCTCTCCTCTCCTCTCCTCTCCTCTCCTCTCCTCTCCTCTCCTTCTATTCTCCTCTCTTTCACTGCTTCTTGGACTAGAGAAAAAGTGGTTGATTGAACATTATTTTATAGCAAATAGGATATGAAAAACTAAAACTGAAACAGATTACTGCAACCTTTTAAAAGCCCTTCTTCCTTCTGCATTCTCTCAGATCTCTAATAGCTATTTCTTATTTTTAGCAAGTAAGTCTGAACAAATGCTGCCTTACATAAACTGTGTTAGATGCACTTCAGTATCCTCTGCCACTATTGTGAGTTTTAATTCTTAGACTGTGATCTTACGACGGTTGTAGTATGCATTTAATTTTGTGTGTTGGGAGATGAATGAAATCTCGGGATGCTGAAGTCAAAACTAGCTATTGAGTGGAGCCAGGACTTCACAGCTGAAATAGTCACAGTACTTTGATATGAACACCGCTGAAGTTAAGTGTATGTTTACACATTTTGGTGAATTGAGGGCATTAGTCACTTAAATTTACCAAGCGGAAAAAAACTGTTTCCCACTTTGGTCCTTCCAAAAATAGATACAAAAAAAATCTGTTGGACATATGTGGACTGACAATATAGCTCTGAAGAGAGTTGAATGAACTGTGGGGTTTTCTACCTGCCAAGCAAAAAATGGTATATTCTAGATGCATGCAATATATCCTGAGTGTGCATTGGAAGGGGGTGTTTTGACACGGTGAGTGAGGCTCCTCAGGCACATTGGTCTCAATAGCTTTTCAAGCCTTTCATTTTCTTTCGTCTGGTGGAGAATACCAGAACACTGTAGGCTTCACAGAATATGTGGACAAGTAAAAACTACTTATTAAAATGTGCTTATTATTGTAAAAGGAATGGTAGGAACAGTGACTAGATGTCTCCTAAATTTGTGAAAATACTGGTTTAGTTTAGTGAAGAAAAACAAATTTAAGTCAGATGTGTTGATAAACTATACGACAACGTATTTTGCGAGGCTTCGTTACACTGAATTGCTAAAAATGGTGTGAATGGAAGCCTGGGCAGCTACAGCGATGCTGACCACTCAAAGATTTCTTGTAAAACTGTGCTTAGAATGCCAAACAGTATTTTCTGCCAGAAGAAAGCGCCAGTCTAAAAGGCGCTTAAGCACATTCACGCCTTTCACATTTATATTTTCAGAACGAGACATTAAAACATAGTAATAGTCTGCAATTCATACCCGCCTTACATAGGACTTAGGAAGAGCTGAGAACGTTAAAAGTTCTTTGCAGTTTGGTTTGATTGACTCAGAATTGACATAGTAATATTAAGCTCTTTTTTTCCCTGTTCCTATATTCTTGTTTTGGGAGTACCATAATGATCTCAAGCTGCAGCTGTGTATTCAGTCTTTGCGTTCCTGAGGACATTAGAACAATATACACTAATGGTCTCACTCCTGACTCCCGCTCCCTCTCTTCCTCCCTCCCTCTCTCCCTCCCTTTTTTTTTTTTACACAAGTCTATTTCTGAAGGAGTGCGTGCCTATATATCCGTTCAATTTCCATTCATCCATGCAAAATGAGCACTTTCTTAATTTCAAAACAAAAAATACAACCCTTTACCTTAATCAGATTTCCATTAGATGTAACCTTCAATAACTTAAGAACTGCAGTTATCTGCTAAATAAGTTAGTCTATCAAGCAATGCAAGTTGAAACAGTTATGAGTCAGTTAAAAATGGAAGACTTCATTAGCAGTTGTTCATGGGGCATCTTGAATCTGCAGAATTATCTTTTTTTGGGGGTATTATTACCACTTTAATTTACGTGATTTTTTAATAGCTGATTGGGTCAATAAAGAGAGTGACAATTCTGTCTGTATCATTTGTTTTTATGAAATAATACATTGTTATTAAAAGTTGTAAATGCAACATCTTAAATTTTAAATTAAAAGAAATGATGTGAGCACGTACAGGAGAAAAAGCTGGAGACAAGAGTGCAAACAATTTTGATTGTTCTATATTATGAAGAAATATTCTGCCAAACTTACCTGTAGTTTGGCTTAGCTTTGCACTTTGATTTTTACTCCACTCATTCTGACACCTTTGCTTTTACACTTCTATACATTGCTACAACTTTATGAGACAAATGTCTTTATTACTTTAATATGAGGGTATGTACAGAAATCTAACAGTATTCAAACCCTATAAAGCTATCTTTATTTCACTGGTTTCAAATGGAAATGTAGACAAAGACAGAAGGTGCCAATTGAGTTTGCAGTCTGCTGGCATGAGAAATATCATGAGAGATTTCATATTTTTGTATTTGCAAACATATTGGGAATGCTTTGCCAGACATGACACCCAAACAAATACTTCTCTTGGATAGAGGTTGTGTGTTTAAACTACAATGGCTAAACATTTCCAGCCATTTTTAAGTCTGGTGAAATATAACTTAGAGAATGACCCAGTCCATCAAAGTTCTTGGGAAAGCCATTTCCTTTCCTCCTGCAATAGTCACTCAGCTTTGCCAGTCTATATACTGATGCTCTAACTCTGTCAAAGCTTAGGTTACTGTGTATAGCTCTTCTGGAATTAACAGTATCATGTTGGCAAAGTTAAGCACAAGCATGTCAGTTACAAATTGGTTGTTGATTCCCTCAGCTTGATGCTGTGAGGCTAAGAAATGTTAGTAGTTCCACCAAATATGGGTAGATACCATGCAAATATTATTTACAGAGGCTCTGGCTTACCTTATGTATTTCAAGCATGTTTCCACAGCTAATTGATAGTCTTAATTCACACACAAACTGAAAGATGCTTCCATGTTACCCAGGAAACATTTGGCTGGCTTTCTTATATAGATAACTGGAAAGCTTGGTGCTACCCATGTAGAGGAGTCTGACTGCACCTTATTGCTGGCCTGTTAATCAGGACTTTGTTAACCTAACAGCAGAGTCTTGTTACAAAAGACAGATCTGAAATCTACAGTGAGCTGGAAATGCAAGAAGTACTGCTCCTAACTGAGGTGTTAATACAAACCTACATGGAGCCTTTCTAGTTCAGAAGATATTTGGAAGGGAGTACATACTCCCTAAATACCTCAGGGAGAGGGTTTCTGTGAATTTTGGAACTGAAACAAGTCCAGGGAATATGCGTATCTTGTTGCACAACAAGTACAAAAAAAGTCTCACCAGTCAGCCTTTGCACCTTCCCGGCCATGTCATTTAATGGCTCATATATCTCTGCTCTCCATAAAGCCAAACT
The DNA here is from genome assembly GCF_041296385.1 of Aphelocoma coerulescens. Taxonomy (NCBI): domain Eukaryota; kingdom Metazoa; phylum Chordata; class Aves; order Passeriformes; family Corvidae; genus Aphelocoma; species Aphelocoma coerulescens. The sequence continues at coordinate 37,909,341 of NC_091015.1, read as the reverse complement.
TTATGCAGTAAAGGTCAGTTTCTTTATAAAAGCAGACAGCATTTCCTTTCCTTCCAGGGCAAGAATGCACAGATGTAGGAAAAAAATTGCTCACAAAAGAGACCTCGGGTGAGCACAAAGCATCTTTTACAGGCATAAAACAATTTTGTCCTTGGTTTCCCCAGTGCAAGGCCATGGACTGCTGCTTGCTCCGAACAGCTTGAGAACTATGGCTTAGAAGATATTATTTTGCTGTGAGACTTTGCAAGTTGCTTTTTGGTCTTCTCTCTCTCCAACATATTTTCAGACTGTTTTGCAAATGGCTTTTACGCCACTTTGCAGAAATTGAATCCTGTTTTTCTGCCCTGGCCCTCTCTTGGTTCCTATTTTAACCCTGCCAAAACCAAAGCTGATGTAATGATCATACCTTTCAATCACATCCTTTTGAAATTTCCTTCCTGGAATCATTCTTCTGGTTCCACCTTATATTCTCAGAGTTAAACTAATTTCACTGCAAGGCGTTGCCCAATGCCTCAGACAATGTTTTGGATCCTGTTTCTTATCTACCTCAATATTTTCTCCATGCTGTCTTAAGTGTGTTCTTCCTTTTTCCATGCACACTTTTTTCTGTCTTCATTACAGCTCACATACCTGCAAGAAACATCTAAAAACAATATTCTGTCATTAAGCATTGTCATCAAGCTATCATCTCTTTTACCCTGAACTTCTTTTTTGGTAACTGTAGGTCACACATGGCTTTTCTGTGGACTTACAGTCTGTAAGGAAAGTGTTCAAGACAGGAAGTGAACAGAGAAAAAAGAAAAAAGAAAAAAGAAAAGAAAAAAAGGTCCTTCATATGCCTTCTTTTCTCTCGATGTTTCAACTTCATAGGGGTGTGCACCACAGAGCAGATTCTGTAAACAGCTACAGCAAAAATCAAGCATGACTCAGAGTGACAATATTGATATTTAGTATCTAGTAACAGTGATGTACACAGTGTTGAGCAGACCTGTGTGTAAAAAGGAAGTACTTGAAACTAAGTCAAATGTGTGGAAAAAAAAAAATCTAAGTTTCTTAAAATGCACTCTTTTAAATCCAAGAATTTAGGTAATTACTTGTGGCAGAAGGAATGTGGTTCAAAGACAGTAAAGTCTCATTTTGAAGGGGACTGTAAACTCTTTAAATAGCACTGGCAAATTGCTCATTTACTCTAGTTTTCTGTAAGAAGAATTTTGAAAACAGTAAAATATTTTTATTTGATCCCATTTCACTGATATAATAGACATGAACATATATTTGGGGTATGTGTATGTATGCATGTCTATATCAAACCTAAAATAACAGTAGACAGGGACCTGGATAGTCCACGTGATTTTACTGGACCAGCACTTGGCTATTTTGTGTTATTATATTCCTAAACATGTTTTAAAACCAGTTTGGGAAGGATGACGAAGCTTCAGGAAGGGAGAGAAAAGCAAAGTTCTGATGATAGCTTTTGAATGCTTGGGCTTGGCAGTTTTGCAGCTATTTTCGATGTGTAGAGTTTTTCAGTGTAATATCAGCAAATATAGTGCAGGGTAAAATTAGAGACTGTATCAAATCTGAACTCTGGAGGATCAGCTCACAAGATTGGCTGGTTTTCGGCTAGTCTCCAGTGGGCTTTTTTCCATATCAAAAAAATCACCATACAGTTTGGCACAACCTTCAGGCTCCGCAAAGACGGTTTTATTCCAGGACTGAAATAGACAAAAGCAGTAGATGCCAGAATTGAGGTGCATTTGCAGAGTAGGATGGAGTTTTACAGCTTTTGTCTCAACTCTTCTCTCCCCTTGCTAGGAGTAAGTCTCTTTGGGTTTTTGATAAGAACTCTATTAACTTTATAGAGGAGGATGGGAGGAGATGCTAACAAAAGCCTCTAAGCGTGTTGTGTCAGTAGCTCACATTTCTCAAGTACACATTAGAATCTAACTATTGGATAAGATTTTTTTTTAAAGGTAAACAGATAATTTTCTGATCAAAATTTAGAAAAAAAATAGGAATGTTACAGACTTCTGACAGTGATGGAGTCCTTCTCCCTTCCCCCACTTCTCATCAGCAGGCTGATGTTTCCAACAACTTCAAAAACAGAAGACTTCTCTGTAATCCTAAATGTGCATAAGGAACAGATTAAAGTCCTGATTTGTGAAAAAAATTGAGCATATGCTTAAGAGCCATTGACTTCAATGAGAGTTAAATATGTCCTCACACACACTTCTTGAACTAGGGACTAATAAGGATATTAAAAAGGATCAAGAGGCTTTCCCTCTTCAGGAAATGCTGCAAAACTGTCATAACTGAAAATTATTTTAGTCATAATCATACTGACTCTCATCACCCCTCACCTCACTTCCAGTCTTCACAGAGAAGAAAAAAACCCTTCTCTCCATCTCTTCTACTCTCTTTTCCTTTTTTCTCCATGCTGTTCTATGCCAGGCTAAACTTACTCTGGTTCCAAAGAAGAATTACAGACTCTGCAGTGTCCATTAGGGATGACACTATTTCCAGTGTGATGAATGTGGACAACGGTCAGATAGTACAGTGGATGGTGGCTGAGCAACCCCCCCTGAGAGAATTAATTATAAGATAATTAATTACATTGCTGTATAGCTGATTTATCTGGAGGAATCCTGTGTACAGGGAAAAAGGTACCCCCTGCCAAACAGCAATCCATATTAATATTCTTTTATTAGACGAGTGACAGATGGAGTGAAATAGTGATGACTAAAAAGCTTGAGTGTGGGTTGATTCCTTTCAATTCAGTATGACAAAATGGGTTATATATATGGATTTTGAGTGTGGTACTCATTTATTAAATGCTCATTTGGATTTTAAAAAATAGCTTGCCTTCATTAGCCATCTCGGGAATCAGACTCCATGGTGTAATAAATCTCAGTTGCAGGAATTTTGGCCTGCTACTCATCTCAGAAAACTGAATTTTCTTTTTCTGAGCCTTGTCTCATACTCTACTACAATCCTAAGTGACTTATCCCTTTTCTTTGTTATCCACATTTAAAAGGCAGTTCTCATCCTTATAGACAGGAGTAGCCAGTTTGGGGAGGAGTATTTGTTCTCTTCTTCAACTCACTCACTCCAATTTTTTTTGTTTGTTTTCTTAATAAAAACTCTTTCTACAACTGAATCTCAGAGTTAACTTTAGCATAATGACCATTTAGCATGGCATCACTTAGAGAATATAATTTTTGTAAGAATTATAGAGCAGTAGAAACTTTAAACCTGCATAGAGTTTGGAAAAGAAAAACTGACGAGAAGGTTTCTTATTCAGTATATGAAAAGCTGAAAATGGACTCCATGTTTCTTTCATATTTTATTAAATTAGCTCATATAAATTAGTAGAGATGTTTCCTGCCAACTCTGTTTACATTCTTTTTGAAGCAGCTTTCTTTCATTCAAGTCAGAAAAAACCCCAGATTTCCATTCATACTTTTGTGTATTCACTAGTTGCTCTGTCCTTTGCTGCTGTGTGTGCTGTAAAAATAAAGTGACATATTCAGGTGTTATTTCCTTTTGTCCAGTCATGAACTTGCTTGAAAGTGTTGAATATTTCAGTGTTCTCTGTAACAAGACTGCAAAATTTCTGGTTTTTTGATCAAAGATTTTCTTAATATTTTTGAATTCACACTTTTCTTCAGACCAGGTTTCCCACAGTGGGAAGAGGACTGGAAATGAGCTATTATCCCCCAGGGTTAGTATCAGGTAATGCTGTGCTTTTCCTGTGTGATCTGTTTGAGTTGCAGAGGTGTGGTACTACCATAATTCCGGTTGGTCTCCATAGATGCCCTCTAACATTTAAATACATGGTCTTATGATTATTTAGTACAGATTTTAAACATCCCAGGATGTATCAGGGTCCAGGCATAATGACGTATTCCTGGACTCTTGCAGAGCATTGCAGCTCCTGTATCAGGATCCATGCCACTGTAGGTTGGACATAGCTGCCCTGAGTAGCAGGAATTCTGTACGTTTAAATCTTCCCTTAGCAGGGTGTGCCGAAGCACACATCGACTTATATTCTACTTCCACATCATGATGTGATCTTGGTTTTTGTCTTCTTGTACAATTTACTTGGTAATTTTCTGACTGTTTCTGCTGCTGTGTTTTGCTTTATGCTGATTTTCAGTCTGTTGCATCTTCAAATCCGTGAGTTAATCTTTGACCACTTTTGGAGAGCCAAGTAAGATGGATTCATATTTTTTTAAAGGTATTAAACAAAAAAATTTTCTTCCAAAAAATATTGTTTTGAAAGAGACAGTTTTACAATGACTTTATACAAAATTTATATACACTACTAATAAAAAAAAAATATGGCAAATAGTCCCTAACTGGGTATTTCGCAAAGTTAGTGTTTTATTCATCTTTCTATACTAAGGAATTCAAAAGCCAGAAAAGTTGGCATTAAACTTAAAGGGCAATGGAAAGTTGGTAGCCTAAACATTTGTTTTGATTCATATGGAGGGAAAGAATTTGGACCAGATGCTGGAAAGAGCTCAGAACCCAGAAGCCCCCATTGTTCTTCATTTAGGTGCCTAAATGGTAACAGTTGGGTGTGCAGCTTTCTTGAAAGCTGATCCTTTTGTGTTAGGCAGCTCTTAGGTTTTAGCCTATCTCTTCCTGGCTATAGAACTTAACTGTAAACACTTATTCCTGAATTGTTCCTCATCTATATCCTTCAAGCATTTGCTTATTGTTAGGAGATCAGTTGTTAATATTGCAAGGCTGCAACCCCTTCAGCATGTCCTGAGTTTTAAAAATATGTGTCCCTCACTTTGCTTTCATCCTGGGGACGTTCCTTCTCTGCATCTAATGCTTTGGTAACACATTTGCAAGGAGTTCAAGCAGAGTGTGGACTCTTAAAATACTGTGCATTCATATGCTTTTGTTTGCTTTAGGCTGGAAATCCTGTAAAATACAAAATATTTTAGAGGAAGCAGGGCTGTGCACTTTCTTCCACAAATTAAGCTTCCAGTCCTAGAAAACTTCTCAACAGAGCCTAGTGTATAGATGGTTGCATTTCAGTGTGCTTATATTTTAGTGTTGATAATATACAGATGATCATGAAATATTTAGTTGCAGGATTGGATTAAACCAAGATCAAACAAAGCATCTACTGTGCCTTCTTATAGTTAAGAAAAGGATGGTAAATATTAGCTCTCATTTTCACCTAAGTTCTGTATGCACGCACACACACACAATACACAAACACAATACAAAGTACCTTTCGAAAGTTTTCTGTGCTATGGGGTGTTTAAGATGTTGTATATGATTCAAAAGCACCTTTGGGCTTCACTTTTGGGTTATAAATTTTTAAAATTTAGATATAATTACTAAAAAGGTGAGACTATTAGTAGGCTTAAAAGATTAAGACTAAATTTTAGCAAAAAAGACCTCATGATACCCTGCAACCCGAAAGTGGAGAAGATGGGTTGCTTTGAACTAAGACAACGTCAAGAAATCAGGGAGAAAAAGTTTAGTTTCCAAAAAGTGAGCATTGTGATTTAGCCAGGCAAACTGCCCCCACAGAGAAGCAAATACATTACTGTGGGCAAATCTCCATGACTGTGCTCCCTACAGGAATCCCTGTGTAGATCTTCTAGTTTCATTTCCTTCAATAATCTTGACACAGTGCTGTAGTTACTCCATACTTCAGATCTTCAGTCTGTAGAGAGGACAAAACCAGCTTACAGTTCCTTACGTATAAACAGAGATAAAACATTCAGGATGTCAAACTAGACTGGGGAATAGGAGGACTCAAAATGCAATGACAATTCCATTTAATTGTTTGAATGCTGAGTAGATTACCTATCAAGGTATTTTTGAGCAGGTATGTGTCTCCAAAGAATAAATAGCACTCTTTAACATCTTAAATAGAGGCATTTTTAATATTTTGATGATTTTTTGAGCCAATTATTGGCAGATGTGCTTTAGCCAACCATATGTCTCAAGGTGATGTACAGATATATTTCTCTGCCTCAACAAATATTCCAGCTTCTTTCCAAATGGTATGTTTGTTTGGCTGGTGCACAGCCTCAGTCAGCTATTTTTCTGAAATTGAATCCAGATCAAATGGAATGCCCTGCTGGTTGTATCTCAGTGCTTGCCTTGACCAGCGTTCTTCACCCTTGCAGAGAACGAGCAGTTGTCTGGTTACCTGAGATATTCATAACAGGGTCCTGTATGTTATTTATAAATCTATTTTACCTTCTTTGATAGATGCAATTATTACAACCAGTTAGCATTGGAAGGCTATAGCAACATAAGTGTGGTAGTCTCTCTCTCTGCTATGTTTTCATTTATTTATTTTTAACATTGAAATTATGCAATTCTCAGAATAATCCTTCATGCATTGCAAACCTACCAACTGCTAAAACCCCTTTTCCTCTTTTTGTACTGAGTTTGATCAACTATATTGTACAATTTATATTGTCTCAATAACTTTCACATCAATTTTCATATTTAATTTCTCCAATGTAAATTTTTCATCCATTAGGAGCTATTATGAATTGCCATATCGTGAATTGTCTCTCCAGAGCTAAGAAATTCTCTTCTATCCTGAGATTTAATTGGAAGAGATTGGGCACCCATTTTTTTCTTGCCTGTCACTGTCTGACTCGTTGCCATGAGATATTCAACAGCCTGGTTCCTTTTGCTGCATTTTCAAGTCTAAATGTAGGCCATCAATATATCTGGATATGTTTCAGTACAGTGGTTATTAAATTTTGTACAGAGCTCTAGGAAATTGTGTGAAAGGTGCTATATAAATGTACAGATTAGAGTGGAGTGGATTAAATAGGACTGTACTTCTGGAATGCACATCACCCCTTACTATGAGTTCTCATAGTGTGGTTAGAGCCAGCCTGTGCTTCATGAAATTTTTTTTGTGTTGTCCATTTAACCAATAAATCTGTCATCACTGACTGGTCTCCATTTCCTCTGAAATAAACAAATCACTATAAGGTTCTTTGAAGCAGCAGACTGCCAGGAAACACAAAAGTCACTTTTGCTTCATCCACGGAGATAAAGTAGTTAGAAAGTGGAAATGAGCTGCAACTGAAGGAGCCTCAGTGTTCTCACACCTGCTAGAAAGTACAGTAGATTTCCACAGAGCAGGAATTCAAACAAACCTCAGATCACTGTATTCAGTGAAAGTGAGCTTGCCTAGCCAAGAAATGAATTGCAGGCCCTTGGAAACTACTTAAAGCAAGCCAGTTTCACAGGGACAGAGGAAATTCAAAAGAGTCCAGGAAACTCTTCTAGGTCTGTGATATCCATTGCATTAGCTGTTGTTTTCCTGGTCTGCATTTCTGACCTCCACACTTCTCAGACTCCATTTTTCAACTGGATGGTCCTCTGCTTGCTGCATTTCATGTTTCATTCCACAGATCACCCCTCTGAGCCTTGACTACCTTTAGTGCCAAGTGTTCTCACGTGTAAGTTTGCATCTGCTTTTTCTTTGCTCTTGAGCTGGGATTTATTTCATTGCAGTCTCTGTTCCCAACAACCTATGGCTTAAGTGTTATCTTCTACCTCTTTTCAATGTGAAAAATTAGTCTCAGAAAGCTAGCAAAGTCTTTAATTTGTTCTGGTTGTTCTCTGATTGTCTATTTCTGCTGCTGAAAAAGGTTATGGAAGTTAAGCTTCTGACAGGTGAGCATGGTCATCATGAACGGAAAAAAAGTATTGATTTTTGCTTCTGTAACTCATTTTTAGGTTAATTTAACTAGCACAGCTTACTTCTTTATAAATTGAAGGAAAATGCTCCTGTTAAAAGTTTGCAGTTACTTTCAGCAAAGTAGCTTTAAGCTTTCTTCCCAATAAAAAATCTCACTCTTTACTTGTACAAATGTCTGTGAATATAAACACTACAAGTGGCTTCTAACTGAAGGTGAAATCACGGAAAGAAAAATCAGTAATAAAAGAAAGCCAACATTTTTTAGGAGAATCTAATGAATCTTTTTTAAAAGTGGACCTCTGGCATAACAGAAGCTGAGAATTGTAAAATGGGACAGTTTTACAATGTAGTTTATAAATAGTGTTGAAAAACCTTTCACATTTCTTTATCCATTCCATTTTTATGCTTGTTTCTAAATAATTTAATTCTTGTAAAGAGTTTTTACATCAGTATTTCCAATGACTTATTTTCTTTGTTGGAATACTGTTATTGTTGGAAAACGGTGTTATTATATGCTCAGTAAAAGTTCTATCTTGGATTTGGATTCACAGACAGTAATTTTTTTTTGTTTTAGACCCATAAATAAAATATTAAGTTTGTTCTTATCCATATCCTTTCAAACAACTTATTTTCAGGCTCTTGCTGACATTCCACTCTATTTTTTTTGCTAGCAAACTTAATACTTCACATTTTGAACTCACAGCACAGTAGAAACTATTCTTGTAATTACTGCAAGTGTAACCACAGGCTTCTGTTGTATCCTTTCCAAAGCTTATTCTAACCCCTGTATTCAGATTACCTGCTGATGCTCTGAGTATATAGGGATTTCTGTAAGTTAACATGGACTTTTAAAAACTAGAAAAAATTGACTTAAGGGAATATTCTGGTATCTGTCCCTTTCCTGCTATGGACCAAGTGTTTGCATGCTCCCACCACAGTGCTCAAGTGTCTCTATCTTCCTTACTGGTAGTATACTGAAGTATTGAAAGGAATTGAAGAGAAAATTCTGTGTGGAACCAGTGAGGGGCATACCACCATATCCTGTCCTGACCCAGGATCTTACCCCATCACAAAACCTCATGTGATAGTGGGACGGGGCTTCCCTTCCTCTTTTCTTTCTTTTTCTCTGCATTAATAATGGATTGCATTAATGATGGGGAGATGTAAACCAGACCCATAGTAAAATGGTGTAAACCTACACCAAAAGGAGTATGATACTTGCTATGGAGGCAGATGCCAAATCTGATTTTGGAAAAACCTTGGGGCTCCAGCTGACCATATATATTTCCTGGCTCATGTTTAATCCTATGTGGGTCTTTTTGTCAGTAACAGAACAAAAGCAAGGAAAAGAAAGGCATGTATATTTCTGCCATTTATATGACAGTTCAATTCCTACAAAACATACTACTTGTGTTAAAAAATGGGATTAGTTTCCAAATTGCAATTGCCAGAGTATCCTGAAATGAATCCATGTGCAAGCTGAAAATGTGCTTAGAGATGATTTTTCCAAAGTGATTTTGGTAGCTATAAGTCCTGGAAAGGCACATTTTTTGAGGCTACACAACTCTTAAGTTTTTGATGTATGACAGACAAAATGTGTGATCAACACAAACAATAATAATGAAACAGTTGCAATAATCAAAGAAAACAGGAGAGATTATAGAAGTTGAATTTGCCAAAAATACTATATTTTAAATCTAGTTTTTGGTTTTTTGTTTGTTTCCCAGAGGTTTCATTAACAATAAAGGCTGATGGCTGTTCAAATGAGGAAACATCTGCACACCTGTATCTTTATAACAGTCAGGTAGCATGTAGCCTTCTGCATGAATGGGAATCCTAGTTTTGTCACTTTGAGCTATAAAAGAGGGGAAAACCCCCATAAGATTAAATAAACTCAGGTATAGATAAACGAGGTGTGCATAAAAATTCCATAAGGATTCTTTGATTATGTCTTTATATGATTTATTTTTGTTACTGCTAAAGCACCTTGTTACAGGGAGAAAGAAAATCTGGAGGCCACTAAACACTAAGCTCTACATTACAGGCACTTCAAGGAATGTTAGTTATATGACAACTGTAAAGATTGTTTCTACATTTTACTGAGCAAATAAGGGATTGCTTTTCCTATTGATTCATTCAATGTCTCTGAAGTAGTAATGAATGCAGTGAAGAAGCAGATTTTTTTCCAGATCAAAAATAGTTGGATGAAGTAGTGCTAAAATGGGATCTTCAAGCCAGGTTAAGTAATACTGAGCCAAAACTTTGAAACTTCTGTTTTTAGTTTGATAGCTAGTTTTGTAACAGTTTGTTACAAATGCTTGTGAATTTCCTGTTTACTTTGTCTTCCAGAGAAAATTGACCTGAAAAAAACTATCATGCATAAATCCAGTGAGAAAGACACATTCATTTAAGAGTCAGACTTGATGATCCTTGTGGGTCCCTTCCAACTCAGATTATTCTGTGATTTTATGATTCTTTTCTAAGAACTACTGCAGTCACATAAAATAAGTTTGGAATGATTGGGTGCGCTCCATATAAACATCAAAAATTTTCAGGTGTTCATCAGAAAAACTACAGTTGGTTTTTCAAGGCTGGTTCACTCTTTATATTTATGGTGGTTGAGTGCTTTTAGAATTAGATGAACTGAAATAATGAACAGTTATTAAGATGCTTTATGAGAACTGAAAGTCATGTTCATGAATTCTATATTCTATAAATATGGCAGGAAAGAATTAAATTCTTCCTGTATGTAACACATAGACTTTTGTTTGTGTTGTGTATATGTGCATAACTTATTAAATCAGCGTTAAGAGAGCTTTTGGTCTGCTGCTGTAAACCATGAATTCCGAAGTCTCACTTTTATGGGAATGGAGATTCAGTGTTGGTGGAAAAAAAGACCTGGCTCTGCAGTTATGAGCCTCTCACACTCCTGAGTTTTAGATTTGTTTCAGTAGAGCACAGTTGTCCTGTAAAAGTCTTGGAGAGAAAAAGCTGCCAGGTTGCTTATCTATATCTGTTGGGGTTTTTAAACAGCTGCAGAGAGACCTTGAGGCAGACTCCTTACTTCAAAGGGGAGCTGGTGTGCAGAGCAGGAAAGGAAAGTGGTCATGTGAATCTTCACGCTAAGCAGACTACTTGAGTGTTTATGTAGCAACTCAAATTTTTTTTTGAGGACGTGTGACTTAATACCTGCATATGCATTACATCAGTTAGCAAATTCTGCTCATTGGTGCCTGCTTTGTTTCGGGTAGGACAGGGCATAATCTTCATCATCTGGAGAGAGAGTTAAGCACGGTGAGCACCAATCCAAGCAAATACACAGGGGCTAGACAGTGACAAGGGCATCTGCCTGCACGTCTTAACATCAGGAGGAGGGGGAGTGAGGCGGAAGAAACTCAGAAAGAGGGATGCATTTCAGACAAGTGCTTTGGTCCTGTCTAAAGTCAGCTATGCTTTGTCCAAGTGATGATTTGTACTGCATAGAACATTGCCATTTCCTACATTTTTCTTAATATCGATTTAGAGTAAACGAGGAGCTTAACATAATTTTTGGCATTTCAACATTATTACCCTACTGCTTCTTAACTACTTTGTTAGAAATATTGAATACTTTGAGAAAGTAATGGTACAGATAGTCCAGGACATTGTACTCATAATAATTCACAATATTCTGTATCTGAGAGAAAAGTCTGTAATAAACAGTAAAAATGGGATAGGTACATTTGATGATCAATAGCAGCAGAAGATGTAGAGAAATTACTAAAATGGAACAACATCTTGTTTCATTGAAAGTAATTTTCCTTAGAAAAATGGGTACAAAAGGCAATGTACTTTTCTGAGTACTTTCTACTACTTTCTTTTTTCACACACTGGTAGTTGTGGAACAACATATTGTTCATATCCTGTATGAGTGCTCTGTGGGATTGTGATTTGTAAGCAGGTTTTCAGAACTGGGTTGGAGCTAATGACTTTCATACACTATGTGTGTTCTTTTACCTAGTTTAAAAAATTATTTTTATTCCCTTAAACATCTGCTGCATACAAAGGGAGTTTCAAAATATCCGTCTTCTCAATATACTTAGGAAGATGGAAGTCTAAAAACTGATTTTACTCTTTGGCAACTTGACATATGAATTGCCTAAAAATAAATATCTGATTTTCTTAGTTGTCTTATTGACAAGTGGTTATCTTGCATTTGCAATGACACCTGTATAATTTCAGAAATTGCTGTCACCCTGGAACCATTTTTGGATAATTGTATTTCTGCTTCCTAAATATATTTCTGGTAATTTTAGTCAGATTTCAATCTGTAAGGATCTCATCATCTGTTTAAGTTCTTAGTTTATGAAAGGAATAGATCATACCCACATTGCATATTACCAATTTTTCATGCAGAAGATATTCTGATTTATACCTACAAAAACTGGTGCTTTCAACTGTTAAATTACTATGTAGCTCAGCAGATCTGGGTATCTATTGACATATCTCTCACAAAAGATTTGCACAACTTCTCAGAGATGTCTACAAAGGTTTGCTAAGGACTATATATCATATTCATGTTGCTTTTGTCCTCTTTCATTTGTGGTTTAGACCCTGGCATGTTTCCTTTCCTTAGCCTTTTGCTAAACCTAAGTCTTAGGATATTACATATTTTGACCTTTTCCTATGATTATTTAATTTTCCTCAACCTTTGAGAAAAAATACTCTCTATTTTTGGTCATAAGCATACTGTAAGAAATTTCAGAATCAGACCACTTAAGAAAACCATTTTGACTTGGAAAAAAGACTTTGCTGCTGTTGCATCTGCAGTTGTACCTTGGTGGGATGTGACATGAACCTCATCTTATGCCCTGTCTGTACATCTTTGACTACATCATGCACAATCTGAATCCTCTTTGCCCTTCTTTCCCCCTGAACTCTTACTTAAAATGTGAATTTTGTCCAATACTATTTATATGTAAAACAGTCTGTAATTACACAAAATTGGTCATTTCTTGCCACACCTTACTTGAACAAGGATCAAAGTCTTTTCCAAGATGAGAACTGTTGTTGATGAATTGTGAGACTAAGTTGAAGGAGGTCACAATTCTGATTATCCCTGTCTTTCCTTAGAAACTGTTCTGGTATAATGCCCAGGAGGATGACAGCTAGGATGCAATGATGAACATTTTCACTTGTTTGTTACCACCATGAAGAAGTAGGGTGCAACATATGATAGATGTATTGCCAGCTCTTGGGAGCAGGGACTTTCCTTTGACAGCACACAGTATCTAGCATAATGAGGAAGCCCTTTAAGCACCACTGCTGCGCTGATGAAAAAGAATAATATATTTGGAACTTTCTTTGTCTCATTCTTTTTGGGCATACACGTCTTTATTCAAGAAAAGAGCTTCTGGGCTCTTTCTACAGTTTTTGAGCCAAAAAAATGTCCTCCTACCTAGGGAACTAACATTTCTAGCTTCAAACTTTGATTGAATTGCTGTCTTTTCCAAGTCGTAGTATAAAAACATATTTATTTAGTTAGTTCCCTTTAAGTCTTAGTAGGGTCAGGCATGAGTGTCCTGATAGTGTCCCTTCTCTGAGAATTAATGATCATTATTTTCAAGTAGTAACAAACTGTCTGAAATGAGCTCCTATTACCTGTCAGTGCAAATTAAAGCAAATTAAATAAAACCAAATCAGAACTAGTTCTTAACTAATTAAAAGGCACTTTTGAAATATTAAGATACTCAAAAGAAAGTGTGTTTGTGAGGGGCAGGTTCTGTTTACAAACAGGACACCATCCCCACAAATAATCCTATTTGCCTGCATGTTAAGATATGGGTGAATTAATGCTCATTGAAGGGTATTCAATTTGAACTTCTTATCTGGTCATTATTGATGCAATCCAAGAAGGAATGACTGGTGATTTTTTGATGTTCTCAGCCTTGTCTTACAGACAGACATCTTCTCATTTTGTCCACCAAACAGAAGATTAGCTTGTGTAGCAGTTACTCAAGACAACTTTTGTTACATCAAGGGCTTACTGGGCTGACACAATCAAAATGAGTGAAGAAAGAAAGGAGTTGATACTGAGATTTTAAATAAGGATTAAAGCAGCTTTGAAGAGGTGAACCAGGAATGGTAGCCATCATTGAAAAATGGGTTCATTTGTGCATTTTTGAATAACACCAAATAAATAAGTGGTCCAAAACCCAAAGCAGAGTAACTAGATGATGTAACCAATGAGGTCTTTTAGGGTGACAGTAGACCCAACTCTCCCTTGGAAATAAAGGAAACAAACAAACAAAAAAACAACCAAACAAAAAACCTCAAACAAAGAAACAAAAAAGAAAAAAAACCCAATCAAACAAAAACAACAACAACAACAACAAAAGAGAGAAAAGTCAGAGTTTAAAGTAAAATTGCAATGTATATGGCTTTTCTGGTGAGTTATTTGATACAAAATAATACATAAATAATTGATTTTTTTGTTTGTTTACATTTCAAGGCATGAGAAGATACAGATTTCCTGCTTTCAAAATGAAAGTGAAAATATATGAGAGTAGGAAGGCACCAAATTGTGTTTAGAAAAAGCTTAATGTTCAGCTAAATGCACAGATGCATAAACTAAACACATTTTATGCTTATACCACTGTTTATATAGTAATGAGGATTTTCCATCAGTTTTCATCAGTTAAACAGTAGCTGTCTTTTTGCTGTTGAATGGAAACAAGACAATCTTGCATAAAAACATCAGATGTATCAGCATGTTATGGACTTTGATTTTTCATATGAGTTCAGAACAGTTATAACCATAACAGACAAACATTTTAACTTCCTCTACTTTTGATTTTTGACTCAGATTTGTGAACTGAATTGGATCCAACTTCACTTAAGAAAAAGGCTGGATTTTTGGATGATAGAGAAAGTCAATATCCAGTTTTTGTTTCTGTTTTGAAAGATGGAGAAATCTTGTTTATGACTAGGAACATCTGCCAAATGCTCCAACACCAGTAAAAATTAACTATTTACTCAAACTGATGTTTATATCTGTGAAAGTAGATATTGCTCCATGTTTCCAGTGCCCTAGAGGCCTATAAATCCCCTGGAAAACATCACAACAATGTGAAACAACCCAGTGCAGTTATCCAACAAGAACCATTTTTGTAGGGCTGTGCTGTACCAGTGCATGCTCAGTCCAGCCTCTACGATAAATCCAAGCCTCAGTGACATTTGTTCTATTGACTGGAGTCACTAGGGAATGCAGACAGGAAAGGAGATGTAAGTCATGCTAGTTGAACACTTTAAATGGCCAGACAGCAGCAAGCAGATGAATCCTAAAAGTGCTGTGCTGCTAAGGAGCTCTAAGCAGAACAGTGGGTAAGAAAGTGAATGAAGTTGTTCAGCACTTTACAGCTGCCTCTTGACACGTTGTCCTGCAACAGACAGTTAAGATCAGGTTTTGTTTTGCATCAATAGCAACTATCAGCCAGTACATTGCAGGGGTGGTTATGTGAAGCAAACAGTCCCTTGTTTGTAGGTGTCCCCTTTGCCTCCAGATCCTGAGCAGCAAAAGCAAGAGGCCCACATTCAGGGTGGTCATCGATGTGTAAAGAAAGACTGGAAACGGTTTTTCAATGATGTGCAATTTTAAAATAAGATACCCTTGATAAAAATAGTATAATATCTAATAATTTCATTCAGTTGGGTGGAATTTCAGTGACTGAGTAGTTTAAAAGTAAATTAAATAAAGTTTTTATATTGGAAGGAGTAACACCCCAGAGCTTGTGTCTGATTGCTATAACTCATTTTTTTTTTTGAAAGCTTCAGACCTTTATTCCACTTCTTTATATTCCTCTTGAATTCGAAAGCTGCTGCATACTCTTTTTCAGAGCTGCCAGACCAGAGTTCAGGAGGTATTTTTTGAGGCTTAGAGGGAGATTTATCTACCTCCCCTCCTCACCTCATTAGCATGGGCAAATGCAGCATTCACTGCTATTGCATGAAGTCCAGCCCTGGAATTGCTGGTTACCTGTATACATGCTGGGATTTCATTGTTGTTTCGAGCCTCTGCTTTTTAGATTGTATTCCTACATCCTTTCATAGGTATACTAATAATTTTATTGACGTTTTTTCCCCTGTTTCTGGGATCTGATAATCTCAGGTACTGTACCTACTCTTAGTACAGAGATCCAACCCTAGATTATATGGATGGGAAGAAGAGCCAAGTAATAAAATACCAATTTTGATTTCCTAGAAAGATGTAGTTAACATTCATCAGAGTCAAAAGGCAGGAAATGTGTTACCCCCAGCTGCCAATTGTTACTGGAGGTGACAACTGATCACATTAAAGAATGCAGGTACAGATTTGAAATGTTTTAATAGTACAATTAAATAACCTCCTAATTTGTTTTGGGTGTTACAACTTTTAGGATGAAGAAAAAAGTTACACCTATCCAACTTTTATCTTCAATATTTATGAATTTTGTAAAATTTTCTTATCCCAGTAGAGGTAGGTATTTAAAATGAGCTTTTTAAAAAGAGTAAACAAATATTGTCTAGGTTTGCAAAACTTATATAGGATTTGTTAGGCTTTGACATGCACTGTCAGAATATTTCCCAGAACAGTACTTTACCAGGAAGGCCTTTATTCTCCAGCTCGTAGGCAGCAAGCTGTGGGAGGTGAGTGATGGAACAGTCAGGCCCTATTATTTAACATTTGTTTGCCAAATGGTCTCTCTGATTGGAGGAAACAAAAGTTTTTATTTTCAGATGAGTTTAGTAATCACAGAAAGACTTTTCCATTACTGAAAAGAAGTAAGAAATGAAGCTGGGGAAAAAAAATTACCTTTTAATTTGACTAAAATACTGTGGGCATGGGGTTTAATTATTGGACACTTTTGGGTTGTGGGGGTTTCTTGTATTTTGCTTTTTTTTTTTTTTTTTTTTTAACATATTTGTTCTCAGTGGGCTCACTTGAGACCAGAACTTTTTGTACACACTGACCTGTTTGCAAAATCAGTCCCTTGTTACTATACTTTCTAAAGAAAAAATTAGGACTTTGTTAGGAATATCAACTCCTTTGGAAGTAGCAGTCCATTTTTAAAGTTAAAAGAAGTTATAATCTCGCTATTTCATATAAAAGGGAACAGTACAGGTATGGCATGAAAGTTTTCCATCTCAAAGCTGTACTTGAACCCATACTTGAAGTAACTTCTCCTTTTGTATATATAGTACTTTCTTGCACTCTAATCTTAAAATAATAGGAAGGCCTCAAAAAATGATGCTGTATCTTTTTGCTCACAGGAAAGCCAAAGGTTTTTTTTAATTGTACCCTGACAAAGGTTTTCATTATCAATCACAGGCTTTAACTGTGTAAGTTGATTGTTAGCAATCAAAAAAAATTAGTCATCAAAAAGCCCTCCCAGACCATAAAATAAATAGTAGATTAGATCTAGCAGAAAACTTAAACCTGCATTATTAACCAGACTTTATTTCTTTTACAGGTTTATTTCCTTCACCCAATATACTATTTAGAGAAATATTTAAAGTTTTTAGTTTAATTATCTGAGCATTTCTCCATCCTTTAGCAATTGTACTATAGGTTGAAAAGGGAGTGGTGTTAGCAGCAAACATGACAAATCCTTTGGGTGTTTTTAACGGATTCTGCCATTTGTGATAATCATTTGAGAAAACAAAAAGGAAAATGTGGCATGGTGATAAATAGGGGAATTCGTAAGTCAAAACCAGCTGATATTCAGGACTTCTAAAGCAATCATTAGGAGGGTGTCTATCTCGTATTAACAGACAGTAATAGTTTTAAGTGAAAAACGAAACTTTCACGGTTGGTCTGAAAGCCAGTGGTACAAATAGCTAAAACATCTGAAAAATTTTATTTTACAACCTTTTTTATTTTGGTTTCCCCTGAAAGACAGGTAATTCCATTTAATTGTATGTGGGAAAGTACTTTTCACTGTTTTTACAGTTTTATAGATAGTGTTATACTTCAGTACAATGTTGTAAAGCAAACTGTGAATGAAACAGTAGAAGACACCCAGAACAGCAACCCACTTGGGTACAAGAGTGCACGCATGTGTGTGTTTTTCTGTTCTGAAGAAAGTCTGGATATCTGCTCAGGTAGGTTATGAGCACAGCTGGGCCTATTGGCTTCATTTTAATGCTTTCTGAGGGATAATAAGATTTACAAAACATGTCACTAAAGCATACGTGGGCAAATACATTTGCACAGAAATCTGTATTTCTTAAATACCCAGACAGAGATTACATTTGTGCCTCATGCTGAAAGCTGTAATGCCACACTAGCTGAGCCACTAAGGCAGAAAATGACCACATGGAAGTGCTTGTGGGGGCTGTGACACTCATCAGACAGTGAAATGGAAGGTGATTTGTGATCCTGCAGCTCTGCAAGGTGCTACATACACTTTAGAGGCCAGTTATGGGTGTTTAAAAAGGACAGGTTTTAGAAAGAGTAAAAACATTTCAAGCAGACTGATTTAAAAAAAAAATGGAGAAAGGGCACACTAACATAGGATTAAACAGAAATATTGGATGTTAGATTTGCTCCAGACACTGCTTTTTTTCTGTCATATGTTCAACATATATAAAATTTTCACTACATCACTAAGGGGTTCAAAATAAATCTGTTTCGTGATGAATGGGAAAAAAAATTAGCTAGTGTAACACACGTGGAAGAATTACATTAAAAATACCACTGTGAAATGGCTTCCTGTTTCCTGTAGCAGCAAAATAATTCTTAGAAAGAGTTAAAGTGGAATTGTTGGTACCCATTTATATTTTCCTTTGTGTAACTGTATCCTAAAGCTTTGAAAAGATGAGTGAGTTAGGCAATATGGAGCCCTCAAGAAACGGTATTAAACTGCTGTAAAGTGTTTCAACTTTTATTGCTAAGTATGGAAAACTAAAATCCTTGATTCTTTGGCTTACGTGCAAAGTATTTATTTTTTTGTTCAGACAGGAGGTTATGCAATTGCAATAAACTTTTTTTAAAAAGCAAACTTAGAAGTCAGCAAGATTTTGACTGTAAGTTCTGCCTGTATATTTTGAAAAAATATATATGAAGGAGCCTAAGAATACTCTTCTTTATTCAACTCAAGATTTCTCCTAATCCTACACAAAGTAAACTGGTACTTGTAATGAGAGCAAAATCAGCTCTCATTTCCTTGTGGCTGCAAAGAGATTCTACTCAAATTCTTGAGCTTCTCCAGTCTGCTCACGGTAATTTGGGGAAGAATTTGGCCTACCCTAAGAAACTGGCCCATATGGCCCCTTTCTAGGCCATTTGCTCTAGTGAAGGTGTACATTTTTGCACAATGAGGTGGTCTGTTGCAAGATCTACAAGAATTACTATAGATTCTGGCTTTTACTTAATTCTAATGTAAGGTCTTGTGTATGAGGAGTGGAGGCAATAGCACTGCCTATCTGTAGCACACCAACTATGGAAGAAAGAGCTCTAGGCTATACACTTGGTGAAGTCTGTAATCAAATTACACCTTAATTTCTGAAAACTATGGGTAATGTGAATAATGTGTAAAAAAAAGTTAAAGCCTAGTTTCTTCTAGATAAAATGCAATCATTATTAGAAGTATATTTGGAATTTCACAATGAAGAATTATTATAGCGATAGCAGAAAATTAAAATATTGACATCTTTTCATGGAGTAACTAAGTAACCATATTAAAAATGTTCTACTCACTGATTCAAAGAATATTATCCACAAGGTCTGCATTTTCCAAGCAAAGGAATTATTACCAAGAACTGACTGCCATTTGGGAAGCAAACATGGCTAGTTTTGCATTGGGGTGTACTGCTGCTTAAATACAAGGGTCTTTGAATGTAAATGTGAAAGCACATAAAACTAATGGCCATTTATGTAAAGAAGTTAATATATAAAAAAGGTTAGTAAAATGTACTGCTTCTCGTGTGTTCTCATCCTGCTGTGATTTGGATTCTAATACACTAACAGTGGCAGTCTGGCTTTACAGAGGAAAAAATAATCTATCTATTTCAAGATGTTCAAATTCTAGGTAGCACATGCAGGAAACATACTGGTATATTTTGGTATACTACTGGTGACTTTCTTAGCAGCAAATCACTGCAACATATTTTTTAGGTTCCTTAGCCACATCTCAATTTTTGCTGGCAATATCTTAAGCTAGATGTATAGCATATGTCATATAAAGTGGAGGAACCACAACTAAATTTTGCCTAAAGAGGCAAATCTATATATACTTGTGAGAAAGCATTTCCTCAAAATCCTTACTGGCCAAAGGATTAAATCATACATAGTGCATTCTTTATCACTTAAGTATTTTAGGTTTCTTTTTTTCTTTTTTTAGATATGAATTATATATGGCTTTTTGTTAAACTTGTGTCCCAGAACACTGCCTAATATTTTTGGCAGGACAAGAGTCTCTGATTTGCAAAGCTAAAGAGAAACACTACAACCTATCATTTTAGGAAGATAAGAGAGAGGTGATTGTCTAAGTAAGTTCTGTGTGTCTTACACTCTTTTCTTTTCAAGCAACCACTACCCTACAGATTTTAGTGCTTTAGATATTTCAAATACCATCTCGACAGAGAAGATCTCTTTTCCCAAGTATTTTTATACAATAATGTAGGGCCAAAAGGAATATTTTAATGCCTCCTTGGAGTTCTGATACAGCTGCTCTCCAAGGAAGAGCTTTCATGAGAATAATGATGATGACTGAGGCATGCACTGTGTTTGCGGTGGGTTCGGTTGCTCTTCACTTTTATTCTCTTCCTCTGAGAAAGAGTCTCTGTGGGAAATGTCTATGAGCTGAGACTCAAAAAAAGAGAAATGATATAAACTTTTACCTCAACTAGTGTTTTCTTCACTTGTTGGTCTTTGTTCTAAAAAAAAAATCTAAAAGATGTAGCCAGTAGAAGAAAACTAAGAACTTTGGTTCTTTGCATGGAAAACCTTTTGGTTTAATTTTATAGGTTAGCACTTACTCTGGAAGATTCACTCCTAATCACTGGGGAGACAGTCCTGGCAGGTCTCAACATCTTTTAATGAAGCTCGTCTACATGAAAGCATGTTATAAAATTCATTTGATTAAAAGGCAAAAAACAGCACATCTGTTATTCAATGCTGCATGTAAGAGATGTATCTGTAGAAGTCCAAATGGGAATTGCCAATCCCACTGGATAAAAAGTGGTATTAAAATGAAGCCTGTAAAGATATTTTCAGAGAAATCCCATGTCTCCTTTCCTATAATAGACTGTGATTATACACACACTTTGAACAGAGAATAGTGTCTTCCACATGAAGATCTACTCACTAGGGTAATTACTCACATGAGAGAATACATATGTTGTCTTCCATATCTGCATGGTTTGAAGAAGCAATGACCTGTACCTGGGATATGGTTAGAAGATAGAAGAACAGCAGAGGTATCTTCAAGAACCTGCAGCATTAGCTGCTACAATGTTATGAATCAATGTTTCCGATACTGCAGTATAATTCCTAGACTTTTACTTTCAGAAGGCAGTAATAACAAAATGTTGGCAGCAACAGCTAGTAGGTAATGGTTTAGGACAGTATACAGTGCGTTTGAGAATACCCACAGGTTTTGCTATGCCAGTTCAGTGTTTTTTTTGGGTGCAGATATGAGGCTGTTTTAAATTGTTAATTGTCACAGACTGTTAGAAAGCATTAACTCAATAAGCAAACAAAAGTTTGCTTTCATTAGACTGAAAAGAAGGATTCATGTAATTTTGATATCATACTTGTGCTACTGTGCAGTTTTGCCCATTTGCACATGCAGAGTTGTGAATTATAGAAATGATGATGCTGTTTGTTCCAATATTTAGTGAATTGCAGTTCCAGAAATACTTTTAATGACATTCTCAAAAGAGGTACTCAGACTGAATGTGTTCAGTGATTTGGAAGTATACTTTTTCACTAGGCAAAGTTTTTTAAGAACATTATTTAAATGACTGTGAAAAGAAGGAAAATTATGAAACAAAAATAGATTAATAAAGTCTGCAACATTTGGTGCAAATAAGAGTAGGTGCATCAAAGTAAACATAGAAATGTAGACTTAATTTTTTTTCTTTTGTACAAAGATCATATGCAAAAGGATTTAAATTATGATCCTGCAAAGCAAAGAGCAGTGTTTTGGATACAGGGTAACTCTTCATATTAATTCTGAGCAACTTTGAATTGAAAAATTATAAAAAAAGTCATATAAAAGCTTCATAACGTACCGTATTAAATGTCAAAAATGTCTGAAAGTAACTCTTTCTGGGTAAATCTTGCTCTCGCATGTAGTTTCTGGCAAAAAAATAGGAACCATATGGAGACCTTTGCACCATCCCCTTCCTACTTTTCCCTTAGTTCATATTGCTCGTATCTCAAAAGAAAAAAGAAAAGAAAGCAAGCATTTTGAATTGAATCCCATATTGTGTTCTATTGATTTCTAGAAGCTTTTGTTTACATGTTAGTGATTTAAACAAATGTGAAAGATTTATATTTGAAAGAAATTTCCTTTCACACAACATTAAACTACTTAGAAGTAGCAAGATTTTTGCTTTTATTACTTTGTATAGATTGCTTCATTTTAAAGTACATACCTGTGTAGAAGTTGTTTTCTGCAAACACTCGGTCATCATTTATAGGAAGGTATGCAATTAAGAACATTTAATTTATCCAACTTCACTATAAAGTAATAGTGAAATAAATTTAGAAATGGTTTGCTAATGGTAGGGGCTTTTCAAGGTTAAGTGTTGGAAACTGTTAGTGAAAGCTGAAAACCTGAAGATTGAACAATGGGGTGAAATTCTGATGGCCTTTTGTCACAAACCCCTAGTGGTTATTGTCACTACTCACCCTCAGTATGGATGTCAGGATCTGAAAACCTTCTGTAATTGCTAGTAGAACACTAGCAGTCTGATTTATTTTTGAACATTTTTGTCTGGGGTTTTATATTACTGGTATTAACTGAAGGTTCATTTCTGTCTGTGAAATGAAGGTATGTCAACTGTTGAACTAATCTAAGAAAAAATAATAGGTGCTTCTTGCACATTTTGCCTTTGATTCTGACCCTACCTGGTTACTAGCATATTTTTGTACCATGGTTATCCCCATCAGTCTCTTTCCATGTTCTGAGAGCAGTCTTTTTTTTTTCCTAGGCATGCATGATAAGTAAAACCACTAAAATTATCACTTTTCATATTCTACACATAGGAGTTTGATCCTGTGTTTGCTTGGCATGTTTGATCTCTTGATGTAGAGAGAAGGAAAGAGGAACTCTGGTAGGAGAATACAAATGTTAGGATTAAGAAAAAAACCTTTCCTTAAAGAAAAGCAGAAGTAACTTTTGAGGGTGGGGAATTGTGTGATTAGGAATGATTTTTTTTTTTTTTTTAATAAATCTTGAGCTGTTATTAAACTTGGCAAAAATCTAAGTCTTCAAAGATTTGTGGAACAGCCATTTATAACTTTGAATGTCTTTTCAAATGGTACCTTCTTACATCAGTTACCAACAAGCACTTATGTCTAACAGGAGACATTAAAGATGCTGCCTGGAGTTTTTGAAAAGTGATAAAAATGGTTCTAAGAAAGAGGCATGACCTGCATCCCTCAAAGCAGTGTTTAACTGCCTACATTACTTGACATCCAAAGAACAAAGGTTTCCAAAAGAGAGACTGATAAGGTACAAATACCTGCATGTAGGCTACATCTTCTGAAACTGTGCCAGAATTTGTCTGGCAGAAGGTGGAAGACAGACAATATAGATTACTGTATTTTTCATCAAGTGGTTTGTACCATCTGTATGTATTTTATGTGTGCCTTTTGAGAGGCAAGTAGTCTAACTTAGTTCCCTCTAGGCTTTGTTCTCTGCCTCTACACCTACCACTTGGCATAAGATGTAGCCAGTAGAAGAAAACTAAGGTTCTTGGGACCTTTTCCTTGTCTTAGTTGCAACAGCTGCAAAACAGATGTAGGCTGACGTGAGTTCTGCCAGGAATCTCTTCCAAGTCTCCCACCCATTTTCCACCAAAGAGAAGCTAGTCAGGTGATATGAACAGAGTCCTGAAGGTCAGAAAAAGATGGGAGTTCCCAATCTTGGCTTTATAGAGACTATTAAAAAAAACCAACAACTGATTAGCAAGCCTAGATTCTTTCTCCTTGGAAATTAAAACAACCTGAAGTTTTAAAACTACAATTCCAAGCAGTACGACATCAATAGGACATAAAAGGCAAGCTGTACATGAACACAAAAACACTGCAGTGAGCAGGTCAGATGACAGCAAGGGTTCATAACTCTTGATCACCTAACTGGTATCCATTTAAGTCTCTTTTTAGACATATTTTCAGTATCTCAAATGCATTAAGCAAACTACCATTGTCTTGCTGGCCGTATCTTTGTTGAAAGAAATTCCCTGGGATTCCAGTTTCTCTGTTGCATTAACCTCAATATTGAGAGGGAGTCAGCTTTTTGTACCTGTCCCAGGTGTCTGTGTACCTCTCCAACTTCTGCTTTCAGCAGTGTTTGAATATACCATGTGGTCTTTAGTGTATCTCAACTATTATAAATCCAATCAATACATTATAAATCCAATCAATGATATTCTCAAAAACAAATAAAACCCTGCAACTTTTCCACTGTGTCAGTCTCCTGATGGAATCTTACTGGTGACAAAACTATGGCTGTCAGGCACTTAGAATCCAGCACAGAATTAAAGATAGTATCCAGCAATGGCAGAAATGTCTAAATAACAAATAGTCCAGAAATGCTTACATTTGCACTGGATCTGTGTGGGCTAACATTGATAGCAGTTCTGAATCCTCTCTGTTGGCAAAGATGACAGACATATGCTACTCATGCCGTTATATTTTCCTTTCCTTATTCAGTATTCCTTCCCTTCCCTTTTCAGTATCCCAAGAACCATTGGCTCTGAATGTTATGAAAAACCATTTGCTGCTGTACAATGCTGGAACCATCTGCTTGCAAAAATTGCTCATGGTACAAGTCTCAGTCATTTAAAGAGATCAGTATCTTCCTGGGAAATGTTTGGATGGGTACTACTGAAGTTTTCCCTTCAAATATTCACAGTAGAAGTAGCTACCAAGGCTTTATAGCCTTGACCACTCTTTCTGTTGTGTATCCAGGCTTATGTCTTCACTTCTAGTGTTTAATTTTCAATACGGTATCAGTGTCATATGTAGGTACATTAATTTTATTTAAGGTCACAACATTTAGTCTCAAAACCAGTCAGCCATGGATCTTTCTTACAGCAAGTACTGACATGGAAAGACTTCTTGGCTCATGGCCTCACACAGGCATGGCATGCCCAGGACAGTAATAAAAGGACTTTAGAAATTACTTGCATGAAATTAATTTCTGTTTCATACTGCATATAAGGACTTTGCACATCCACCTGCTTTCAAATCTGTATGAAGCACATTTGGCAGGATAAGAATGGTAAGCCCAAAAGCCAAAAATAATTTGGTATTTCTCTTTAGGTATCTCTCTTCAGTGGTTCAATGGAATGGGGATATAAGGATTTAAGTATTTAAATTCAGGTGATCTACTAGTATTTGGACATTATAATAGCATGGCAGACAAGGAAATTTTAAGGGAAAAAGCAATGTGCATGTTCCTGAAACAGAAAAACATGGAGAGAAGTTAAAGTGACTCTAGTTTGCCTACTAGTATAAAGGAAGAAATGTGAACTTCTAGGTGTAAGGTGGTTTTGATATGTCAAGTTTTCTATGTTGAGTTTGGATGATGGACCTTGGCTCCAAATTATTGTCAATTGGCCTGCCATCTAATGTGGTCCTACCCTAGGAAATCCCTACTCCACTTGTGGCTGAACAGATCCACTCAACAACTTTGGTGGATACCCTCATTCATACAGCCAGCAGTACACTACACATTTGAATAAAAGTTCTGTGTGTCACGTCAGCAAAAGTAGAGGTTTGGTGATATGCAGCCATTAGCTCTAAAACATTTTAAATTAATGACTGTAGAATTCAGTCAAGCATCAACAGTTATCATAAAAAAACAAACAAAACAAAAACCCACCAAAGTTTCCTTCCAAGTAACAGAGTGACTGACAAAAAGTGAAAACATTCTTATACCTTTATAAAATGTAGATTTGAAACCAGAGTCACTGGCCAGTTGGACAGGCTCAGGCATGCCAATGATTCATCTGACACAGAGTCCCAGGGAGTGATTTTTTTGTGAGCCAGTTCATTTGGATGTTGATGCAGGTTTCTATTTAAATCAGCAGCTGAAGTGTGAATTAATCTGTGACATTTTTAAGATGGTTCGTGAGGCCAGAATTTGACTAATGATACTCGTACTGATCTCCTGCTAATTTTGGATTTATAGGTGTTGTATCATACCCAAAATTACAAACGTCTGGTCTTTTTATTTTTTTCTTCCTTCTTTTTCCTTTCCACTCTCTCTTTTTTTATTCTTACAGTTTGATCTTTCATTTATTTAAACTGACTTCTCTGACAGCAACAGAATGACTGCCACTGAGTTATTGAGTTCAGTAGTTTGGGTTAGGACCAAATGTACCTGTTTCTGAGAGTAAAAGGAAGCATGAGGGTGATAATGAAACTTTCAGAAAAGCTCCTCTGATTGTAGCCAAAGTATTCCTTAGGTAATGAGCTTTAGTGGTAGTAAATTTCCTATACTGATACTAGCTGTGGCAAAAAGTTCCTACCTGTACCACAGCATGAGTAGGAGAAGATCCCATGGGACATGCTCACCAATTTCTTTTTGACGTGTGTTCACTCTCCTATGCTTTGTCTGTTATCTTTCCCTGAAAGTGCAATTGGACTAAACCTTAAAGTGTATGCTGCAAAACAGCTTTGGCTTAAGATATTAGTGAAATGATAGGAGAGAGAGATTCTTGAAGTATTACTCATTACACACTAATCAAATGATACATATCCTGTACTGGTTGGATGCACTGAGAGTTGCCAGCTGTGGGAAGGAATTGAAGCTTTGCAGAAATTCTTCAGAGAATTGTTGGAAAATAAAACACTGCAAGGTTTTAAGCTAAAGTTTGATGTGTGTGAATGGAAGCAGCAGCTCAAGTCTGCCAGAATTACTTTTGCTTTCCTTATTTACAGTGAAGGATCAATAGGAATGAAAGCAGGGGTGTGTTTCAGAGACAGAAAGAAAGTTTGAAGAATGTAGCTTTAGCTTGTTGTTGTCATTGGGCTTGTTTCCTATTTAGCTGTACACTTGTCATTACATCCATTTTTGCTTTTTTTTTTTCAGATTCCCAAGAAGGAAACTACAAGACAGAGGTCAACAGTAAACCCAGGAAGGAAAGGACAGCTTTCACCAAGGAGCAAATCAGAGAGCTAGAAGCAGAATTTGCTCATCATAACTATTTGACCAGGCTGAGACGATATGAGATAGCAGTAAACCTTGACCTCACTGAAAGACAGGTATTGATGAAAAATAATGGACTTTAAATGCCTGACCAATATGTACCAGTGGTTAGTAGCTCCTGACATAGAGCTCCTGTTCATAATGCTAATAATTATGTTGATATGTCAGATTGAATGTTTTATCTCTCTGCTGTGCAAGTAATTTATACTTTTATATGTAAAACTTAAAGATTAATTTCATCCATTAGGCAGAAAAGGAAGATAAAAGCACAAGTCATAGATCTGTTAGATGAGTGCATGTCTTTTCTAATCTGTCCAAACTGATGTCATTAAAGACACTGTATGTACAAATAGTTGGTTTGTCTGCGTGCAACAAATACGAGCATCTTTCAGTCTATTAAGTATATCCAATGGCCGTTAATCCAGAGTTTCTGAACATCCTGTTTCCAGATGGCAGCAAAATGGGAACGCCAGCAGAACTGGGATACAGGCATTTTAAACCCCTTTATCTTACCCTGCTCTGTGAAAGCAGAGGAGATGATGGAATTTCTTATCACTGTTGTTGGTTTCCTGTTCACCAAACCCTGGTCCAGGAAACAGTTCATGTGCTTAAGTTTCATCATGCATGTCGTCACATTGATTTCTAATGGAAATATCCATGTTACACATGTATTGAAGTGTTTCAGGATCTCATCTCTATACACTAAATAGGTAGTGAAGTGACATTTCAAATAATAATTACATCAGCATACACATTTTGAAAATGTGTTTCAGTAAAGAAGTTTAGAATACTGGCCTCAAGTACACAAAATCTGATGAAATGTTTCCTACAGTTTTATTACTAAAATGGAAAGCTTTTTGCCTACTGATAGACAATCATTCTTTTTTTCAGGAATCAATATGAGATTGAGGGATTGCTTTAGATACAATCAGTAAGATGAGGATATAGTCAAAAGTAGGTACCAACATAGCATAATGATTTGTGAAATTTACATAGAAGCAGATATGCAATTTTCTTGAGTTTCTTTAACACCTGCCATAAGTAGACATACCAGCAAAAATCCAGCCTTTTCTAAAAAAAAAAAAAAGAAAGCATGTTTATTCACAAAAGCAAATGCAACAGCTTTTTTCTTTGAAAGCTTCTAGAGAATGGCTGTACCTTTGAACTTGTCAAGAAAAACACAGCAATTTCTTGTTTGATTTGACCACATTGCCAGGTTCCACTGGGGTAATTTTCAGTCACTTAACTTTCAGGTTGTTATGTTTGTGAATCACATCATTCTGTATCAAACAATGGATAAAATTTTGCCTTTTTTCATTTCCACGGCCTATTCTATTTAGATTCACACCTGATTTTGACAGTTAAGGGGAGAAGGAATGAATTCTTGTCTTGGTGACAAAGGTAGAGTCGACATGAAACTGAACAATGATAAATAAATTTTAAAAAATATTTGCTGGGCAATTTGACAGGAATCAGTCAGCTGATTATATCGCCATATTTATAACAGTGAATTTGGCCTAGAATTTAACTGCTCTCCCCAATAAATTCTATATTCTTTTCTTCAAAGATCAGGTTGAGTAGTACAACTAAATGAAGAGACAGTTCACCATCCTGAAGGAAACAGTTAATCTAAAAGCATTTAGCATACTGAAAAGAGACAGATAAATATCGAATATTGTCTCTGGAGGAGAAAAGGCAGCCCAGCTACATAAGTGCAGAGAATTCATTTAAGTCATGGCAGTACTTGCTGTTTTCCAGCTGTCACAAAACATCAGTTTTAAGCATTCTGCTGTTTATTGTGATCACTTCTATAGAATTGTCATTAGTCTATTTAATTATGCAATCTAATCCTTCTCTGCTTCCCCAGATTATCCCGGAGTGACAACTGAGCTCCCAGAGATTACTCCCTTCCTTCCTTCCTTCCTGCCTTCCTGCTTTCCTTCCTGCCTTCCTGTTTAACACCATCTTAGAAAAGGAAAGCATTACGATTTTTAGTTTGATAGAATCCAGTTCTGTATCTTGCCACAGTAAAATGGTCTAAAAAAAAGGAGAAGAAGAAACAAAAAAAAGCATAAAAACTGCATTGTAAATCAAAAAATGAAAATTGAGAGGAAATTCTGGACATATTTTTCAGTTTCTGAATCACACTAAGCCAAGTAATGTTGTAAACTAGAAATGTCTTTTAAATCAAATATACTGCTTTGATAGAAAAATGATGTAAATAGCATAGATCTGGGTGTGGGTTTCCACGGTATATGGCAGACTTCAGAAGCTGAATTCCATAAATCAAAAGACTTGGCTCTTCTTGCATACTTGTTTTACGTTAGTATTCCTCCAGTGACTTAAAAACGTACTTCAGGGTGAGCATGGTGTGACACTAATATTTCTTTTCTCTCCAGTTAAGAGAAGGTATTCTCCTTCAGGACCTGTCTTTCTGTCATTACCAAAATGAATCATTACTCTTGAGTGAGATACCAGCACTTATTTTCATTCTTACTAGTGTTACTACTTTCTTTTTTACTATCTGTCCCAAGAGAGGAGATCATATTTGATACCTACCTTTAGCAGGTGCAAAAAAATGATCTAAAATATATTGATGGAATTATCCACACCCGCCCCCCTCCCCCTTTCCTGTGAGGTAGCATTTTTAGAAAATTGCTGTTTGTAGAACCATTTTTCTTTAGTATTTTTCCCCAAAGCTGCATTGCAGAAAATGCAATAGTTGATAGTTCCTTTGAAAGTAGAAGTAGTTCCTTTGTTTGAAATAAGTGAACACACAAGTGATAGCTTTGAATCTCATCACATGCTGTAGACCTCTTGGTGTTGGAAGATTTCTTGATTGCTCATGAAACACTGAATTTGCACACAGAGAATTGAAACTTGCTTGAGACAGTACAATGACAAAAAAATAGCAGTAGGTGTTGGGTGAACTAATGTATCTGCTCAGAAAATAGAGAAGTTGAGAAGATTGAGAGCAGACCTAACCTCTGATGGAATTATTTGTTTAGCATTATTTTTTCACTAGGATTTTAAAAAAAATGAAAAGTGTATTATTCAGAGACAGAAGAACAACAAAATAATCCGGGGAAAGTATTGTTAGGTCATCCTAAAGCTACGACTTTCATTTATTTCCCAAGATGTGAGATAAATCACGGAGCCTATTATCTTAAGAAATCTCTATCTTCCTCTTGACTATAGTGATAATTTCTACCATACGCCACAGATTAAAAGAGGCACTGACCAACTAACACTTCATAATTACCTTTCTGGCATTTAAACAAGCTGTAGAAAAAACATATGTCTTACCATATTTAAAAAGCTATATAAGGGTATTATAGTTCTCTGCAGTCATCAAAGTAAGGCTCCATTTGAAATAACTTAAGAGATCAGCTCAAATATAAATGACTCATGGAAGGCCATTTCACAAAAATAATAATGAAAAAAAAAACACCCTAACAACATATGGCTCAGGAGAAGGAAGTAATCCTATCACTCCCTAAAAAGGAAACCTGCATTACAAGACAGGAGGATGAAATGAAATAAGTGCCTCAATTGCCTAGATATTAAGGGTGCACTTTGAGAGCATTATAAGCACATCTGGTGGTAGGATGGCTCTATTATGGTATTGTAAGAATTCCAGAAATATAGGTACATACAATTCCTGCTCCCTCTCCTATAGAGTGCACTCACAATCCCAGCTCAGGCAGCAGTTAATAATTTTCAGCTGGCAGGCCTCTATTATATTTTGAAGAGTTAGTTAGAGTAAAAACTATCTGAGCTCCCTAGATATTTGTAACCTTGACAAGTGCATTCTTGGCTTTTTTTTGTACCTCCAGATAAACTTGGAGAAGGTTCCATGCAGACTTTTTAATATCTCACTGTGGGATGAGGGGAGGAAGCAGCTGCAGTGGCGTATCAGAGGAGTGGCAAAATGGACATTTTTATGGAGTTGATCCTGCCAAATATAGAAAGAGTAGGAGATCTTTCCATCTCGCAAGATCTTTTTGCATGGAGCTAATCAAAAGAGTAATGTTGCAGTTCTTCAGGCTAGCTAAGGTTACCGGAATAAACAGTCCAAATATGTAATGCTTCTGCTTGCCAACAAAAACTGAAGATCCCACCTAGTCAGATTAAATTCTGCTGATGGCAACTAAAAAGTTTATTTCTTCTCAACTTTAACTTCCAATATCTGCCTAGAAACTATCAATCATTTATAAAAGGCCTAAAGCCACTGATTTTGCATAAGCAAAGGACAAAATTATGCCCAAATGAGGAATGATTTTGCATCAGCATTGGACTTCCATGCATGTGGTACCAACATGGAATGAGTCACAAAGAAAGAAGCTTTGTGATGCCTTTTTCTGCCTGAGATAGAAGCAAGAAGCACTATTATTTAAATTATACTTTGGTATAGTACCATAACCAATACTGTAGCACTGCATTGTTAAGACCATGCAAATACTACATGAAGTTTACCATTAGAAAATTTTTCTCCAGACCTGGTTACCTCAAAGCTTCGTCACAAGTGACATAATTAAAATACTTCTCAGCACTAAAAAGTTCCAGGGAGGCTAATCACTGCATTTTTTAGACTTCAGTAGTAAGGTAAGAATGGCTTCACTTGGTCACCCAGGCAAGAAAACAGGGAGTTCAATATTCCTCCATCATGTGTTTGCTCTGCACAGCCTTTGGAAGTGCAAATGTCTGTTCATGCATCACATGGCATAACTAGTTTTCTACTTTAGGGAGCTAGTTTTCTGAGGTTAGGTGGTGAAATATTTTCAAACAAAAATCAAACAAAATCAAACGGGATTGATAGGACAGGCTTGACCATATCTGTCTGATTTGTCATGCTGTCACATCTTCTCTGAAAGGCAGCTGCTCATTCCACACTTCCATGTGCTAAGCACTCTCTATGCACACAATAATAATGAGGCTGTGTGGTTTGAAATCCTTTAGATTTTTTGTTTATTTAAAGTAACACTCTTAATAAAATCAAACTTTGATATTTGTCTTGAACATTATAAGTACCAGCAGTAAGAGTTACCGTGCTACCTCTGTTCTTTCTCAGGAAAGAATGCAGCTAGAACACTTAGTTATAACTTGTGCATAATTTTGATTTGTCCAATAATTCTTTTAAAAAAATCACACGGCAAAAATTCATTCAGCATATTTAATTTGCAGTATTGATTGAATTCAAACAAGCAATTAATATGCAAAGATCCAAGTGCCTCAAGCTGTTAGTTGTGAATGGACCCTACACCTGCAGAGAAACCCTGTGAGGTGCTGGGTGGGAAGAAACCTCTGCCTGTGTCAAGAAGCATATGTGATATAGACAGAAATATTAGCAGCTCACACAGCTGCTTTTACAAAGTGTGTGAGGCTCTGCCATTACCTATGCCTGCTCTTTCTTAGGCTCAAGTTGAGAAAGATGTGGCTTCTCTGTCACCCGTTTAGGGAAAGAGGAGCTTTTAAAATTTGTCACTTTAAGAAATAGAATTAATCAGTGGAGAACAAATGATTTTGGAGAGTTAAAAATGAACATGTAGAATAAAGGAGATATTTTTTATGCAGGCCATTGAGAAATGTAGAATCTATTTCTGGTTTCACAGGTTTCTACTCCTCAAGGGACTTGCCTTTCTTCATAATAAACTACTAGCAGAAAGAGAAGCATCTACATACTCATCCAAAAGCCAGTCTTGGCTACCTACAATCTTTTAACTTTCACATTAAGTTGATCTGTGCAAAATGGGTGCAGAGTGATGCACATTACAATTTTTTTTTTATCATGAAGTGAAATACTCCACATGTGAGTAATTCATGGAGGTAAATGCCGACACAAAGAAGAGAAAAGTTTAGCTAAAGGTCATCTTCCCCACAAATTAGTTTTCCACCATTTGTTTATTTTGTAGATTTGGAATTACACAATCAAAGAATCATGGAATTGTTTGGGTTAAAGGACCTTAAAGATCATCTAGTTCCAACTACCCTGCCATGGGCAGGGAACAGTTCACTACACCAAGTTGCTCAGATCCTCATCCATTCTGACCTTGAACACTTGCAGGGATGGAGAGTTCACAACCTCTCTGGGCAACCTCACCCTCACAGTAAAGAATTTCTTCCTAATATCTAATTTAAACCTACTTTCCTTTATCTTAAGACCATTCCCCCTTTTCCAATCACTACATGCTCTTATCAAAAGTCCCTCTTTGTCCTTGTAAGCCCCCTTTAGGTACTATACATATGTGAAGAAATGGATGAAAGTAGACTCTAAAAAAGATGTATTACAGGAGAACAAGATAAACAGAGGTTTAGAAGCAGCCCCACAGATTGCCTTTCTTTGCCTTTAACTAAAAAAAGAAAGACTAATTTAAGAAAAAAACAACTTCCTTAGACTATGTAAAACAAGTCAGTAGGAGGAAGAAACCTGAGACAGTGTGCCTCTTTCTGCCTAAGATATATTAACGACAAAATCTACTTTGGAGAGGTTTTGATTCAGACTGATTAACTGTTTGATCATGAAATCAGTTTTGAAGACCATTGGTGGAGAAGGTGACTGTCCTTTGGACGGAGTAGAGGGAGGTAAACTGAGTGGTCTCAAAGATTTCTAAAACTGGAATGAAGTACTGCTCTCACTGCTGTGCTCTGAAATATAATGTCTATTCCATCCCCGTCTAAATGTGGGAGGTAGAAAAGAGAATGTATCACCTAAGCAGTACCAAAATCTCAACTGACTTTTATGTAATGATAAACCAGAACCCACTCCTACACCTTCCTGGGTGCCAAAAGCTCCAGCTGTCCTTTGTGCACCTGCCAAAACCTCCCCTTTTTCTCAACAGCTGCTGCAAAGTACTTGTACACATTCAGTTCAAAGTTCTGTAATGAAACACGGGGCAGATCATTTAAAATAAGTGAGCAGGTGACTTCAGTAATTTTAATCAGGAGGTTCTGGTACCACTCATTAATTTCCAAAGAGAAGTCAATTTTCTTCAAGTGATAGATTTTGGAAATATTTTATAATTACTAAGAAGATATTTAATACTAAGATTTATTTAAACTAGTTTTAATCTCTAAAATTGAAATTTTTATGAGAATTTCTTTGGAATAGAAAATGGAAATCCTTCAAGTAATATTCGATGAATACATATTTATTCATAGGAAACTTTCTGGTTGTACATTTCTATTTGCTTTTATAATTTTCTGAATAAACTATCATGAAAATACTATCTCTTCATATGCAAAGAAGGTAAGCTTCAGCTGTATAACACCAGGGATTTCTGTAAAGCTCAGGAGTTTGACTTTCCTTAAAACTTGGCAGCATAAGTGTACTACCTAAAAATAACAGGAATGTTTTCAAGGCCAAAGAAAGTTGAGAAGTAAACCTCATTTTTTTTTCTAATTTCAAAGGCTCAGGGTTATTTTTTGTTATTCACAAGTTTGTCTGTATTAGAGGAAAGTAAATCGACAGATTGAAAAATAATAAAAGCAAAAGGAAATGGACAGCAGCTGACCAGAGCAGAATGCTTTAAAGGCTTGATGCTTTGGACTTCATGACATATCATTTAGGTATATTGAAACATGGCATTTAGGATACTGACTGCAAAGACTCTTGCTTAGAAATATGGATCTCTTAAAGCAAAAGAACAGTTACAACTGGCACAGCAGTCTTGTTTCTAATTTTTAAGGTTCTCTAGATATAAGGCCTCAAATTTTAATCTTGTTTGGGACTCATGCCACTAAAACTTGGAATAGAAAACCTGATTTTAGGAATCTTTCATTTCCAGAAAATAGCTTTTATAAAGTATTTTTTCTTAAAAGAAAAAGGGAGCAGATAGTGCAACTAAAGTAGTTTGAATTCAGTCATTAATTTTTCAGTCGATTATTCTTAACGTGACTGAAAGGTGTTGCTGCCTGTTCTGAGCTTCCCCTCCCCGTCCCAAAGACACGCGCTCCTGCCCATGTGCTCCGAGCTCCTTTGTTCTAAGCTCAGGCAAAACCAAATGTAACTCAGACTCTTCAGCAGTGTCTGATTGGCCGCTCACCCCGGGTCCGCCCCCAGTCCTCCCCTTTCCCCTTCTCTGAATAAAAGATGGTCGAGGGGGAGGCTCCGCCCTCTCTCTCAGCTCAGCTATCTTCCTGTGAACGTCTCTGGTTGTCTGTCTCATTTTGAAAGCTTCTAACTGCAGGAAATTGAGCGGGCAGGGAGCTATATTTCTCCCTCTTTGCTTCTGCTGATGGTATTTGCTTTGCAGCTGATACAGCTACCGATTTAGAGCTACTAGAGTGCTGGATTGCCCGTGCCCTCTCTGGGCTGCTCGAGGCTTTCTAAGGCATTGAAATACAAGCACTAGCCGGTATAAAGCTGAAAAGATACCATCCACATCTGGCGCCCAACGTGAGAAAGGCTCTGCTGAAGAAGGAGCATTAAATCAGAAGTTTAGGAACTATTCACATTTTGAATCAAAAGGATGTGTTCATGTCCACATCGGGAAGTTGTATTAAAGATACACACGCAACACAGAACATCATGTGGCCCTTAAGACTACTAAGGACCTATATTATTTTGGCAATCTAGACACTAACAATGTCAACTTCCTTGTTTTGACTCCCCTCCTATGATTCCTACAGAGTAGACCTTAAAATAAATTGGTCACAGCAAAACCGTTTATCTCGTACGTCAGGAGATACGCGATGAGAAATAATTTACTCGTATCTTAAGCAACAGTCTAATCATCAGATGTGGAGATGCAGATGCTAAACAACTTGTTGACTAAGGGAAAGGAAACAGGGCTTTCGTGCCAGTAAGCAGATGTGCTCAATAGACTGGCTCATAAGCGCTGATTTAGAAACAGCTGTTAATGCTACCATCATCTTTAATATAGCTCATTTCCCGCCACTTCCTTTGTTTTCTGTGCGTACATATGCTTGCTCTGTACAGTCAAGTTGTGCTAGTCAAAGGGTGGAGAAGAGGGAGTGCATCTCAATAAACAGTAGGCAATTGGGACCTGATTCTGGGAGGTGGTGAGCACGCTTAGGTCCTGTTGGAGCTAACTCAGACTTGAAAAATAGTATTAAATGGTTTATAAATCTAATTAAGTTTGTCACAGTAGATCTTTAAACTACTTTAAAAAGATATAATTTTTTGCAAAAGTTGTAAATGTCACCACCAGTTCTTTCACCGGAAGAAATTTCAGGAGTTTTACAAATTCACTTCAGTAAGGAATTTTTTTCTCTCCTTTATTTTTATTTTAATTTTTCTTAATTTTTCTTTCAGTCAGTTACTCTCTGTCACTCTTGACCTTTCCCTCTCTATTCTATTCTATTCTATTCTATTCTATTCTATTCTATTCTATTCTATTCTATTCTATTCTATTCTATTCTGTTCTGTTCTGTTCTATTCTATTCTATTCTATTCTGTTTGTTTTATTTTCTATCTTCTTTCTTTGTCCTCTCTCATTTATGTTTCCCTGGGTGTTTTGTTTTGATTCATATTTTATGCAAGACCTGTAAGATTTAAGTGAGTTGTGTGTTTAAAAAGCATGTTATTCCATGAACCAAGATAAACTGATGCTCTGAATTACTTCACACAAAGTTTGCTTCACTTCCTTTCCATTACTAAAATATCAATGGATCACATATCAGTAACAATTATACCCTCTATAACTGGCTCTTCAGCTCCAAAGGAAGTTCAGAATTCCAATATCTAAATCTGATCTCTAGAGGAAATAACAAGTGAAGTACCTGTCTCATATTATCAGCACATGAGCATTAAAGTCTTCATTTAGAGTCTATTGAGCTGTACGAAAAAACTCACATTGACATTAGTGTACTTTGGATCAGGTCAAAAGTGGACTTCAATACTTCATAATGCAGGACATAAAGAACATGTATTAAAATATATCTAATGTATTCTCTCATATAAGAGCCCTGCTGTACATTAACACAGCAAATGACAGCAAAATAAACTCACAATATTTTCAATGATAAACTTCATTATAAATGATTTCTAGCTTTTGAA
This sequence comes from Aphelocoma coerulescens, assembly GCF_041296385.1. Classification (NCBI taxonomy): domain Eukaryota; kingdom Metazoa; phylum Chordata; class Aves; order Passeriformes; family Corvidae; genus Aphelocoma; species Aphelocoma coerulescens. The sequence goes on along the minus strand of NC_091015.1, from coordinate 37,872,212 downwards.
AATAATCTTTTACATACCAAATAAGGAAATTGCTTATTTTATATTTTCTAAATAAATCAGATGCCGTTTATTTAAAGTCATGAGTAAAAGCCCCTTTTTTGCCTTTTTAACATAGTTACCATTTTCTCTTTATGGGAAGGCTATATGCCTGTCAGTAGTATACTTCCTCCCACGAGATTGTCGGGGTTACTCTCTTCATTCTACACTCAAGAGAGTGCATACAAAGGTAGCTGGAGTCATTTCAGCCCAACTTTGCCCAGTGCCATGTTTCCCATATAGTGGGTCATGTGCAGACATAGCATTGCATGCTGGATCCTCTGAGGAATACGTAAATGTATCTTGTGCTTATTCTTGAAAAGGGAAGTCATCATCCCTTAATTGATTTATATCAACTACTATGCAGATGCTGACCTCTACTAATTCCATTGTGGAGGCACTTTAAGGCTCTTATGAGCTGATCTGAGGGTTGGTGACCTGAGTGAAGAAGTACTCCCCAGCCTGGATTCAGCTACTCGTTACCTGGAAGCTGGTGTTAATCTTTTGGGTTTAATGCTCAGGAAGACAGACTCCTCTCAACTCTGCTGTTGTGAAGTGGCCTGAATTATAACAAGCAGAATCAAAATGTATTGTCATAAAAAATGAAAAGCAGAATAATTTATTAAATTACAGCAGAAAACAGTCAAAAAAGGTCAGCTCAGCAAATGTGAGAATTAGCTTTGAGAGAACAGAAATGAGCACCTGTAACCGAAGCCAGGCAGTAATCATCATGCTCACTCCTGTCCCATCCAGGACAGTTTCAGACTGGCCATAGGAGTATTAGCTTCAGTCTCTCAAGTATCCACAAAAGTATCTGGCTGCATCCAGAAGGCTGTTTGCCTGGATGTCTCCTGTTCCAGTAAGTTAAAGCAGGTTGCATCCAGGCTGTGCACTGAAACTTTTACTTCAAATGTGTCATTGTTATTTTTCTTGAAACCATATTTAGTATATATTATTACTTTGTTTTAGGCTTTCAGTGCTGTGAATTATTCTGTGAATGTTCAAGGACATAAAAATATCCAGAGAATTGCTTGGACGTCTTAGCAATTACTCCAATCCTGTAATTTCTTCTTATCAAAGAAAATTCTCTCAGCCCTTATTTCATAAGAAGTGTGATAATATCCTGTGATAATGGGTCCAATCCAAAGTGTATTATTTTTGATGTTTAGAGTATGACTGCAGTTGCATCTACTGCACTATCTGGCACAAATAGAGCGGTGCCTTTTGCAAGGGAAACTTCACTGTTTAAAAAAACTCCACCAAAACTAAACAAAATAACATTATCACTTCTCCCAGAAAGCTGCCAATGCTGTACCCTTTTGAAGACACTGTTTCCAAGGACATTTCTGATACCAGTCCTGAGTATGATAATTTCCAACATCACAGCAGCCAGTCATAAATATCTTCCCTTTTACACTTATTTCACTTTGCAACCTAGATTTCTTTGACTCTGATGAGTTGACTGGAGGAAAGGATGTGTTGTGCTTTAAGGCTCTTAACTAACCTGGAATCATTTTGCTCTGTTCCCAAGTGATTTGCTTTAACAGCTCACTTTGGCTTTAACAGGAATATAGAGGATTAAAAAAATAAATAACCTCTCTTCCTTCTTATACACCTATATAATGACATTATCTATCAGTTCAATTGTAGTAGAATTTTAATATAAAATTCAAAGCGATAGTAAAGGTTAAAAACGGTGATGTTTCCTGGATGTGTAAGACAGATTCAGCAAAACAGCATTTTTGTGGCTCTATTACTCATGTTGTACAATATTTCCTGCTGTGCCTGTTGCTTGCTGATTCTTTTAAAACTCTGAAACACATTCTGCTAAACACAGCAGAGGATATACCAACATTGCAAGCTTTCTTGCTTTTTTTCCAAGTTAAATGTTGCAGGCATTGTTTATTTTTCTGCGGAACCTTCATCTGAAGAGCTGCATACACGCGCACGAGATTCAAACCGAACAATATTCTATTCATACTGTTTTCAGTGACATTACTTTAAGCTGATCTGAAATCGGCCTTTAATCTGGTCTAATATATTTGACAGCTGCTATGCACATCATTTTTTTCTTTACTTTTCTTTTAGCTATTGTGGTTTGCAGTGCAAATAATTTAGGTTTACTTCTCCCTCATATATTTCCATACAGAGAAGGGGAGGAGGGGAAATGAGTTTCAGCTGGAGTAAAATCTTGGGGTTTAACGTGACTTAAACAAAGATACACTTTCAGTCTTCCATATTATGATTTTGTTTTTCATTCTTACCTGAAATGATTTGTTAATTTTGACTCAAATTTATAAATGCCTTGCCTTCTGACTTTGGGGGTATTTTTTTCTCTGAAAAATTTGACCAGGGTCTATGGCTAAATGTGGCAGAATAAAGGATCAGTTGACTAGAATAATTTGAATACATTTGTGAAATAGGTGGGGAAGTCTTAAGTTCTGATGTTAAGAAATGCTCTTTCAGAGACTTCAGCAATAAAAAAAAAAGCACCTTTAAATTGCTGCACCTGAAACTCATCACCAGTTTACAGAAACAAAGCAGAAAGCAATGGCAACTTTTCAGGCAAGTTCCTTTCAAGAGTAACTACCCTCCTATGAAGGGTTCTCTGTTACTCACAATGTATGTTCTTTTGCACAGTCCCGTGACAGGAAACATTTTGCCTTTGTTTCTCTCCCTGACAAATGGTATTAATATGTTTTTCAAGAGTATGTGAACTTTTTAATGTTTTCTAAAGGGCTCTAAGATGTTCTTATGGAGCTGTCTGCTGCAGATAGCCCAGCTGTCTTCTTAGAGTAACCCCTTTTCCTGCCTTGCAGTCATTATCCCCAGTGTTCACATCCTATCCAAAACTGAATTGCCTCATCTTCAGGGAAAGCTTGCTAAGCTCTTTACCATCCAGACAGAAAGGCACATTAGAAAAATACAATCCCCAAGTGCTGTGCTACAGCTAGAAAGTTCATTTTTACCTTCAGTGACCCCATCTTTCTTTCCTTGTTTTGTTTTTCTTGTGTGAAGGTAAAAGTTTGGTTCCAGAACAGACGGATGAAGTGGAAGCGTGTAAAAGGGGGCCAGCAAGGGGCAGCAGCCCGGGAGAAGGAACTGGTGAATGTGAAAAAGGGCACGCTGCTCCCCTCTGAGCTCTCTGGCATTGGCGCTGCTGGGCTCCAGCACACGGGGGACTCACTAGCCAACGATGACAGCCACGACAGCGACCACAGCTCTGAGCATGCACACTTATGATACACAGAGAGTGTCCCAGCTCCGTTCTCAGGAAAGATGCTTTGCTGGCAAGCCTTACACAGGCATCGTTTACTTATGCAAGTGACTCTGGCTGTGATCTTTAAAGTTGTTATGGAAAATTCAGGCTTATTGTGTCTGCTTTTCTCGATTCTTAGATGGTTTACAGTAAGTGCCATGTCTTAAAGGTGCCTCAAGAGTGGAGAAGTGGAAGACAAACTTACTTTGAACATTCCAGATTTGTTTGTCGTGTTTATGACAGTGGGCAGGTATTTTTGCTTAAGCTTGCACTGAAAATTACATTGCTCTCAAAAGACATTATATTCTGAAAACCACAGTGCCACAAAATCACTATCTAGTGGATAAGAAATGTATTTTAACTCTGTATATATTTACCTTACAGCATTTTCCTGTCTTCACTAATTTTTAGCAATGCATTCATATTAGCTGATGGCAATAGTCACTCATGACAATAAATGGCTTTTTGTCTCTATATCTTTGTTTTGTTTTCCCAGACATACAATACATGCAGATACTTTTGTTCAAGTAGAGAACAATTCAATAGTGTCTGCTAGGACACATCCTTGTATGACAGACAAAACAAACCTTATGTTGCATTTACTATCAACTGCTGCTAATAGGGTATTATTAAATTTACCTAGCTCCTCAATTCTTCCTATCTTATAACTGCAAAAAGTGATTTTTACAATCATAAGGATAGTCCAGTAACCTGCCAAAAATGTCATGTTCCACTCATGCTCAGTGGAAACTTTCCAAAGGATTATTCATTTCTACTTTGTCATAATTGAGTACATTGATAAATACTGACACTCTGCAGAAATGTTGTTGCTTCATGTTCAGTTAAAAAAACCAGCAGATAAACTGAAAGTTATTATCAACTGCTTATGTTGGTAGAAATCAAAATATAATGGTAACTCTATATTGTGTCCCATGTGTAAAATCAAGACACATTTTCTGTTATAAGCTTTTGTGTACATATAGGCAAATACCAAACCCCAAAATCTAATGCAAACTATTGATTGTACTTTGTAAAGAAATATGTTTAATAAATAATCCTTTTTAAATAATTCTGGTCTCTACAATGATTTCATAGGATTCAAAAAGTGATTTTTGCCTAAGGGGCTCTGTCTCTTTTTGTGTCTTTTGGAACTTTGTCTGGGGACAACACAAAGCTGTTTCCAAATTTAGGCTTTTAATCTTGGATAAACCTTCTACCTTAATCCATTTGGGAAACTCTTTCTTTTAGCAGGAAAAATTTAACTAGCAGCTAATGATGTCTTCAGCCAAAACCAACAAGAGTGTGTTCAACCATTTTTCCAGATTTAGAGCAAATGTAAAGGGTTATTTTGTTGAAGCTTGTTGACTTGGATGAAAGGGAGTAAATAAAAGGAAGGGATGCATACTTATATTAATCATGCCTTTGTTCAATGAAGTTGTTCAGTACAAAAAACCTCAAAGTATCTCCCCAAAAATTCAGAGATTAATTGGACTGGGTAGGGTGATAGAAGGAGATGAGTGAAAAAAAGAGGGAGCAAGAAACATGTATACCCTATGCTTGTGAGCATTCACTGAAACTCTGCTATGTGGAGCAGTAGAGTATCATAAAACTTAAATGCAATCAAGAAATCTGTGTCTATTTTCCAAATACTTTCCACTGTAAGTTTGATCTTTCTTGCACATTAATTGTTGTCATGACGATTTTAGTTTAAAATATCCAAGCAATGGGTAATTAATTTCTTAAAAGACTTCAGAGGATTTTATTGATTCCAGCAGTTAAGGAATTCCAGCGTTTTTTTTCTCAGTTCTTTTTCAAATGCCTTTGTCATACAAAAGTGCTGCGAACAGGAAGGGGATAAGAGAATTAAGCTAACTCTTGTGAATACTTGATATTTTTGACTTTATGTCTGGATGGGAAAGGTTTTTTGGGTTTTACAGGGGTTATCAGAACAGAAAATAATTATAGTGATTCAGACTAAAACTTTTTATTCTTGACTATTTTTTTCCCACTCTTAAATGAAATATAGCTACATTTCAAAATGAAAAATTTCAATGAAAAGTTGAAAATAAGTATCTTTAATTTTCAAATAACACTTTTTAACCACAGAGATTTAGTCAAATATAATGTGACTTGTTTTGCTAGTAAAACGGAGAGAAGATGTCTTCTAAATACTCTGTTGGCCAAAAATGCCTTTTCAGGTTTGCAGAATTGTTTATTACTGTCATTCATGAAGAAATTACAACTGCATCTGAAAACAGATCAACCAAGTTTGAGCTGACACTTTACAAAACAAATGGAAGTGCTTTATTTACATTACCTGAAATGCACCAATGTGTTCCGAGCCCAAGGCATTTTGTGAGGTGCGTTACTCTGTTAGTGGCACAGGGATTGGACTGGGTTACTTGCCATGGGGAAGCAGCCAGCTTTCCCTACTGAGAAAGATAGTATTTTTCCATTTTCCTAGTTTTAACTGAATCTGCTGAGATTTAGAGCACAGGTCGAAGAAAGAGAAAGGTGCAAATAGATTTACAGTGCCAGGAGATAGTTTTTTTGTTTAGGTAAGTGAATGAATCTTGAAACAAAGGACCGAATGGTGTAACTTTTTATTACAGAACAAAAAGACAACTAAAAAAAATTGAACCTCTCCTATGCTTCAGAAGCAGCTCAGACTTTGAAAATGGTTGCAAGGTGCTAACTCCAATTTCTCAGATTACTTTGGTAAGAACCAGAAAGACCTCTGGTGGCTTTAAACAACTGTTGGTACACCACTGGTGTGCGCACTGCGGTGCAGAGATGCTACACTGGCAGCAGTTGAAGCTATGAAGTCTAGGCACAGTGAGCTTCCTACTATAGTCTTGAAGGAATTTCCTTGCATGCTCAGCTTCACAGAAATACATGCTTCTTCCAGATTTCAGCTATCTCATATTCAAGCCACATAGAGCAGCAACAAATGCCCTACACTTTAGCACCACTTTGCGGGTTAGTGGGTCTGCTCAGGACTCATCAATGCAGATGGTGTCTCATCTTCTTCCAAATACTCCAATTACCCAAAAACTTTCTTATGGAAGCTCCTGGGATCAATCATGTGTGGTAAGATGCTATGATTTTGTATCAAAGTTGTAGCACAATTTTGTTGCTGAAAACAGATATGGATAAAGCCTTTTGAACTATAACTTAAGGGTTTGCTTTATCTTTGTTGTTTTATATCTGTCTGCAGACTAAGTCTTCTACCAGTCTAGCCACGTGGTATAGCTAGACTATACCATTTAACAGATGGACAAAATCAAGCCCTAAGTTTGTGACTTGCCCAAAGTTGTGCAGGCACTTGGTTATGGAGCAAAATGTAAACATGCTGAAACCGAGTCAGGTTGGTTTATCTTTATTATTTCCTGCTATTAATAGTGGATTGTCATTTTTCATGACTTGTTGTCAATGACCTGGCTTCTGATGAATAATGAGGTTTTTGAGTTACCATAATTTTGATATTGTATTTATCCTGAGTCAACCTCTCTTTGATGTTCTTTTGGTGTGTCGCTGAGCCAGATGCAGAAATGCACTCAGAAAATATCCACAGAAAATATAATTGACTGTAAAAAGACAGTGATTTTAAACAGTTTAATTTTCAACATGATGGATGATAAGAATTCTTTTTTCTCAGGTATAAAGCTATATATTAATTGCAGGGCTTCTTTCTCTTCCTTTATGACTGTCATTTTTTTTTTTTTTAATTTCTGATTTTGATTAGTATAGCTTCATTACTTTAGATTTATTTTGACAATAGCAGCACAAGAGGTATTGTTCAAATAATACCATTTCAAGCTGGCTGAATTTATTTAACCCCACACTGAAAGTAGTATGTCTTCTTGACTTTTCATTGGATCCAAAAGTAGTCAAAGAAAAAGGGAGCACAAGAAGAGACTCTATACCTATATCTTTCCACCACAGGCCGAGTTTCCATGTATGTTTTCTGCTTTAAGTGAAGGCTCTGACTGCTGCAATAATATTATTTGTACAAATAAAGAAAGAAGCACCATTAGGACAAGTACTCTTAGTAGCTATGAGGAAACATATAAGTTAGGGACAAAATGTCAGCTTGAGCCTTCATTTAGAATTTCCTGGCTTCAGTCAGTGGATGGCTCTTGGGTGAGCTTGTATTAAGAGTACATGCATTATTTAAGATCAACTATAAGATTCAAGAAATTTTAGAGAATAACATTTAATTAATTATGAACTGTAATTTAATATCATTATGTGATGCATGTGGATTGAAAGGGAGAATTCTGTATACAACCTGATGTCTATATTCATTTTGAAAAGGCAGTGTAGCAGACAACCTGCAGTAACTGGCACAGGGCTTCAGTGGTGATGGACACTATAACCTCAGATTAATAATGACTCACTGGAGCTCATTTGCTTTTATAAATTTCTTTCCATTTTAATTTTAAGCCCATGGTCTTTTGGCATATTTACAGCTTAAAGCTGTGGTGTAGGGATCAATTTCAACTTAATTTAAGGCCCCTGGCTGTTAGTCAGGGCCTCCATATGGTATAATAAGAGGTTATCACATTCATCTGTAAAAACTGCAAAGGTCTTGGAAGTTTCTCAGTCCTTTATTACCTCTGTCCAAGTCATGCATGTCGGACTATCATCTGAACAGTACACTTCGTTGAGATCAATAAATGGAGAAGACCTCAAAAAGCATTATAAATGAAGAACTTGTTAGATAGTAGCTGTAGTAGGAAATAATCATAGCTCCATTTTTTTTTTCAGTGCTTTTCTTTGGAAAAACACCAAAGATTTTAAAAGAAAGGCCACTCAAGAAATTTGTATTGGCCACCTTGTATGACAGGCCAAGTGAGCCTTTTGGGATTCGGTTCAGTGCTCTAGTAAATGGGCTGTGATGGTTCTGTCCTTTTAAAATATTATTTGTCCCTTGAATGTCCCTTTTATGACAACCTATACTAACTCTTGTAACCCTCACTCCTTCCCTTAACAGGATTCACAAAAAAAGAGCAAATATGTGGTTCTTCAAAGAAGAATTGAAAAATATAGTTAAGATAAGGTAAAAGAATGTGATTCAGGACATTAAATAATAATTAAAATGGTACTAGTTTTGTTCAGAGGACTAATTGTCTGGAATAAAGCATACTGCCACATTCCTGTTCATTCCATAAATGATTTTTTTATTTCTGTTCATAATTTGTGAACTAAAATTTTAAAAATCTTTGTGTATTATGTTTATTAAGGTTATCTACTTGAACTGAAATATTCAATTCTGACATCTAACAAAATAAGATTATTAGGTCACAGATTGATGTCTCTCAAGAGAGAAAAAATTTGGACACAAGTACTTTTCTGCTAATGTTTGGATTTTTTTAGCAAATTTTGAAAATTTAGCATCCATTAAGAGAAATTTTGTAAAATGTTATTTTACATTGCTGACCAACAAATTAATGAGATCCCTTTAAGTAAACATCACAATAATTTATTTCTGTAGGAGCTTTATTGTCTTATAACGACATGATAATATAATAAAATTTGTATTATAAAAGCACGCTCCAAAACCATACGAAGCAATTAATGTGGCAGATATTGGTAAGAATGGGACAGATTCTTATCGTTAGTGTCACCATGAACATACAGACACTGCATATGTAACTTATGTTTGCTTATGGACTTCAGGGTTTCTAGAAATATGTCTATTCTGAATACTTACCACATTATTTGCCAAGAAAGCCACATGCGCAGCTGAGAAAATACTGAAATGGGCATTTGCCCAAATTAAAAAGGTATCCTGAAAAGTGCGCTTAGAAAAATTTTATGAAATCATCACAGAATGCATTTAAGGGAGTAAAATCTATCAGGGGAGAAAAAAAGCCCCAAAATTTGGAATTACAACACATTGTAAATAATTTTGTATACATATTTCTATAAATCCTATGTAGATACCTATTCACTGCAACTGTGGAAATAAAATACACAACTTTTCTTTCATAAGTGATACTAAGTACAACACAGAGCTGTCACTTTTCTAATTTTAGCATATTTGTGTAAGACATTTGATTCTGATGATAATATTATGATGAGATCTCAGGATTCCTTTTATATGCAATATTTTTGCAAGAAAGAATTAAAGGTTCTTCTAAGGCAGCAAAGGACCTCATCTAAAGCCTATAGATGGCAATGGAAAGATTACGATTGATTTCACAAGGATTTGGACCTAGCCCAAAGTACACACAAAAGTTCATACAAATCAGTGAACAGTCCAGGATTAAGACATTAGCCAATAATTTCCAAAGTGACTGTTGACTTTGTGCCTCCATTATGACACACAGTATCCTGATTTCAACAAAGTTTTGAGTACACAGTGAAAATTAGGACCACTTTATGGAAATGTGAGTTGAGAACCCCATATTACGGGGTTATGAAAATTCTGTTCTTGGTTCTAACAGGAGTCATAATACAGGATTTGTATAGCTGGCAAATCATCACATTATATTATTAAATTGTAGGTTTCATAAGCAGTAGGAAAGAAACTGGCTGCTTTCTTTCTGCAATTTGTGCTATTAGTAGATAAGAAAAATAAAGTGCATTATATAGAAAGGTAGGTCTGAACGGATGTTCCCAAATGGTGCGGGGGTAGGGGTGGTGAGGAAGGTAAAACTTTCCTTCCATTCAGATGTCTGTCTTGAATTTCTCACAGTTTTTGCAGACAGTTTGGCTTACTTCCAACATACATCGTTGCCTGTCTGGTATGAAAAATGCCATCTGTGGTGTATGGAAGTTCTTTTCTTTAAAAGTGGCCTGCTAATTATTCTTCAGGCAGGTGTTACTAAAGTGAAGTCAGGTGTCAAGCATAGCATAAACTTTAAATTGACTAAAATTGCTCTGTTCTTCTATACTGTTCTTTCCCAAAAGAATAGAACACAATATTACAGAGAATTGAAATGTTGGTTGATACAGGATTGAGATGACTCATGCAGCAGTATGTATTGTGGTGACACTCAAAAACCGAAAGTTAAAGGATAGGGGTTGAATGAAGTGTATAAATTTTCCAAAAAAAATATCCTTTTGATTCTTACAAACTTACTTGCTGGTCATTTATGCTTGCACTGCCATGTTGCAAAATGTTAAAAATCCTGATGTTCTCAGAAATTTCAGACAGGGTAAAAGGTGGTGGAAAGAATTTCCTTCTGTGCTCTGAAAGACTGGGAGAGCTGTTTGATGAAAAGAGCATGGAAGATGGCTGTTTTGTGTGAATGACACCTGCAAATTCTCACCTATATTCACTCTCCAAACCACTCATGCCTTAAAGCTTTTTGAAGATTAATAGGATGGTTAATGGGCCAGAATCAACACATGAGGGCTGCAGGCAGCCATTCAGCTGATCCATGAGCCCCAGCTCCCAGGATAAGCACTGCTGTGCCTCTCATTTGCAGCAGTTATTGTGCTGCTCTGTTCCTTACATGACATCAGCCCTCCCAACTGAAGATGAAAACTCACCACACTGAGCCAGATGTTACAACACTTCTCTCTCCCTAACAGATGAGTGTTGTTAGGAGGTGATGAATTACCAGTATGAATGCAAGACTTTGTATTTTCTATGCCATTTTCAGAAGATTTTTTAAATAAACAGTCCTTTTACTCTTTGTAATCTTGGTGTTCAGAATGACTGACATTGTTAGTGGCTTAAAAAATGAGGATGAGGAAAGCACAAGCACATTTACCCCTTTTGACAGTAAGACTTTGCATTGTTTGCTTTATCAGTGATGAAAGTAATCCAACTTTCTCTCCCACCTTAAGCAGACCCTTGACAAAATATTTACAATAGATTGATATGATGCTGAGATAAGAGCAGTCCTGTAAGTAACTGAGAATGTAGTGCTGTTACATTTTTGATCAGTCCTGAGACATCTGGATGATTTTGAACTACTAGTCTTCTACTATGAAGAACAGTTTTACTTCCATAAGGACTTCCTCTCGTGTTTTCAATATCAGGCTTAGCCTCTAACGGCCTTAGCATATTGCGATAATGAGATGTACACAAAGCACTGGCATGCAGCATTATTGAGATGATTTCCTTTTTGGCTCAGCCAGATTCCTGTTAAAAGTTATACGGACTCTTAAGAGACTAACAAAAAGAGAATTAAAGATCCAGAAATGGCACGAAGATAAGCCTGATGAAGCTGGAGTTAGGCTCTCATGAAATTAAAAGCAGACTTTGTATGAATACATTTATGAAATATACCATTGCAATTTCATTACACAACAAAACCACAAAGCCCGAAACCCCTTTTTTGGCCCAGGTTGAATACCTATCAAAATCCCAGTATTTACTTCGTAGAGTGGGTTCTTCACTAACATTCTTCATTGCAGAATAGAGGCTTGGATAAACACATTGCAATTAGAAAAAAAGGAAAACAAAGCTGAAATTTGCACTGATATTGTTTGTGTGCTGCATTGCATTATTGGCTAAAACCCATCCCATACCTGTCCACAGTACAGATTAAATGAGGATGAAGCCATAAGTTTGTGATCGAACCCATCCTACTATGGCATTTTAAATGATTTTGAGAATAGAACACTTGACAGTACAATACAAAGCTTTATTTTCATTCTAGAAGGAGACTATGATCTCCTAACACATTTGCAAATATGCGCAAACACCTTCCACTGCCTCACAATAGCATAAAATCACCATGGTTTAAAAAAAGGCTTCTGCACTGAACACTCTTTATGGAGTCAATTTTGACGAGTCTGATAAAACTCTGAGGATGAAGGCAGATACAAGTTTCTTAGAAATTTTCCCAGCAAAAGATTATATTATCATTGTAATATTTAAATTGGCATCTAAGGAATCATGCTGAAAGGTATATGCAGCTTTAAGCAAAGCATAGGCACCTCTTATCCCTGTTTTTGCCTACCACTGCTGTGCAGCTCTTTCTGAGGAGAAACTTCACAGCTGTGTAACAATTCAGAGAATGGCAATGGAAGAAGTGAACATGAATGATGATATACCTACCTGCAACTGCACTTTGTTAGAATGCTACTTGCATATTTCATTTTTTGTTCCAATCAGGAAATTGATAAAATTTTGGTCTGTCTCCACACTAATGCGGTGGCTTAGGCATCCTGCATAAGTGTGATTCAGAAAAACAAAATTAGATTAAGTACTTACACGAGAAAGGATTTTCTGAAAGCAATTCAGAGAATTTCAGTTGCCCAAAATAGCCAAGAAAAATCTTGTAGAGACCATTGCCCTTATATTTTCAAAAAATAAAATGAAAACTCTCAGCTTCTGAAATGCCAGTTGGCATAAGGTCAAAGACATTATTAATATGATAGTGTCAGTAAAACAAGATGCCTGTGGAGGAAGTTGATGTAAGAATGCGTTTCACTGGAGCAGCGTAACTGAATGTGATGGATAACAACATTTTACACACTATTTGCATACCTGGAAGTTCACAGTTACACACCAAATGCCTTATTGCAAATCCTACTATCAGGATGTTATAATGCTTGAGCAAATACAGATCTGCATGTAACCATTACATCTAGCATCTAGCAAAGAATAAAATGAAAAAACAAACACAGAAAAAAGGGAAAGATTCCTTTAAGAAGCCTTTACATTGAGAGTTTTATTTGCTCTGTACATTAGAACAAAATCTGGGGTTTGTTCAGCTAAAAGAGCTGAAAAATTGTAAGAGCAAAAAAGTATTATGAACTAAATTGGAGAGGTAGATTTACATGTTTCAAATTCCTTTCAAATTTGTGACAACACCTGGACTCAAACGGCATACCCATACTCAGTGGAACTTTCAAAATATGCCTGATGTTAATATTAACTTTCTTCTCTGACTTCTGAAGAGTTGATAGAGGCAAACCTGTGTTTATTCTCAGCTTCCTGCTTCCCATCCCTTCCACTCACTGCATTCCAAATTCAAAGACATACCTATCCATGGCCCAAAGGAAAGGACTAAGAAGGTTACAAAAGTGGCTAAAATATGTCAACAGCAATTTTACTGACTGAGAACCATGGTCTAAAAGCTTCATACGTTTACAGATAACCATAGCAAATCGAGAGGTCAATGCACATTTTTTTAATGGAAAAATATATTTTAAATATAATGTATTTAAAACATTTTATTGGTTGATTCAGTTCAACTATACAGATTATGGTAGATTTTGCAGTCTTTTAACAATGAACACATTCCCCAGATACCTCATCAGTCCCTTAAAAGCTAGAGAGATGATTCATGTCAAAATAATGGGGTTGATTCATTGCAAACCTACTATAAGTAGACAGAACTGACCTTGATAGTTGCATCTGGACTCTTGAAGATCTTTTTCTAATTTTCCACTATTTTGTCTTCCAGTTATCTTGCCACAAAAAAACCACAAACCCCTAAGCATTCCCCAAAACACTATGCATACAAATCTTACTATTCTGATTGAGCTTTGGCTTAGATATTAAAACAGTAAGTGTTTCAGAACAGGTAAACAACACAGCAAGGAAAACCTTACAAACATCTTGACCACAGCTGCTGTAGAAGTTACTCTGTAACACAGGAAGGATTCCCCACAACTAAATATCAGGGAATACATTCCATACTTATGACATATGAATTTGAAGCTTATTTCATTCCCCGAACATAAAAAGAGATTAGAAACATTCATGAATATATGGGAAACTAGAATAAAGGGGGAAAAAAGTAGGCATTTCCTAAGTGATTTTTGTAGTGGATAGTCTTTTTTCCCTCAAAGTGATGCGCATCCATAAATGAAATTTCATATTGCTTTTCACATACATTCATCATGTAAAAAAAGAACAAAAAAAGTAAGAAAAAAGCTTTTGCTATGGTAAAATGTGACATATATATTACTTGTAATTTTATTGATCATACTAATTTCAATAATTTGTTTTATTAAATAACTTTTATAGTTATTCTTGCTTTTCATACTATATTAAAGTGTGCAGCATGAAATGAACTTCAGGCTTGCAAAATGAAATGCACTCAAAGATTGAAAATATTTAACAGACATTTCCAACACTTATATATTACAGTAGTCTTTAATTAAGTCAACTAATATGCTACCTTGTACTGGGACTTCCAACTACATTACAGGTCTCGATTTCAAAGAGCCCAAAAACTTTGGAGTATTGATGAATTTTCACTTGCTTGCTTTCCTTTAATTTTTTTTTCCTTCCCTCTTTTCCCCCTAACAGTTATTTGCAGATTTTGGTGTATTTATTAATTATTTTTTGCTCTTGTTTTAATTCCTGTTCAGTCCACATTTAAGCATTTAGCTCTTTCTGTAAGCTTCCAGGGCCTTCTGGAGCTACAGTTTCAGCTAGTTACTTTCTGAAAGGAATCCTGTTGATTAAAAAAGGCCTCCAGCTTCTGTCTTTATCTAATGGCTGATTAAGAAAGAACATATTTAGGTCAGCAGGACTTAGTTAGCAGATAACAGATATTTAGTTGGCAGATGCTTGGGCAATTGAAGAGCCAGCTGAGAGGTGGAGAGTGTGCTGGAATGTCTCCAGGTAGGATGCAATTGCACAATATTGCAAGGTTTGGTTCTCAACATATGACATATAAATTACTTGGAGGATCAAAAGATCTGGAGCAATGTCCTTATTGAGGTTTAGGCTGCAGGGAGCACCTGGTACTTCCTTCTGGGGTGGTCTCAGTGGGAGGTGGGCTTTGGCACTGGGTCAAAGGAGTAGTAGGAGGATGTGTGCGACTGTGTGTCTTCAAGGATGGTAGGCAGGTGATGGGTAGTGTCTTCACAGTGCCCCCAGAGCAGTGTTAAACAAATGAAGGAGAGAAAGAGGTTATTTATGGATGAGTGGTGGATGGAGAGCTCCTGGGTGGAGAAGGTTGTCAGCTTGAGTCTGTGGGCAGCAGGAGAAAGACGCTTCCTTTGCCCTCAGACCTGAACTTGTGGTATTGATGCACTGACTTAAAGGAGAGGAAGGAGAACAAACTCTGCTAAACAGGAGCACAGAGGCAGCTGGACCAGAAGTGAGCACTCTCTCTGGAGTGGTAGGGGGCAGTGGCTGTAGATTTGCTGAGGGGGTGGGAAGCTGGCAGTGTCCAACTCCTAACAGCCCTACTGGCACAGAAGTCTTGTTGCTTGCCAGAGGCTCTGGTAACTTATTCCCTGGAAGTAAAGGGGATTTCCACCTTTCCAAAAGTGTTCTACTGCCTTTGGTAGCTAAGCTTTGTAGTCTTTTTGTTTTACTCAAACACATTAATTGCACTCAGCATGTATAAATCACTGTAATTTATTTAAAGGAGTCATCCGCAGAAAACAATCTCTTTTTCAAGGACTAGGGATTTGCAGGCTAGAAAGAAGTAGAAACTATGTGGTTTTCCTGGGAAAGAAAAATTATTCTCTCTTCCTTATAATATAGAAAAACAGCTGATTTAAGGCCAAATGACTCTTGAAGATCTCAAGCTTTAAAATATTACCCAAAGACTTTTATAAAGTACATCTGCTGCTGATACTGGAGTAGATCTTTAAAAAATGTTCAGTGTTAACAGACAACAGTCTTTCTGTTGAAGTTCATGTATATGGGCATACTCTTTATAATTCTCTATGACTGTTCTTTATTAAAAAAAAAAAAAAAATCAGCATTTTGGTTAGCCTTGCTGGAAAAGTTGTACTTTTTATGCTTCCACTCAGAAATTACCCAAATGATTCCTGCTTGTGCACATGGAGTAAAGTGGTAGCATGTGATATAATCTCATGTATGCCTCTCATGTCATGAGATGTTTTATAATTTTGGATCTACCTAGTGTTGATATTCATCTGTTCCTAATTCAAAAACACTAGACTGTTCTGGTGATAACGAATAGTAACATTCACTGGTCACATGGCACAAAGACATATTAAATAGGTTATAACACATCTGATCAAATGATCTTGATGTATAAGCTATCTGTCCTGAAGCTGAGGTTGTAAGCAACATAATGCTGACCTAATATGCAGTTTACATCACACAGCAGCCTGAACCCTGGTGTTCTTAAAAAATTAAACTATAATAAGGTTTTCAAA
This sequence comes from Aphelocoma coerulescens, assembly GCF_041296385.1. Classification (NCBI taxonomy): domain Eukaryota; kingdom Metazoa; phylum Chordata; class Aves; order Passeriformes; family Corvidae; genus Aphelocoma; species Aphelocoma coerulescens. The sequence continues at coordinate 37,855,855 of NC_091015.1, read as the reverse complement.
AATAAAAGTACAAAAAATTGCACAGCAGAGCATGCCAGATAAAATTTGGAAACACTCACAACAGGTGGGCAGGCTGTTCTTCTAAAGTTACTTACTTGATAGGTCTGCCTTGAAGATGGAATTTATTTTTCCAGTAACTCCCATCCCATCCCCTCTCACGCAAAAAAAACCAAAACACATTTTTCCTCAGTAAGAACAAAAGGTTAAATTATTTCAAGTGCAAAAAATGATGGAAAATATTACAAAAATACCCCAAAATAGTGTCTGCCTTATTCTTCAGCCTGCCTGAGTATCCCAATGACTGCTCCCTGACTCATTAGGCAGCTGGGCTGTCTGCATCAGAACTGAGCACGAGCATGTCAGCTGGTGTGGGGCTGCTCATGACTTAAAAGCATCTTCTTGGAGCTGTTTCAGGTTGTGCAGAGATAAGAAGCCAACTGAGGAGTGCCAGTAACTGACCTAGTTCAGAGTTCACCTCTCCAGCAGATGGGTAGTTGAATGCCCAATAGGTGTGGCAGCTGAAGAGCCCACCCATGGGCACTGAACAGCCCAGGAGATGAGGCATGCAGGCAAAGGATGAACAAGCATTTAGTCAGAGCACATGCTGACTCCTTAACAAACTTTCTACAGAGCTCAGGCATGAGACAGATAAGTTTGAAGTTCTGAAATTCCCAAGTTTTCCTCAGCAGAGTAGACTTTAGACCACTATGTTGTCCTGTCGCTCTTCCTGTTGTGCATGTCTGTCATCTTCAGTCCAGAACAACTCAAGCCAGTTTAGTGCTTTTTTGGGCCATTTTTTATGCTGATGGAGCACATTAGAATGGTTTGGTGCAGTGTCTAATGATCACCAGGGTCTGCAAAAGGGAAGCACCAAGAGTGCACAACATGTAGCTGAAGCAGGGAGGGCTCAAAGCACTACACAGGCTCTGTTGGGAACTTCTTGCCATTCCAGCACTGTTCAAGAAGGCTAACACGCAAACATGATGCAGGGCTTTCTGCTTATGATTGGTCTCCAAAATCAGAGTTTCAGGATGTACCACCTTGTCTGTGTTCCTTGCAGTCAGCATAGCAATCACACCAAAAGGATTTTCTCCATAACATCGTTCTCTTAGAATAGAAACTTAAACCAAAGTTTCTGAAATAGAGAAAACTGAGGTGCTTTTTTGCTGTTTGAGGACTAATAAAAACACAGAGTATGAATACCAATTCCTGCTGCTCACTGTATCCTAGTAGGGTGGCCCATACTTTCAGTGTATATCTCAGCTGGCAATCTCAGCAACTTTTCTGAATTGCAGCAACCTCTGTAAAGCTCCTCTGGTCTCCAGGAGAATTTCCCTCCTGCAGCTCTGAGCCACTCTTGTTCTTTTCCTGATCAGGCCTTTGTGTCCTCATCTCCTGTGGTATCTTCCATCTGCAACATGCCTTGAACTATCCCCTCCTGGCTTCCTAGCAGCCTGACGGGTCTTGTGAGATCCATGGAGAGCACCATACTCCTCTCCTTCCAGAAGATGTCCCATGACCCTATCCATCCTGATAGAGACTGACCTTACAGAAAAAAAAAAAGGGTAACTTTGAAACAAAGGCACTGAAGTAGTGATGTGAAGGAAGCACCAGCTGCTTGGGTGTGGTTGCCTGCTGACATGACAGCCTGCCACAGCCATTTTTACGACAGATGCATGTGAGGCAGTGACTCCATGAGCTGTTCAGCTGCTCTAATAACTTGCTGCTGATGAAATGAAGAAGTCCTATTTCCATTTTGTTCTCCCATCTCTGGTTTGTAGCTGTGTGGTCCTGCACTTTCTCCTGAGCCTTCATGCCAACTCTTGCCCTCCCTGGCCACTCTCTTGAGCCATTTAGCTTGCTAGAGCAGTAGAAAAAGGTAAAACTATTTCTTTTCTGGCTTAATTTCTTGCTATGTGAGTTTGTGAAGTAAACTCAGGGAGCAACCCTGTAAGTGTCAGTGCCAGGGCAAAGCAAATGATGGAGGAAGCATGTTGTCAGCAAAGGAGAGAGCAGTGTTTCCCACACATTTTCTAGAAGAAAGTCAGCATCTAGCTCAGCTAAGTAGGGAACAGGAGTCTAAGGTGCAAATGATTCATGAGGACACAAAAAATAAGATAAAGCATTTACAAAAGAGAAAAATTAAAAATATTTTCCCCATATGAGAAAGGAGGATTTCAGATCTATTACTATGCTGAAAAAAACCCAAACAACCAAAAACCCCAACAAGAACAAACTAACAAACAATAGCCTTCTATAGGATCAGGAAGAGATGCTAATAAACAAACAGAAGAGGATAAAGTTCTGAGATTGGTATACACATTTATCACTGTAAGGTTTCCCCAACAGACTCCCTGAAGGGTGTATTATTTTCTCTGCACAGCTTGGAAACCCTTGAATAAACTGATTTTGCTAACAAGTTGTGCTGAATTAAGTAACTTAGAATGATCCTATAGGAACACTGTTCTGTGGCTATCAGTTCTGTGTAGAAGCAATGGAATTGCCAATAAGTTGCCAATAAGTGCATAGCTTGACATTCTTTAATGTGCAAGATCATCCCTGTCTTCAGGTCTCTGGAGTAAGTTTATTATGCTCTTATTAAGAATTGTATATTGATATATATATATAGCTCATAATATAAGCAAATCAACTTTTTTTTAATGGTAGGGGTTTTTTAATGTGATATAGGGTTTATCACTGGCAAAGACAACACTGAAAATATATTATAATACCAGTTTTATAATAACACTAATACATTTAGTGCTCCTCTGATGACATCCACTGCCAAGCATGAATGTAGGTGCTGTATACTTGGAGTGGTGACAGAAAAAATTCTGACATCAACTTGTGTATTCATTTAAACTGTGCTCCTTTAAAGTGCTTCTATTCAAAGATACTACTACATAAACAGAGCACACTAAGCCCAGCTTGGTTCTGGATATGATTTAGTTTACTGTGAATGACTGCTAAGGCAGACTATATGGCCCATCCCTATTTCAACCTGCCCTAATTCCCTTTATGATTTTATTATTTAGTGCTGTTTTACTGCTTAGAGAGACCTAAACAGGAAGACTCTGGGCGTTCTCTGTTCATGAAGTGGGTGGGATGAAGTTCTTTAGAGAAAACAAAATATGATCCACCTACAGATCATGTTAGGCCAGCTCCCCAATTTCCTCTAAGTAGAACAGAGGCCTTTGTTGCCTTAGTTACTGGAATGATCTACTAATAAACAGCAGAATCCCAGTCTCCATACAGAACATCCTCCTTCATTTTTGATGGCAGTTTAGAATGGGAAATATATACTTTTCTGTTTGTTTGGTTTTTTTGTTGTTGTTGTAAAGAGGAAAAAAGTAGATTATTTAAGTCTTTGCAGAAAATAAAGTAATAAAAAAAAAAACAACTCTCACAAAAAACCCTTCAAGGTGACTGAATGGAGGGAGCATTGTCTGGGAGAGGGTTAGTGCCTCCAATGAAGTAACATTTCTTTATTTTCCGTTCCTTTCTTAACAACAGAAAGAAGGAGTACTGAAAACTGCATGCTAAGTTTCAAGGCACAAGTAGAAAACAGCAGCTACATTGGTAGAGCCAGACCACTGAAGCTTGTGAAACACTCATAAATGCTCCAGATAAGATTTCAAACTGTTCTCCTCGCCAGCAGTGCAGGTGTTGTAGTGCTATCACCTATATCTTCTTGGACATGGAAGCTGGAAAACACAACCCATTGTTTTCCCCTGTGAAGCATGATCAAGTCCAGTTTTCTTCCTTCCTGTTTGAAAGCAAGAGCTTCAGTACAATCATATTGGGGTGACAATTTACAGTGAAATGGCGGTCCAAAATAATAATCTTTAAGAAAGTAGAAAATCATAAAAATTTGATAGATTTTTTTCTTTCCCAGATAGGATGTAGTGGTTCCATAGCACCTAAAATGCATCTCACCTTGTGTGGCCATGGGCTCCCTTGCCCTGCTAAGAGATCTTACACCCGAGTGGTCCTCAGATGCAGTTCACTGATAGCAATTTTTGTGGGATTAAGTTTAGGCCACTTTAACTCTGAAGGCTGATGATGGAGCAAGCTGAACTCCAGCACAAAAGTAATGAAGGGCTCAGGGTGGCCGACTGAGATGGTATGGCTGAGGTGAGGCTGAGTTAAAGGAGCTCGAACATGAGAGTAATGTCATAGAAATACTGAGGCTAATCTAAATGAACAAGAAAATGTTTTCTCTCATTGCCTGTGATGAAGATCTGTCAGAATCCTGTTGTGTGTGATTTTGAGTAAATTTGGAATTTTCATTTAGATTAACTCAGATCATAGAAGTTAACAACTGAAGTTTTAAAAGAACCTCAGATTATCATAAATCACCAATGAAGTTGACAATAGAATGCAATTTTAAAGCATTTAAATAAATTTACGATTCTTTTTACTTACAGTACTAGTATAAACTATACATATTAAGAGTGTCCAACTCTATTTCATCATTAATGCCATTTTTCAATACTCCTGCTTTGTTCAGGTAAAATATTTATTGGTATTTTCAGTAATTTTCTAACAGCCATTCTCTACAGTATTGTAACATTATTGAAACTGAAAAATATTGTTTAAATCAACCTTCCACGCTGTTGTTTAAATGGTAACTTATTTAATACAAACATCACAAATATGTAATATTTCAGGTTTTTTTAATGTGAATTTTTCTGCATGGAACTTTTTCTAAACAGAAACTTCAGCTGAAATTACCCAGCATAGCTCCCTTCCAAAACTAAAGGCTGATTCAAAGTAAAAAAAATTGTGTAATGACTGTCAGAATTTAAATTGTGGTAAAATCCTTTACAGCAGGATTTGCAGTCCATTTCTTCTGCAAAGATTGTTACTGTAACTGCACATTTGAGATGAAGGCATTGTTGAGATATTGTGTTATTTTATTTCCAGCTAATCTGGAAAATTTCATCAGAAATCTTATTATTTGTACTAACACCAAACATCAAGCATGATTGACAAACATTTGACATGCTCCTGAGCTTCATACTGAAGGTCTTGGATGCACAAAGCCTGTCCTCACTCGCATTTCTAAAAGTAATTTTCTATGAGGATCTAGCATACATTTCACCATTTCTTTGTATTTCCCTAGTTTTCATTCCTTTGTAATTGAAAGCACAATAGATGGCTTCCAGAGGCTACCTTCAATGCAGTGATGTTAATTAAAGCTATATAAAATGGAGCCATGATAAGCCCTATTAAAAAATAAAAACTTCCAATGGGAAGAATGCTGGACTGATCCATACAGCTGAGCAGAGGAGTCAACGAGCACACCTTGGCTTGTTTCTCAAAACGCATAACATTTTATTTTTATGGAAGTCCAAACCTGAGCAGTAATTTTTATTTCTGTGTGGAAATCTTCTAAAACTGAGAAATGATAGCTTGAGCGCTGCTGATTTTTGAGGTTCTGAGATTTTTGAGGGTGAGAAGCGAGCTGGGGTGCGCGAGAGCTTTCTCGCAGCTTCCAGAAGTGGGCCAGGCAGTGATGACACATACGAAAAAAGGGCCCTCAAACCCAAGCAAACGTCCGAAACGGCAAGAAGCAGGGAAACCAGAGATGGCAAGCTTTCCCCACGGAAGCCCTGAAGGCCTCGGGCCCATGGGGTAACGAGGCGAGGCCGCGGCGGGGCGGGGCGGGGCGGCCGGGTTGCGCCGTCCCGGCCGGAGCGGAGCGGTCGCAGCGCGGCCGGGCCATGGGCGCTGAGGCGGGCAGCCCGCGGGACACCGCGCTGGGCCAGCAGCTCCGCGCCCTCTTCTACGCGCTGCTGCCCGGAGAGAGCTCCTTCCGCACGGTGGAGGAGGTACCTAACTACGTGGATAAGGTGAGGGTCCCCTCCTTTCCCACCCTGGCTGCATCCCTCGCCCTCTCCTCCGCCCACCTGTGCCTGTTTTCAAAAGCCACAGGCGCCTCAGAGAAACCATCCGCGAAAGGGCACCTAAATTAAGATTAAATCCTCTTTCTCTTCTGGGCTTTCTGCCTTTGTAAGCTGCCAGTTTAACCGTGCCCTCTATTATCATGTATTTAAATGGTGATTTCTCCTGGTACCAAGAGCTGAAGTTTTCAGAGAAGCACCCCAAATATCTGAGGTCTGGTGCTAATATTATATTCAGCAGCACTGACAAGATGAACAGTGACAGCAAACTGAACTGAGGAAAGCAGAAAATATGATACTGTGTTTGGCTATTATGTTTCTTGAAGCAAGCAAAAAGTCAGGTCTCTCTTGTGCCCTTAAGTCAAGCTCAGTCAAAGACAGAAAAATAAAAGGTTTCTAATTAAAAAATAAAGATTGTTTAAGAGAATTTAGAACAAATATTTATGCTGGGATGGTGCTCTGTCCTAAATATCCAAGGCAAGAGTACAGAGGTCAAGGGTGAGAACTCCCTTGTCAGCAGGCAGCAGCATAGCTTTCCCTCCCCTCCCACCCTGCCAGTTAATTCACTTCGAAGAAGATACCTTTGCTCCCTTCTGTCCTACCTATTGCACATATCTTGATTGTCAGCTCCTTCTGAACACAGGTCGATGTCAGCTGTTCACAGAGACAGCAGATAAATGCTATTTTGCTCTTGTCAAAGTAAATTCAGTCCAGCTTCACTAAAGAGCTGCACTTTTTAAGTGGGTCTTGGTAGTTCTGACAAGCTGCGCTGCCAGGTGTACCTTGGACTGCTGCGCAGCAGCTGCTTTCAGGCTGCAGTGGGGGTGTCATGGGCTGTGCAGAGCAGTGCAGCACCGTCAGCAGCTTTCTGGGAATTGTAGTATGCAGCAGTCCCTCACTGAGGGATGTTATCAGCAGAGGTTGCCCTTTTGCATAAGGTAAGCAGAAAGCTGCTGCAAGCCCAGCCTGTGTGTGCAGTGTCTGGTCAATGGACTGCTGTCCTCAGAGGTGTTTTGCAACTAAGCTATAGCGTCATGATCAAGGAAGATAAAGGAAGCTCGATGGTTTTGCCTAGCCAGCTGATCCCCTCCTCCAGGTCTGCCTACTATCTCAGTCCCTTTTGCTGTTCCCACGTTTCCAACTGAATATCATTCACTTTCTTGTCCGTAGCATTCCTTAACATCTTTGGGCTTTCTTCTGCCATGTGCTCAGACATTACCCAAACCTGGATTTTTTTTTTAAACTAGGCATACAGATATAAGTCTGTGAAAGGATTCTTAATACTTCGAATTATGAAAGTGCCTGCAGACATCTGCTGCTGTAGAGCACTGTTGTGATAAGTTTGTAAAGGAATATTTCTCACAAAAAAAAACCCCACTAAAAACAGGTTTCCCACTACAGTTATACTTTCCTTAAATTCCTGTCTTAGGTTAGCTGTACTAGATTTCCCTCCTGACAGTGTATTTGTTGCTAGAACAGATCTTTTGATGCTTGTCTAGGTGGGCATATAGAAGTGCTTTAGTGGGATAACTGTTCTAACTCTTTGGCTTTGGTCTGACCTTAGGCAGAGTTCATCCATCCTCTTTTGGCCATATTTATGGGCAGATGGCAGCTATCTACAGTCCCTCTCCAGCTGCTATTCTTGGCTGTTTAGGGAACAATTACCAGAGCAGTATATCCATTGGATTCATCAGCAACAGATTTAATAGTGACCTCATGAGCCTTTCAAGGAGGTCTTGGAGTGGTAACCCCTTTAGTTGGTACAGATACAGAAGTGGATGTCTGAGATCAATTCAAGCCAAAAAATTCTAGTGTAGAGCTGGTAACAAATGAAGGCCTCAGCTCAAGTAAGTCACTCTAAAAGACAATAATGATGATGTGTGTGTGTATAAACTGATTACATTAGGGTTTCCTAAATAGTGTGGGATTTTTTATTTTTTTTCCCTGAGACACTGTAGTGGAATTTGCATCTTGGATCTGTGATCTATTGGGTATCAGATGGATGAAAGTATTTCTAGGACAGTAGATGACATGGCTACGTCTGTGGGGATATGCACCTTCCAACATTAGACAGGTGGCAGAACCTCCAAATTCACTCAAATAAATATTCATGGTTTAGCGATCTGTGAAATTGATCTGGTTGGTTTACAAAATATATGCACTTCACAAGAGTGGCACCTTTGAGCTAGAGTCACCTGTGCTGTTACATATGGGTAGGAAATGACAGCAGTGGATGAAGCAGCTCTGGTTTTGAGAACAGAATAGTTAGCTTAACTTGTGCAGTGTGCTTTCTGTCCCTGGTTATATTGCTTCCATTTTCAGAAGCCATGGCCCCTGCCCTGTTGCTCTGTATGTTGGCAGAGCTGTATGCAAAGCCCCAAGTCCTGTTTAAAACATGAGCTGATCAGCTGCTACCAGTGACAAGTAGCAAAGTTCTGCAGCAGTGCCTAGGGAAAAGTCATCCTTCAAATCTCCAAAATTCTGGGGAAAGGGGTCTGAATCTTGGATAATAATTGTAGAATTCAGTTTTGTAAGAGTTTTTGTCATGTAGAATTCAAACGCCTTGATTTTTCCTTTATTTCTTGGAAGTATGTCCATTTTCTTTCTCCAGGACAGAACATCTTGACTTTTAAAATCTGTACTGATGCTTGGCCATTCCTTTTAAGAGCATCCTCTTTCCTATGGGTGTAAGATTAGGCTCTGCATGTTCTGTTGGTTGTTTGGTGTTTTTTGTTCTGTTTTTTTTTAATTCTCTCACAATCTGCAGATGGGCAGATGGAATGATTGTTTTTGTTTGCCAAACATAGTTTTCATAAACCATAAATTCACTTTGTTCCTTGCTATGGTCTGAAATTATCACTTGTGCTCGGTAAAGACTTCAGTGAGTCAGACTTCAGAAGAGAGAGTCCTTCTGCTGAGAACCCCAAAATGAAAGCTTTAAATTTAATAATCAGTGTTTTTCTTTTCTATTTACTCCCTCAAGAGCCTAAAGAATAAGTTCACATTTAAACTCAATTCACATTTTAGGGTTTGTTTCTAAATAGTGAGGCACAGAACCTTCATATTTAGTTTTACTTGAAAGTTGAGATTCTTATGTTATAAGGATCTGGGACTTTAAGAAAACAGAAACTTTCAAGAATTGCAATAAAACTATGAATATATGCTGAGTTTCAACTAGAATATTATTCTTTGCAAAAGTATAGAGCATAAACTGATTTTAAATGGTCCTTTGCATTCTGTAGAGTTGGTTACTTATAATGGAACCCTCTTACACAGTACTCAGAGCAAGGCTTTCAAGTTATGGATCAGTTATTCAAGTAAACCACAAGCTAATGCAAATCTCCATTGAGTATTTCTGCTGATACATGAAGAGAAAAAAACTGGAAACAGAGAGAGAATAAAACATTTATGGACCAGAAGATACCAAAAGGATCTGGCCTGTCTCTAACCTGTGATGCTAACAGTGGCTATTTCTTAACTTTGTGTTATTTTGTTTGTAGAGACAACCCTTGAAAACAGTTGTAGAGATAGCCATCCTCAATGGGTTCCTTAAATGTCTTCATTGTTCTTTTAACTTAAGCAAAAAAAACCCCCAAAACCCCCCACAACAAGAAAAACAACAAAACCAAACCAACCAAACAAACCAAAACATAACAAAACCCCAAAAACAACAACAACAAAAAACACAAATTAAAAAAAAAAACAGGGAAAAAAATAGTGGTTTGGCTAGTGAGACTATTTTCTCTTACTGTCTCCTTTTTTCCTGAATTATTTGCATTCTCCTGGTGTTGCATTACATCTCATCCTTACACTGTAGGCTGTTCGGGACAGGGAATGCCTTTTCATTCCCCGTGACAATAGCTGTCATGGTCACATAAATAATACATACTGTTCTTGATGTAGTTGATCCCATTGATCTGCTTTGGACCAAGCTTAATGTAGGTGTGTGAGAGAGATGTAGAAATTTCTTAGATAGTAAGGGGTATGCCATAAATCCTTCCTTTTACAATCTCCTTGATGAGCAAGAGGTTAAGGATGTTTGAATGTTTCTTTATCCTCCTTGCTATAACACTCCCCATTTCTGAGTCAAAAAGTGGTGTCAAATGCTTGGCTCTTTCACAGCTTCACAGTGGTAGGAAAATATTTAATGAAGTCAATAAGAGAGAAGTTATAATAGTGTACATTAGTATAAAGTCAAGTATTTCAACTGTTTCCAAGGTTGCTAGGTAAAATGAATCACCACATGGAATACAGACATCGTACATTTCCTATTAACTGTTTTTATTTCATTAAGAAAGCACCTCACTTTCTCTGTTCTGAGCCCATTCAATTTGCTGTGCATATTCTGCTGTTCCAGACCTTAAAACTGCTTGTAGCCTGTGCTAGAACTGCCTCCTAATGTTGTCATTAAATGTTTTGTAGTTTTTCTTATTAAACCTCTTTTTTCTCTGCTGGAGTGTACAGCTGTGCTCATCAACCTTTGTTTACTAAGTCAGGAATGTGTTTTCTTGGTATATCAATTGGGAAAAGTACATTAAAAGTCTTGTCTACTTAGAAATAAAATGGCTATAGAGAGCAAAACAAGGGGTATTTATATTTTTCTAGAATGTTTCATTGATTTCAAATGGAAGGTTGTAGGGTTTTATTATTCTTTTATTATTTTCTTTTAGAATATATTTTATTATTATATTATTTATTATTTATTTCAAATTGAAATATTTACCACATTGGTTTTCTTGGGTGCTCTTTAGGCTTTATGCATAGGTCTTCCTTTGCTTTAGAATCTTTATATCATCAGTTGGTACACATCACCAACAGGCTTTTAGATGCCTAAAGTGCTGTTACAGAGCAAGCTAGGCACCTAAATTAAAAAGTCTCATGTTGATATTAATCTCTGTTCATCTGTTATTGTAACCTAACCCTCTGCTGCTGAAGTTTATGAACTTTCACATTTTCTAGACACTATAAATCTCTTGCTGTTTGCATGGTTTGAATCATCCAATTCTTCTTCAGCGGAGCAATCTGGTCTATATCCATCTTAGTCTCTTTAGTGTCCCAGCCTAGTAGGAATTCCCAGATCATATCTCACTTGGCAACAAAAATGAGCACCCTCCAAAATGCAACGGCATTTGCAGAGACAACATGCTTCTATTAAAATGTTATATGGGCAGGAGCAGCCTCCCTTCTGCAGCAGTGTAGTTTGGAGGGTTTCAGGCAGTGAAGCTGTACATGTGTGCAGGTTATCTGAAGGGAGCAGAAGCAGCAGAAAACTAACAGGGCAAGGATGGCAGTGTGGTGGCTCCCGGAATGGAGCAGAATTGGTCTTGCATTTCTCTTGCCCTGCAAAACATGGTGGGGATTTTATGCCTTAATATAACCAAAAAGCAGTTGTCTAAATGTCTCAAAGGTCACCAAAAAGTTGTCTACAGAGCAAGTGAGGAAGTTGAAGGAACATTTCCATGCACAGAGATCTGATAACTCCTTCCCATTTTCCTTGCGACAGGCCTTCTAGATTTTGGTGGTGATGGCTAAAATGCTGCCATTGTCTGATTCCTTCCACACTTGAAGTGCAAGGACTGTTAGGACTGCAGTGTCAGTAAAAAAAAAAAATGCTCTACCAATTACTGTTCCTCAAGCCTTTTTTTGTTGCCTGAGATGATAAAAATTTGAGAACAGGTCTGACAGTCTTTGCTGATGAAAAATGATCTTGTCCCGAAAATGTTACCAGTCCTACCTCCAGTTCCAACCACACCTTTCACTAATGGGTGCTGTTCCTGGGCATTTTCAGCTTGCCAGTTTTCTGGGATACAAGATGGACATTGAATCCTCGACTGAAGCAGTGTTGTGAGTGAGAATGTTTGTCTTGTTCACCATTATACTTTTCTGCAAAAAGGCTGAAAATTATTTTGCAGTCAATACAATCCAAAAGAAAAAGGGGAACATTGTATCATTGCTACTTGGCCTGGAAAGAGAACATGGTGTATATGGCCCAAATTGGAATGGGCTGCATAGTTACTGGGTTCACTGATGAAAACTCGTACAGAAGTGCTGTTGTTGTCTGCAGTGAAAAGCATGGCAACAGAAATGCCAAGTAGAAAGAAACTCACTTTACTGTATCTTTCAGATAATAATGTTAGATGCCAATTTCAGTGGCTGAAAACACTAAAAAACTCCATACAATATTAAATCAAAACCAGATTCTGTTCTGCCATGTGGTTGGAGGAGTCCACAAATATTGCTGCTCTCACTGATTTATTAAAAATGAGAAATATAAGTTTGGAAAGACTTTTGTGTTTTGTTCTGATAACATTTGAGTTTATGTGCAGAATATACAAAAGAAGACATTGTGGGAGGATGTTATTGCAATGGATTTATGCTGGTGTTGTGGGTTAAATTGTAGCCTTGGTTGTTGTGATTTGTAAGGTTCATGTGGAGCTTTTTCACAGGAGTAGCTACTAAGGTGCCAGCCAATCTGAGAAGCATTTCACTGCATAAAATGCTGTTAGGAAAGGTCTATCTAATTTTATTTGTGTTGTGATTTTCTTTTTTTTGCAAACTATTTTTAGAGTATTCCATTCTTCATTACTTTTATTGGGCTGGAGTTTGCTGTCAGCTGGATTCAGAAGCGTAAGCTGCCGGGTCGGATCAATGATGGCATAACTTCTCTTTCCTTAGGTATCCTGTCCCGACTGCCAGAGTAAGTATATGTGTACAATATTGAGATTGTTTGGGTTTTAATTACTAAGAAGGAAGAAAAGAGAATTATATATTGAAGTTGCTATTGCTAATCCAAAATGATTAAACAAGGCATCTGGACCTTTCTTTATGAAATTTAATTTTAACAAAGTGTATAAAATCTTTCTAATCTGTAAGGCTAAATGTGATTCTTACAGGATATTATTCTGCTCCACATTATCAATTTATCATCAGTTATATTCGTCTGTATTGGATCTTGCTTGTCACCTTTTGCTATTTCTGGGACTTCACCTGACTTGACTATATCTTATGTTAGACTAGATTTTAGAATCTGAGTTTTCTTTCATTAAAATACAGAAAGAAGATAATAAAACCAACAAACCAAGTCTATTATTTTTGTTAGCCTTTAAAAATAAAACTGTGTGCATATAACCAGATCAATATAATTGCGAATATGCATGTGATGCAAAGTTCTTTGAACACAGTCACAATCTTATGTTTGACGTCAATGGATTTTAATTCCCAAGAGAATTGTTGCAAGCATGATCATATTATTCAGTCTCCAATGTAAAGGCCATAAGATTTACCTGAATTAGTTTGGAGAGCAGAGTTGTATTTTAAAGAAATAGCCACTGTGGATTAACTGTGAATTCCAGTGACAAGAAATCCAGCAAATTCTTTTTATAAATTGCTCTAAGTGTTTTCCAGAAGCTTTATTTACTTGTGAGTAATAGAATGTTTTAGATATGCCTTTGCATGATATGAGCTTCCAGATGATAGATTTTATTGCATTTTTTCTTTTCAAATGGGATTATATTTTTATTCCCCATGTATGAATTTGCAGATGACCATCAAATTGTATTCATTATAGGAAGAAAAGTTTATTATTTGAGTTTGACTATATGGTATATTTGCAAGTCTTTCAGTTATTCCCACAGTTCTTTTTCTGAATCCTCTGCAGTTTTTCAGCCTTCTTAGTGCTGATGTCTCAAGTGCACTCCATATTTCAGAAATTACTACATGAGTGCCAAATAATGAAGTCATTTGTTCTCTATTTCTACTTGTTGTTCCTCCCTTTATATATCCCAGATCCTTTGAGCCGTCCTTCATCCCTGAATACTTTTTTGGATTCTGCGGCTTACATTCCTCATTCATAGGCAATATGTTCTTATATCTGGCCACATAGAAATACATGGATTGTACATTTGGTCCTCCTGAAGTAGCCTGAATTCATGAAAAGTTGTCTTCGTTACTTAGAGATCCCTGGTTTATGTCACTGCAAATTTTACTAGAAATATTTTCTTTCAATCCAGATTCTCGATCAAATATATTAAAAGAGCATAGTAACAACAACAAAAAATTAGCCTTTCTGGCTAGTAAAATTCATTTTGTGAAATGTGTAAATCACCCACTTTGTAATCTATTGATCATTTGACATTTAGTTGATTTTTTTAAGCTTTCTAATCGATGCAATCTTTGACAAGGTCCATTAGGTACAAAGACAATTCCTGATGGATTATGTTCATTATCAGTAGTAAATATCCTAGATGAAACCTTTTAAGGACACGCTCCAAAACTCTTCAAATATGTGAAAATAAGATGCATGAGCTTTCAACACGAGAAATACTCAACCATAAAGTTATGGCTTCAAACAAAGTGATGTCTAAGTTATTTGAGATTTTCATGAAGTTATTTTTGCAGCTGTATTTTTAGCAGTGTACTACCTATTTTCAAACCATTTTTAATGACTTATGAGCGTGATCTTGAAGGAGCAACATTCAACTTTTCAATATGTTTTGTGAATTAACTAAATATTTATCAACACATTAGATTTGTGTGCAGCAACACACAGCCCTGATAACAGGTTACTGTAGTTAGCAGGAAGCTAATATGGAATTAGATCAAATGTTGCTTCTTCAACTTAACCCAAATTTTCTAAACTTGACAGGCTTACCATGTTAAATATTTACCTTTATTCGTCTGAAATATTCAGAACTGATTAAGTTAAACAATGGGCCTGTGATACATGTAAAATACGTTTGAATGATTTTACAAGTTCTTTTGGCTTTATTTTAAGAATACTGAAGCACTTCAGATGCACTCATTCCTGGAAGAAATGCTTGCTAAGAAAACTAGTGTTGTGTGTGTGGAATGCAGCTTTGCAAGGTGCTGAGTACTTTTATTATTTTGGCACTCAGTCCTCTGCTGCAGAATTTGGCTTGTGGGCTGTGCAGTTTTCTTTTGCAAGATTGTTTCAATAGAGTGAACCGAATGATCCTTAAGGACTCAAAGTTTGCAGGGTCAGGCAAACTTGCAAGATTGGTACACCTATTTACTGCTACACCAGCACAAGAAGTCTCTTCCATGTTGCTTGTGCAGCTCTCATGACTGGAAATACCAGACCCTCCTCAGCAGTTCTTTCCAAAAAAGAGTCCTGTAAAACTGTTAGCTTTTTGGCTGAATGTGAAAGAAGCAGGCAAAATACAGACTTCCTAAATTATTTAATCTCATGTTAATGTCACAATTCTAATGGTGACTGCTTACTGTAATACATCTTTCAGAAGTAAGAGGAGTTGTGTATAACAGACTGGCTAAAAAGACTTGAACTGAAAAAACCAGAACACTTTACCCTTCTGTCTTGTGCTTCCATGGTGTGAAAGAACTGGGTCAGACAAAAAAGAGGAAAAAAATAGCACAGGCAAAAATCTGTTGCTAAGACTTCCACTTCAGTCTTTCCCTTTCAGGCAGAAAAAAAGGTAGGGAAAGTTGACAGAAACTGCTAAAACAATATTTCAGCAGAACCCACAGCATCAGGGGAAATAGTAGTGCAAATCATTAACAGCTGAAGGTTAGATTAACACGCCATTGATTGTATCCTCTCCCAGGGACTAATTTTCATTTTCTCAACTAGCAGCAATGGTTTGCCACTTCCTTAAAAAAATCTGTGGTTGGGTCTAAAATGGTGGCTTCAGTCTATTAGTTAAAATGAAGCTTCAAGTGTGTCATTGCAAAGAGGTCTTTACATTTAATGAAAAAATTAGGAGTCACTAATCATATTCAGCCTCTAAGTATTTTTTCCATTTCATAGTCTGTATAAGAGAACTATTGCATGTCCTGAGGGCAAAAAGTATTTTTCTAGTGTTTTATACTTCAACTTTCAGTTGAGAAAGTGGAAATCATAAATTGTTGATGCTTGTATGCCAAATGTTAAAAATGTAGGTACAAGAGGAAAAGTCTAATCAGACAGGGCAATGTTTTTGTTTTCAGGCTTGTTAGACTCAACAGTATGTAGTAAGTTGAATGGTTTGTGCATGCATTTCATCTCTTGTAAAGTACCCCATACATTTCTTAAATATAATTTTCTCTGCATTAATGCATACTATGCATTCCTCTGTATGCATTGGATACTAAATGTTGTATGCAATGAAAATGAATTTGGGAGAAAGGGAGAAACTTGTATTACTAAGTTTACTCTCAGCATCCTAAATGTTGGTAAAAATTTTCTGAGAACTTTTATTTTAAATAAATAAATAAATAAATAAATGATTTTTCTAGCTAACCATTGCCAAGAGACTTTAAATGCTGCCTTAAAAATATTCTCCCAAGGGAAAGTTTATTTTGGGTATGAATATCCATTATACAAGTATGTGCATTATTTCATATTGACCCATTTCTTCTTTTAAAGCAGCAGAACATAAATCAAATCAAAAAGTGTTTGGGGGATAACTGAGGTAGATACATTTTCAAACTAGTTGGGAAAGTATTTGTTCTTTATGGTCATGCTCAATTGCCAATTTTTAGTGTTCTGCTCTGCAACACAGTTGTACAGTGTATGAATGTGTATGTATATAATGTCTGACACAGTTTGGTCAGTCAAGTCTGCAATGAATTTCTCCATTTCTAATGAGAATATCACAGTCTGTATACATTATTTACTTTGATTTTTGAATTGGAGGAAGTTAGAGTTCTCTGAATTGTTGAACATGAGAATGGAATGAGTAAATGCTTTTGGATTAGTTCATGTTATTAAGTATCTTAAGATATCTACACATCAACAATAATTAAATCGAAGGGGTACAAATCCTGTTTCTGCTGTAGACCAGTGTATTCAGTTTTGTACATAATTTGGATTTTAAACAATCTTTTTTCAGGAGTAGGTTTGAAGAGGCAGTTTCGTGTACATTTTAGACCAGCAGTGCTCCCAAATGAAGCACCTTTGATTGAGTGATACTTCTATCTAGTTGCTCGTTCCTCCCTCTGTACCTTCACCCCTCTTTGGCCAGCATAAGGATTTGTGTTGCCCTGTGGTAAAGTGGCTTGGGAAGCAGGTCTGGCACCTCCCCATCACATTAACCTGCATCATTTCTTACTATGTCTGTGCAAAATCTTGTGCTAGAACAAGAAATGGGATTGGAAAAAAGCAGCCAGGGTTACATGACAAGAAACACTCTTGCTACAATGCTTTTGTAGCATTACTGAGTTATCTGCTTTATAACATATAAAATTGCAATCTGAAACCAAAGGTTTCCAATTTTTAAGAGTTAACAAAATGCAGGGCTGATTAGAATACACTCGATTCGAGTTGGTGCAAGTTATTCACAACCCTATGGAGCCAGGAGTGTCCTGACAGAACAGAAAAAAACTGCCTTCATGGATTTAACCATTTGAAGTATGTTCTGGTTCCTGGAGTATCTACTAGATACTTTGTGTGTGACTATAGAAAATTATAATCCCATAAATTACCGATTGCATTTATCAGAAGAAAATTTTATACATGCAGTTTCTTATAAATTATATTTTCACTTTGAGACTTATTAGGTACATTTTTTCTCCACATCTGTTTGACTAAGACTTTGGACAGATGTTTGTTTAGAGCATGGTCATGTGTTGCTTCTGGTCCAGCTGCCCCCTCAGATCTGCCAACATAACTGCACATTTAATTGCTCCCTAACCTGGTCCTGACAAAGTGGTCTCACTAGAAGCAGAAACAAAAGCCCCCCAAGAACTATAAAAGAGGTGTTTAAGCTCAGCTGCATTCATTTTGACAGAGCCAGGTCAGGGAGCAGCTATGCACGCAATTATGGTGGCAGGTCTGAGGGCTGGTAACCACCACACTCAGGGCAGTGATGAGCAGATGGGGCCAAACTGGAAGGGTAATCACTTAACCTGGTTAAATGGGAAGTGGAGCTGCTGTGCTATGCCATGCCCTTAAACCAGCTGAACTTCTGGCCACTGCACTTCTGTCTTTCTTGTGCTCACTAAGTCCTCCCTTTCTCTTATGTTGGTTCAGGTGCTCATCTGATCCCAAGTGGAGTTATTTCTGTTCACTCTGTGAGCAAAAAGGTATTTGCTTTAGGCAGAGAGACAAGAAAATTGTTTGGGAGTGGAAATGGGGCAGCCAAGAGCTGTCAGCTTGTAGGTTCCGTCTCTACTGTACCTGCAGTCACGATCGTGCCTGCAGCAGCTAGTTATGGAAATTTAAGGCACTGTCAATAGATGTGTCCGAAAAATAGAATTTTTAATAAGTAACAGGCCTGAAGAGTCAGAATCTACTCACCTCCCCATTCCTTCCACTCTCCAAGTAGCACTAGGTAGTCATGTATTTCACAAGAGCACCCTCCTGGCTTCACTCTCCCATATACAGTGTTGATTGTTCCCACATTTTGCCAAAGGTCACAGCCCTCACAGCTCTGTCAGAAGAACAGGTTTTGAAATTACTCGCTAATATTCCATAGGTAAAGCAGTCAGAGTAAGATAAACAATTTCAATGATGGGGTAGTGCTGTGCAGCAGGATCTGATAGGATTTTCAGCAGGCAAGCCTCACTCTTGGAAGGGGATTTTCAAAATCAGATCAGTTAAACTCATGGCAGTAATTGTCTCACCTGAACAGTTTTTCAGTTTTTGTTTAATCTGATTAGTTTGTTGTTTGTGTGGGTTGTTTTTTTTTTTGTTTTGGTTTGGTTTTTTGGTTTGGTTTTTTTGGTTTTTTTTTTGTTGCTGTTTGGGTTTTTTTTTTGTTTTTTTTATTTTTAATCTGGTTTTTATTCATGAACCAGTTGGGACTAAGTTAGTAAATTAGTTACTCCTGTGTGGATTAATTATCCTATGTTCTTACTGTATCACTTTAACACAGTTTTATAAATTTAGTGTAAATCATCCTATCTCCTCCAGGAAGTCCAAATCCAGCTGTGCCCAGTAAAAATGCTAGTGCTTCCTGCCTGCTCTCTGGTGCTCATCACTACCTCCCTAATCCCCTTCTAGCATCTGAGCCCCTCCCAGGCATATCAGCAGCATTATCTTCAGAAGTTTGAAGCATAGAATTTTGGTACTCTGTTTCCATTTGTTTGAAGCAGGCTGGGGAGCACACATGGGCATAGCTGCTGGCAGAACACAGGAATACCAGTGAGCAGCTCTGGACAGTGCTACTTCTAGTGATGACTAAGGAAAGATCTGAGCCAGAATTTGAATCTCTGGAGTTTCTAATGAAATGGCATATAGGCTACCTTGCATTACAAGGAAGGATTTAGGAGAGTTTGGATATTCTCAAACTAATTGACTGAAACAACGGGTAGTCTCTATCTACCATAATGTTCTACAGATTGCTGTATTTCACAAAAACCTCTTAGGGATCCAATTAATCTTTTAGATTGTAACCTCTTACACAGAATGCATATTTTTCTACATCTTTAGTATTGTATCACTGTCTCTTTCTGTACAGTGGGGCCAGTAAGTGACTTGGTGATTGCCCATTCTTACTGCCAGAGCCCAGCTTTGCACCTGCCATATCTTTAGAAGCAAAGAGAAGCTGTCAGGGTAGATTTTCAAATATACTTGTGCTCTTCTGTGAAAGTACATACCGTGAACTGAATTTACCCTTATTGAAAATATGGTGTTAATTTCAGTAGTCTCTATAGCTCACAAAATATACCAATTTCTCAAATCCATTAAATGTTGTGCAGATTTTTTTGTTCCATGTTTTTGTATTTTGCTTTAAGCTAAATTGTGTCATTTCTCACACATTTAAAAAAGAAAACTCTAAGAAACTGCTTCTGTATAGGGTACACTTCTGACTGAAGGACATCTCTGCTAAACAATGAATTAATCTGAAATCAGTACTCCACTAGATGGAGCACAGGGGTAGCATTTTTAGAGCTGGCCAATCTAGTTTCTTGGGTCAACACTTAGAAGTTATGAAAATTGGAGAAAATGTCTCTTAATGATTCTGTAAACCAGTGTTACAGATCTCAAAAGAATAGACTTTCACCACTGTGTATCATGGATAAAAACAAGTTGTCTTTTAAAACATTCAGAAGTATGGCCAAAGGAGTTCAATATAAAGTCTCATGTAAATATTTTTCCTTATTTCATCATTTCATGTGCTATGATGCTTCACTGAGGCTATTTCCCTGTATTTTTATAGACCATAGTAACTGTTACTAGTTCCTTTGGTTTTTCTGAGTCTATCTAGAACAATCTGAGTTGAATAGAATACCCTTTTCTCATTACTTGTTTATATGTGACCTTTGAGAATATTATAGGCTTCTTCCCAATGTAACTTATACCACAGTGCAAATTTGCTCATTTCAGTGGAACAACCAAGTAGGACAGATCAAAGTCAGACCCTCAACTGGAAAAAGGTCCTAATCAAGCATTTGTATTAAACTCACATGGTGATATTTGTACAAATGCTAAAAAATCAGGACTGTTGCCTTGTAGAAGATGACATTGTAGAATTTTCCAGTCTTGTGTATCCTGAAGATACTGGACTAGAATTTACTGCCCAGTGTGCTGGGCAGGTATAAGTAGGTATAAAGAAATATAACTTCTGTTCTCATAAAAGAAGAAGATTAAGCTACAATGCCAGAAGCTCAGTCATACGGAAGGTTTTAAACTAGGCTTTTTAGTCTTTTAAAGATACCAGGTAATTAAAAGTATCTGAAGATCTTGCATAAACTTAGGGCATAATTAGTTACTATTGTGGATTATATCACTAAAGGCAGTGGAACTTCTCATGAAAATATTTGTGTTGAATTTTTAATTGATTATGTATGTAGAAATGAGCAAAGATAAGTGACTTGAATTCTGCAGCAGGAATAGAACTTAATAATAAAAAAGTGTAACACTGTTGCTATTTTTCTTCCAACACCTGTTGTTTCACATTTTATTCCACCCACTACTGTAAATTAATATTAGTGTCATAAATTAGAGGATAAAAAGTGAAGTGCAACAGGAATAGGTTTGGTGAATAAAAGGGCAGTTCTGTCAGGTAAAATATTGTGCAATACTGTGTACGATATAACTAGTAGGGATATCTGAGTCACCTCCATTTTGAATTCGGTATTTTCTTATCTCCTTGAAGAAAACTGGAGGTTTGTATTGTTTAAACTAAAATGCTGGAGAAGAAAGCCATACTGAGGAAGAGGAGAGGCTTTGATTCAGCTTTTGTGTCTGGTGGGAACGTTTTCTCAAAATGTAGGTGCTATTTCCTGTAATCAAGGGCTTTGCAGAGCCTGATAATAATTTCCCAGCTGTATCATTTTGGTGAATTATTTTTTAGCCTTGGGTTATTTCATGACTGGTTTTGCATATTAAGAATGGGAGAGGAGATCATATTCATCTTGATGATAGAAAACAGGGAATAGAACTCCCACAGCTCCCTCTCCCTTTCCCTCTACCTTGTGGAAAGTTTGGCTTTGTGCTAAAGCGTGAAAAAAGCCTTGACTGCAGTGTGTCAGGCATATTTCAGCTCGATTTGTGTCAACCCTAATAAGTCAGCTGACAAGGTAATAAATTGGGTGTCTGTTCAAGACCTGGCACCTGTACAGGAAATAAAAGGGGATTTCAGTTGCAGCAGATTTGCTTTGTTTTATAAATGGATCTTTTCTCAAGACTCCTCTACCTCCTTCCCGCCTTCTTCTCTTTACTGAAATCATGTTATCAAAATGTTTATTTCAATTGTGACTGGAGCCAGTTTTTCATTTGGAAAGGAAAGCTCTATGAGTATCCTTGGAAATGGAAATCCTTATGCTTTCCATTCTGAAATAAAACATTACATAGCATTTAATTATTCATGTATCCTGCTGTTACATAAATGGTCTGAATAATTTCAAATTATTGAGAAACTGCCTTTGTTCAGCATTTTGAAACTTTACATTCATATAGTGTGAATCAGGCTAGGAAAACAGAATTTATTTAACCCAGGGAAACTGTATTAGTAATATCTCACTATTTTTAATGATAATATAACCTTGTGACCAGGGTGTCTTAACATGTTTCCCTCTGTGCTTGACCTCCAAGGATGCAAGTCTGTTACTGCCCTTGAGAGCAGGGCTTTTGTAGGTCCAGCTGTAGGGTTGTGATTTTAGCTCAGGGGCACCAGGTCAATTCCCAGTGTGATGTGAGGTGGTGACTGTAGTGGTGGTGAGAGCTGAGGCAGTTTCTTTGGAGTATTCAGTTTTGGTATACAGATCTTCCTCCATGCTTGGAAAAGAGACAACAGCTCCTGTCTCTGACCCTTTTCATTTTTGGTGACTGTCCTGGGCACCATGGAAGAAGTTTCCTAAAGGTGTGGTTTCAGGCTCTATGACTGGAGGAAGCAAAACAGGACCTTGTATTCTTTGAAACGGGCAGCTGCTTTTTCTTCCAAGTGAATTTCTTCCACCTTTTCCCTCCTTCATTATCCCATAGGGATCTAGAATAAGTAGATCTTCATTTCCACATGGAGAGTTCATCTCCCAGAATTTCCTTCTTGGACTTTTTTAATTAGAGGAAGTGATAATCTGACCCAGTGGAAGGTGAAGGGGGAAATGGTTTATTAAAAACAAATATTATTGCCATTAATTAAAGTACATATGACCTTTAGAAACAAGGAGACAAGAACTCTCAAGGTCATAATAGTTGCCTAAGTGTGCTTTGCACATAGTAAGGAAATTTTCAGCAGCAGTGTTCAAAATCCAAGAAGATAAATCTATGGATTATATATAATAAGGTTTTCTATACAGTCTGTTTTAGGATTTATTACTCTTTATGCAGAGGATTGGACTAGATGATAAAAGTCTTACCTATTCACTTCTGTTGCATTTATAGTTATCACATTTAAATGAGGAAGAAGTTTTTTTTACGTTCTCTTAGTATTTTCAAGAAGTGAAAAAGGAACTTGAGGGGCAAAAGAGGGGGAATATAAACCTTTGAAACTCCAAGTGAACTTTCAGAATTGTAATTTAGTGCAAGCTCTGGTCTTCCATATCACACTGTAAATTAAAAAAAAAATACTTAGTTAAGCAACTCTTCTTTCTCCAGTACTGCCTAGTAATATGATGGATTACTCTAAATTAATTACAGTAATCAGCTAACGTTATGTGCTGTAGAGTTGTGATTCAAGCATGAAGGAAAGAATGTACAGCAAATTGCATATATAAAAAATGTGTTGTAGGGTTAGCTCAAGGTTTACACCTTGGCCTCAGCCTGTGAAAAAAAAAAAGGACTCTAGGGTGAAATACTGAAAGCTGATCAAAAATGGAGGAAATATTCCAGGTCACATATCTTTGGATGTACTGCAAAGGCATTATATGTTAATAAAAGCAGATGAATAAAGTAAGAAAACAGTACCTAATAATAACTGATACTCTGTGTTGCAAGAGGTGTTTTAAATTTCCTGGTCATTGAAAAGATGTTAAGAAATGCCCATTTCTTTGTGTTTGAATAATATCAGCTCCCTTCTGACCTGTTGTGAAATGGATTGAGAAGTTATACTGAACTTTACAGATTCCTCATGAGATGAATTGCAAAAATCTGCTTAGACACATTTACTCTTCTTTAAAAATATTTATAGAACACAGCTCTTATGAAAATTAAACATGTTCCAGGTGTGCATGGTCCACCTTCTGGGCATAGCCAAGTTGTTTTTGAAGTGGTAGATACACCTGTCCTTGCTAGTCAAGAGAAATTCTTCATGGTCGAGCTGCTGAAATGAAATGAAATTTCATGGGGTTTGTTGTGTCTTGGTTTTATTTGAGAGAAAAACTGGTATGATTATAGTAAAGCTGGAAATGAGTTGTAGGTAAGATGTGTACCTGGCTGTGGAAAAAGTATTAGTTCTTTTCTTCCTGAGCAACAACTACTTGTGGTGCTTCAGCTCTCAGGATAAAATGGTGGATGTGATACTAGCCAGCTTGCAGGCTCTTAGTGGGAGCTTGGGATTTTCAGATGAATTTTTCTTCATTAATAGCGAAACTAGCACCACTTCTAGTGAACTAGAAGTTCAAGGTGTTTTCTTCTAGCTTTATTCAAAACACTTATGGGAAGTGGTGCTAATGCCAGGAGTATAAAAGCTCTGAATGGATGTCTTTGCAAAAAGACAGAGGTGACCACAAAGTTCAGCTATAGCATGGGGGATGGCTTGCAAGCTGAAACAGCCATGTTTGCTGAGCTTCCCTTCTGTTTCAGTGCAGCTGCCCAAAAGGACAGGCCATGGCCAGACTGTTTTCTGGGATGTTTTCCAGATGCGTGAAAAAAGTCTTTAAAGGGGAACTAAAATCCTTTTTTAGTTTTGTAGATTCTAGCATTTTTGTGGCCATGCTGTAAACTATATCAAAAATAATCTATCTGAAAAAAAAAAAAGGCAAAAAAGGAAGGGTGTTGAAAGAAGTACCTCTAAGAACTGGTACTGAGACAAGAATGAGCAGATGTGGACAGAGGTGCACAGAGAATCTTTCAACTGATTTCAATGTAAGGTGAAGAACCAGATGAGACTGACGTGAGAGATGTTGTTCTGTCCTTCGGCTGAGATTTTGCATGGCTGTGACACATATATTCAGTGTCTTACCACTTCTTTTCAAGTAGTGTCTGCAGGTGTGCTATCAGCAATGTTCTCTGGAAGCTCCCTGAATTTATATCCCAGAGCTTTTCTTCAACTATGAATATGTTTTAGAGGTTTTTAAAGTCTTGCACAACTTTGTACCAAGGGGTTGCTGATAATTCTTTCACCTCCCCCCCAAAAAATAGCAGCAGCATAACGTCTGAGAACTACATTTTTTGTGTGTGTGTGATTATCTTTTTTCTTACTTTTAGGCTCTAAACTGAGGTGAATTTCATCCACTGATACATAAAAAAAAAGGATATTTATGACTTTTTTATAATGAGTATCTTTTCATTACTTTTTTTTTTCTGTTTACCGCTTTTCAGAGGCTGATGCATTTCAGTTCATCACTACATTTTCAACACACAACAAAGGAGAGTAGCTGGAGGAGTTGTAAGGAATCTACTATAAATCCTGCTGTGGACTAGTTTCTTCTGCAAAAATGCCAGTTTAAATATATATCCATCTGCAGCTGCAGCACCATTTCACAGCTACCTAAGCCAATTGTCACCTGGGCCACTCCGTGCCTACAGCCTCTCACTATTCATACCTGGGTTTAATGCTTCCCGATTCATCCAAAAACTCACCCAGCAAAATCAAAGCTATTTGTTTGGATATGGCTCAGGGCCCCAGTTGGTGAAATGAGGTGGTAGGGTATTGAGGGGAGGGTGTGACCTTGGCAACCCAAATTTGTATCAATCTGAGCAGCTGTTGAGAGTTATACTAGGTTTGGCCTGTCCATTCCAGGGCTACTTTCTTCTTCTCCTGGTCTCAGTGCTGAGCCTGTGTTAGGTCAGGGATAGCTACTCTGTCCCGGTAGTCCAGGAACTCAGCAGCAGTAAGAGCTGCTGTCTGGTGGCTTTCCATGCCTTTGCAAGTTCATTATTTTTTCTGTCCCTTTCTGGAAATCCTGCCATTTATCTCTATCGATTGCCTTTCCCCTTCTTTTCAAAGACACTGGCCTTTGTCTCCTCCTGCTGCATTTATCCTCTTTTAGAGTGAAACAATATGCTGAGCAGGTCAAACATTTCCCTGCTCCCAGAAGCCCTGTCCCCTTTCATGTTCTTTCTTATAATGGAAGCAGTCAAGGTATTTTAATGTCATACATTAGTATTCTGGCATAATTGCTGCTACACTTCAATCACTTCTGACTTACTAGTTGGCAAGTATGGGTTTCTTCCAGATTTGGGAAAACAGCAACACCATAACACCTGCAGAGCACAGGAGTGCTTCAGCCTTTGAGCATGCTTAGTACCATGGTGAGTGGGTGTGAGTTGGTTTTAGAAACCTTGTAGACACTAAGCAAAGGTTCCTCTGAAGGCAGTAGTGGTATTACTTGACAGAGGTTTAAGAACTTGGAGACTGGTTTTATGTGTTCTAAAAAGATTCCCAGCTGGTAAATTATAAATATATAAAAGGTTCTGAAATTAAAACTGACAGAATTACTGATAAAAATTTCTGAATCTCTGTTTCAGTGTTTTATTCAGAAGTATTGAGTTAATTAGTTACATATACATATGGAATAACTACAGACTCTTGGAACTGCCCTGGGACTCACCATGGACATGGTATTTGACACTTTTGGGAGTGGACTTTGCATAC
Source organism: Aphelocoma coerulescens (assembly GCF_041296385.1). NCBI lineage: Eukaryota > Metazoa > Chordata > Aves > Passeriformes > Corvidae > Aphelocoma > Aphelocoma coerulescens. The sequence continues at coordinate 37,829,793 of NC_091015.1, read as the reverse complement.
TACTGCTTTCATCGCATAAGCCATGGTAAGACTTAAGTTTTTCATGTTTGAAAATACAAAATACATTAGTTATCTATTAATAAAGTGAGGTATTTATTTTGGTTTCTGTACTTAATCTACTCTAAGCATATATAGCTGCTCTTCTTCCCAAGGGTTAGCAAAGATAAACTTTATGCACGGAAAACAGTTTATGCATTATACTCTACACAGTAAACATGATTTTCTGAAAGGAATGAGTATAATTTTGAAAGCAGTTCAACAGAGAAAATGAAATATCATTTTTAAAAAAGTAAGGAAAAAATAGTACATAAAAATTTGGATTCAGTATTCCTATATGCCTGTATGAAAAAATACAGCAGAGATACCTATTTAAAAAAAAAATCTGGTGGATGTACAAAATACAGAGCAGTAAAAAGCAGGGTGGCCAAAATAATGGAGCCTGTATAAATCATGTCAGTAATTTCGGTACATATATGTCTGTCTCTTAACATATTTCTGTTGTCTAGTGACAACAAATATCAGCTCTAGCCTTTTAAACCCTGTCTGAAAATGCAATAACACTTATCTATCAATCCTAGTTCTGGGCCTGACCTAAAGTCTGTAGCAATGAAATAAGTATCCTCTTGTTCTTTAAGAGACTTTGGACTGGGCTTCTCAAAACCGAGCGCCCACAGCTTGCAGAAGCTGTGGGATGTAGTAATGATACTTTATGTAATGTGCTTTCAGAAAGGGAAAATGCTCTGCTGCCAGTAGGTCAGTGGAATATATGGAAGTAGGTAAGAAAGGAGCCTGAGCTGCTGCGAGGAGTGGGAGAGAGGAAGGGTCCCTCCCAGGTGGGGATGGCAGGCGGGTGTGAGAACAATGCAGGGTGGGTGTAAGGGGACAACAATGGTGGGGGGGCGGGGCGGGAGGCGAGGAAGCAGGGGGAGCTGGAACAATGTGTCGAGGGGGACATCACGGCTGGGAGCTGGGAGCCCTGCGTGGGTGTACGGAGACTGGGAATACGCTCCACAAACAATGACATTAACAGTGCTGGCAGGGCTACAGCCTCAGGCTGAGAACTGGACCAGAGCAGGAGGCTATTCCTGTGTCTTAAAATAAAAATAATTGCCTTCAAGTGTTAGAAAATCACTAGCTTGGCTGTGCTTTCTCTGGAGTCAGGGATAAAATTCCCACTGGCAGAGAAGGGAACGGGGTCATCTCTGCACTCTCTATAAAGCAATGGATATATTTTTTGTTCCTGCAGCAACTTTATTCTTCTCTGTTTTTCTATGTTTTTGATGGAATACTTTGAAATTAATCTCAATAGGTGTTTTAGAATTAAAATACAAACCAATTCTATATGTAATGGAGCTGAAGAAACTGTAAGAAAATGCTGCTCTTCTTTTAAGAAGGTCAGTGCTGAGCTGTTCTATAAATGTTAATTTACTCTTCTTCAGGTAACAGAAATACTGTTTGCTGTTAGATCTGTGCTACTTTGCAGGGAACTGATGAAACGTAGAAAATCACAGTCTAACCAACACTCTGGTCAAACAATGATGAAATCTGTAGCGCAGCAACACATCTGCAAAAGTCAGCTGCATTGGAAGTTGCTGAAGAAATTTAAGTGTAGGAGATGGTTTTAAAAAGTCATGAAAAATATGTTTGTAAATTAAGAAGAAAGGGCACTGGAAAAGTCGCTGGTACAAGCAGAAAAAACGCCTTTGCACTTGAAAGTGACAGGGCCTGGTGATTCAGGCATGAATCCTACAGCAAAGTTAAAAATTAATAGCACATGTATATCCCAGGAAATTCAAGCTGTGTGGCCTAGATGCATGGGGATGTAAATAATAGCACTAATTGTTTCAAACTGTAAAACTGAAATTCAGATACATTTTTCAGTTGTTTCTTAGAACTTGATATAATTTTGATGCAAAGAATTATCATCATCATGTAGCTTTTCCTGACTGCAAACAATAATTTTGTGACTCAATCCCCTGGCCTTTTTGCTACCTTTTTTCATGTTGTCCATGAATAACTAGATTTTTCATTCTACTATTTCATAAATTCTCTTGAGTCACTACAGATTTTAAAGTTTCTTCTGTAGCAGAAATCCTACTTTGCAATATAAAATTTTTGCCCAGCATTTGAGGAGATATTTTTTCCTCTTCACTATATGCATGTAATAGCTATTATCCTAAACTGAAGTTATACAGCAACAAAAGGAAGTATTTTTAGGTGTGATCTCATTTTGCAAAGGATAGAGTTATTCTAAGTATGTACTTGTATTTTCCATTGTTTGCAGTAGCCACTGAAAGGTTAGAAAATAAAATGCTTCACCACTTACTCCAGCATTCTTCTGGGTCTGATCCAAAAGCCATGGCAGTCAATGGGTCTACTTAGCCACTGCTCTTTCTTGTGACATTTTAATGTATTTATAAATCAATGTAATTTTTCCTTTGTTTCAGTAAAAACACCCGTTTTTTATGGCTGTACTGCTAAGAAAAGTATGCCATAAAATCACAGGGTTTTTTTTAAATATATATTTTTGAGGAAGGATATGTGTGGGTTTGAAGGATTTTTACCAGGTATTTTAATCTACCATATATGGATTACTCCTCAAGTTTCCTCTCCAGGTGCAGAGACCTTGTAGAGTTAGTCCTGCTAGTAAGGGGGATTTGGTGGTCCCAGAGCAGTGCTGAGCCCCAGCACACCCTCCCCGCGCCCCAGCCTCGCGGATACTCCTGTTGCAGACAAATGACAACGGCAGTAAGGAATTTGGAGGCTCTGTAAACTGATTTCTTCAGCAGCCACACCTTTTAATCACGGGGGAAATCTAGAGAATTCCAGATCCATGCAAAAACACGGGTGCGGGTGCAGAGCCCAGGTCCCGGCTGCGTGTCTGGTGGCCAGCTCTGGTGTGGGGGGCTCTGCCGGACCCAGGGGCACCCCCGGCCTGAGTGGGTCCCTTAGCAGCAGTGTGCTCAGCCCTGTGCTCCAGTGGGGAATAGCAGGGAGTTGTAAGGCTCTGTAAGGGAGTAGTTTTTAATCTACACTTCCCAGGGGATCACATCCTGCAGAACAGTGTGTTTCTGTCAGCTGGGAGAATCTCCTCTCCTCTTTCGGGCCCTAGAAGAAATTGTCTCTTTTAAACAGCAGCTTCCAACACCTCTTCTTTTGTTCTCCTTTACTGCTGGGGAATTTCCATTGCTTCAGTGCCCCTCCCCTCAGTAAACCTGGGAGAAGCAAGTTTCCTTCAGCAGGGCCAACCTCCACAGCAGCTGCATTGTTCTGCCTGGGCCTCGGTGGCCGGTGTCAGCCGCTCGCCCCATTGTCCGCTGGTGGCTTCCAGCCGCCCTGCGGGATACGTGACATGGTCCCTGTCAGCGAAAGGCCGAGCCAATATGAGCTGATGGTCTGAGCTACATCTGAGGTCATAAAAAGAGACCTCAGCTGATGAGTATATCCTCAGCAGATTCCCCAGCTGCTACATAAAATTTTGAGTTAATGGTGTGTCTCTTAACAATTCTGAATTTATTTATAGTGGATGAGAAATGAGCCTTCCTACACCAGGTGTATAGTAGAGCAATAGACTCCAAGCTTCTCAGGTTCTCCCACTCCACTAGACTGACCTTTTGAAGGTTCAGAGTGATGCCATGAAGATTTTTTGCCTTTTCTTTTATACCCCTGTTATACCTTTTTTACAACTTCTGTATTCCTACTGCTTTTCCCCTACATTCTTGGACTTGTTTGTCAAGCTGAGAGACTAAACATTTTAGAAGCTTAGTAGCTAAGAATCAGTGTGCCCCAGACCCCAAGGTCCTCTCCAGAACACATTCTGTAAACTAAGATAGAACCATCCAGGGGAAGGTTCCTTGGGGAGGGGGGCTCACTTGAGCCTCTCATTGGGGAATCTTTGATAGATATGCTAATTAGTAACACCTATAATGTTATACCCGATCTTTTGGGGGATATTCGGCAGGGTGCATTTCACTGCATGTAACCTGGACAAGTGCTCCTAAGGATCCTTAAAAATAAATACCAAGGTAAAATCCCTTTTCCCCTTCTAACCGTGTTTGACTCTTGATTTTAAGACCAGGAAAAGGCATCAAGAGGACAAAGAAAGAAATCCTGAAACTAACTTCAGCATCGTCCTTCAAAAGACCGTGCCTCAGACTCTGGCAAAATGTCTCAGCTGAGGATGTTGAGAAAGTCTTCTTTCTAAGACTTAAATAATCGGAAGTTTTGTGAACATTTTATCTCTTGTTTTAAAAAGCTTTTTTAAAAGGGTGTTTCTCTTAGCCATGACTTACATTGCTTCTGCCTCTTCTCCCAGTGAGCATCTTTTGTTACAATTCCTTCAGCAGCAGAACTGACTTCTGAAATCTTCTTGCTGCTCTTTCCTACACCATGCTGCAGTTCACAACCCACTTAGTCCTGAAAAAAGTATGCATGGAGATTGTGTGCGTAAGATCACTGAAATAAACCATGTTAAAAAACAAGGTTGCGTTGCATTTCTTTCTTAACAATTCAACTCAGTAGTCACAGGGGTCAGCTTAGCTGTGGAGCAGGACATAAGACAGACATGCTAGCTGAGAATCTATGGGATTAAGGGGAGACTTGAGAGAGAGCAGACAATTTTCTGAGTCAGTAGTGCACAGACAGGTAACTGATTGTTTTGTAAGGAGCCAGAGTGGATTAACTGGCACAGGTAGGGTCTCAAGATTGATGCCATTAAAATAACTGGAATGTGTAACAGTAAAGCCCAGTCCTATTCTTTCTGATAATGATATATGTATTGTGTAATAGTAATCCTAATGTGTTACTGGACACCAGTGCAATACTGTGTGTGTTGTTACATGAGGAGATGAGTTTAACCTTGTTAGAGGAAAACACAGCATGGCTCAAAGTCTCTTCACCATATATATTTGCTGATAATTTTTGGAGGGTGTATTGAAATCATATGATTGTACTATATTTATCTGACCCATTCCTGCCTTTGAAGTGCTCCTTTCATCTGCTTTTATAATGTGCTTGTCTGAATTCACTATATCAGCATGGACTTGTTACGTAGATTTTATATTAACAATTGATAGTATATTGAAATAATTTTGTGTTTAAAGGGTTTTGGATTTATGGGAAATTCATTATAATAAAACGATGTCTGACTTTTCTTACAAGGTTTGCTTTTCAGGAAAATCTGTATTTCCCCTCGAAATACAGCAAATTGCAATGCTCTTTTACATGCCAAGCGGGGAGAGGGTTGGGTTGTGGTGGTATTTTTAGACTTATTTTTGCATGTGAGAAAATGTCGTTGTTTACCCAAGTAGAAATTCAGTACCATATTGATTATTCAAAATGAAACAAATTTAGTTTCACCCCAGTGAGAGACAGAAAATGTTTGGAACTGTCAAGTGACTGGATGAGGCTCTGCTTTTTTTCTTGTCACAGCTTGTGTTGATTGCAGAGGGAATTGATACACAATGATTAAGAGAAAAATATTCTCTTCTTGTGCATTGTACAGAAAACATTTTTTTGCTGTTCTGTCAATTGTTTTTTCTTATTTTTAGAACAGGCTTGTGAGAGCAGGATATTAAAATGCTGTCTTTACTAGCCTCACAAAAATAGCAAAAGGAGAATAGCTGGTTGTCATATTTTCTGTTCCATCTTGTGATTGATTCTAGTCTAATACCTGCAGACAACACAACATTAATTGAAAATAAGTACATAGTTCAGGTGATTATGACTCATTCATTGCCATTCAAGTTGGCTGTAAATGAACTATATAATTTATTATTTCTATATGCTTGTTTTTGTAACTTGTCTCCTACTATTCTCTTATGTTTTCGCAGTAAGAAGTGCTCCTTTACTATGTGTCTTTTAATTTTTTAAGTGGACACGGAATTTGTAGAAGACCAAAGTCAACCTTAGCAAATCAAGATGTTGCCATTCCTTTTCATATTTAAATGTACATTTTGTAGAGAAAGTTCACCTGAAAACTACATCAGCTGCAATGAGGCTTCCTGATATGGAATGTCTAGGGTCCCATAAAATTATAGGAGCCTGCTTGTATTGTTTTCAGGTTGTTATTGTTCATAACAAGTTCCTGTTGTTTGAAAGACTGATTTCTTGTATACTGGCAAGAATAATGTCCTGATATGAGGTGAGGTTGACTCATTTAGTCTGTTAATTTTATTGTGGCATATGCAGATAGCTAAAGCCTCTTTCTATTTTACTTTAGACATGATGAGATAATAATTGACTTTCTGAAAATTCTCTGTAACGTGAAGAGCTCAGAAGATGGAAATAAGAGGGAATCCACTAGAGAGTTTTTGCTTAATTTTGATTTCTGAATATCCAAAAGACATTTACGGGTGAATGGATTTTCTAAGTATTTTAAATGTCAGAGATAATTAAGAATGATGGTAGTAACAATTCTGCCAATAGGTTGGATGTCAGACAAAGTGACTGGCCATGGATTTTTGGCTCTTTATAGCTGCTGTAGGATGTGGTCTGGAGTGGGAATACAATGTAGTGAAGGGTAGGACATAGTTTATTGCTATAGGTAAGGAGTTCAGCTCCATGGTCTGGGTTCAACACTGTGCTTTCCGTGATTTTTGTAGGTTTTCTGTAAATATCTGGTAATTGCTTTCCTTTCCGCAGATTACTGGGAGAGACAGGGTCTCTGACTGTTACGAATTAGACCTTGATATGAGTACAAAAGCAATATTTTTTATTTTTTGGATTCCAGAGACAATGTGTCTTTTAAATATCATGAAATGCATGTTAATGAAAGCATGAGCTGATAAATGGCACAATTTTTATGCCAAAATTCAGGTGGTAATTCCATCTCCCCCCCCAGCAGTATTTATCTTCTCTCAAGGTCCCACCACAAAAAGACCTGGCAAGCTCTGCAGTAAATGGAAAAGAAACTATTCCTCCATGTTCCTTGTTTGTCATTTTATGGTTGGGAAAATGGCCAGCACAAGGTTAATACTCCTTTTAAGTATTACTTATTTTCCTACTTTGAGGATTTACATAATACATTGACATTCTGGAGGCTCTCTGTATAGATATTAGTTAGAAGTATGTATGGGTGACCGGAGTATCTTTTTTCCTACTTGTGGTGCCTGGGTTTTTCCTGAGTGCACAGATTAAGGAAAAAGTTCTGGATCTGCTTGCACAAAAGCGAGTTTGCAACATGCTTTTTCAGTAAGACATTAGAAAATGTGATGAAGTGGGAGAAGAAAGTTTGTTATAAATTAGCATGGGTTGGCCATTCAAAGAGTCAGCTGTCTTCACACATTCGTATCCTTGGCTAGTGCTGCCCTCTAGGCTGTGTTTGAATTTTAAACATAGAAAAAAATAATCCCTGTTTCATCTGAGTGGAGAGGTGAGTATGAAAGCGCCCAAGTCACTGCAGGGAAACAGTTCATTTGACATACTTGTTTCAAGTGTCCTGCTGAAAACCAATGAAATGGTGCATAACACTTGTATTTTTTAAGGTGTTATAGAACATAAAGTAAAATCTGAATTATCCACATTTTAAAGTGAATCTTTTTCAGTTAGTGAGTGTGGAAGAGGGGAAACTAGTTCTTCTGGAATAGTTTGGAGAGCTTATTGAAGTTTTACTTGATAAAAGGTTTGAAATAGTTCTCTTGTACTCTGTTTGGCCTCCTAAATATTATAGAACCACTTTCAATCAGGTAACTTCATAAGCTGAAGATAGAGAGCTGTATGTTTGGTAGTTCAGCTACTCATTCAAAGAAAGAAGTCCAGCTATGTCTATCTTCTCTTACTTTTTTTTTTTTTTTCTTAAACTTTGAAATTTCCTGAAGAAGTTCCAGAAAAATCACTTAATCTAGGCTCATTTTAAACCAAAACCAACTATGGTGATTTTGGAGATGCTACCTCAGTTTATGATACAGCAGCTCTGCACACTGTCTTGCTAGAGGGCTTTGTCTTGGGCTGGTGAGATATTTGAAGAGGGGCAAGGTTCCTTTTTATGTCGCTTCCATGTTTTACCAATCTTGAAATCAGCAGATCAGCAGTAAAAGGTACCAAATACAACTGTTTTTAATCTGTCATGTGAAACTGTGATTGTAAGGACTTAGATTTCGAGTAAAAGCACACTCCATATAATTCATCAAACACCAGCAGTGGTAACTATTTTTTGTCACAAAGTTTTAAAGTAGAAGCAGAAGCCTAGAGGAATGAAAGGCATTGTTAAAACAGATGGCTCAGTGAGATGCTTGTGCTTTCTCTGTTACAAAAAGAAGTGTTTTTCTCCTCCTGTGCTAGTTCAAATTGCCTGGTCATTATTGAAATTTCTTTTCAAACTGTGCAGAATTTACCTTTGGAGACTCTTGACGGTCTACATGCAGGGAAAGGTAAGGTGGTTCCTGTGGCACATATGTGGTTGTGTGGCTGGGGCATGTGGAGTGGGTACCCACATCCAGCTCTATTCCTGGGCACATGTGCTGCTCTGAAAGGCTTGGAATCAGACTTCTGTTCCTCAGCAGGTCATTGCTGAAATATCCCATTTCTGCAGTATTAGGACCAATGACAGTGAGAAATTTAGAATGCCTTTTTAACGCAGAATAAAAGTGCATTCCATCCCAAGCCCCAAAAGGCAAGCTGTTCCTTTCAGGATATTACTGAGATTTCCAGAAGCTCAATGTCTGTAATAGTTTTCCTTGCTTGCTAAAACTCTAGTGAGGCCATTACCATTTAAAATACTTCATTTTACATTTCAAGATTGGCAATTAACACTTAAAGTGTGTCTGGAGCAGACAAAACATTTTTGTATCTGGGAAATATTCTTTGCGTGTATGTTTCCTTCAATGCATCTTTATTGCATTAATAAGGTATTTAAACTGCCAGAACAGCTTTTTTGAGGGTAGGAAGGGCAATCTTTTTCACATCACTCTCTTATCTAAATTGATAGCATGCTGGTGGAAGATGTAACTTAAAAAAAAATTGCTAACCAGATTTTTTTCTCTTTTTTCTTTTTTTAGTAGCTAAAATTATCAGTAAATCCTTTTTTAGTATAACTTTTCTTTTGTTTTATAACCTACACTATTTCTCGATTAAATTTTCTCAAGAATCAGTAAATGTGAAACCTGAGTAAATTCATCAATGCTAACTATTTTAAAAGTAAAGTTGCTTTTTTATTCTAAATGAAGGCATACTAAATAAAATGTATACATCCTGTTGCAAGAAGATACCTACAGTGTTCCCATGTATAAATCTGTATGAAAGACAGGTATCCTAAATGGGAGTCACTCAGCTGTTTTTTGATTTTTATACTTGGATTTTGTAAAGTACTTGCATTTAAGCACTAGGTTATGGCCTCTGGGCTACTTATTTTGAGGACTGCATGGGAACAGAAAATTTATTTTTGCTGCTGGGAAACAGAAATTGTGACTAAGCAAATTGTATTGGTATGTATGCATGAGGAAGTGCAAGATTTTGTAGGGTCCGGGAGGAGGATTCTTGATTCTATCTAGTTACTAATTTTCCAGAAACCCTTGAAAACTTTCCTTCTGAAAAAGCTGTGGCCGTTCTCAGCCTTTCTGATGAGGACATTATACGAACTGGCAGTAAAATGGTCTGGCTCTTGCTTCAGAAAGTGCAGTACAACCTGGACATGTGACCTTGTAAAACATGGGTGAGATTTCCATGTGCTACTTTTAACTTCAATAAAATTAGAAGAATTCCTTTCAATTTAATGAACATATATCATAAATACTAAGCATACCTTGCCATTTTATTTTGTAAGTTCAGGAGGGGCAAAGCTATTGCTAAGTATGGAAAGGGAAGTGCAGACTCTCAGGCTGTAATAACACTATGGCATGTGACATGTTTTCACAAGGAATCATTTCAGACATCAGTGATGTCATGCTCATGGCTTCCATCACCTGGAAACCGGCCTTTTAAATTGAGACACAAAGGTAGGATTTTACTGACTTTACAGCATAGTGGTGTAAGGAAAGTATATGCTTCATGTGTGCATCATATATTTTATATACTTCTATGCTTTCTTTTATTTTCTTCTAAATTTTAGTCACTATTAACACATGGATGCTGAGATCCTAAAATTTTTTAGTTATAAAAAGAAAAAGTTGTATTTTTTAAAATGTGGTAACATATACTGTATTACAGAAATAAAAATAAAAGGAGTTTTTCACCCCAAACTGTCTTTTAATTTAACGTACTTCTGACTGGAGATTAAGATATTAAAAATCAAAACAACCATGCAATAATAAAAAAATAAAAACTCTTCCTGAGGTGTTTGTTGACTAGAATTGATGTGCGGCAGGAATGAGTGAACCTGTCAAAGCCAACACTAAAGTTTTTCCTGCTATTTCCAGCTTTGCTCTTCTCCTGATGTCTCTTACCCACTCATGCTAACATGATTTTTTTTTATTATAAATGGTGTTTTGCTACTTAAACATATGGGTTTTTGGTTGATTTACAGTTGAAAAATAAGTCTAAAAATATTATGGAGAAATGTAGAATTAAGTATGTAAGCTTGTTATATCATTAGCAAATTCCCTTGGACCATATGGTTAAAATGAATCTCAGTCATGAACACTTTGTAGCATTCCTATGGGACAAATGACAGTCTGCAAAGTGCTCACAGTACACATATAAAATAAATTCATACTAAATTATAGAATTTTAAGAAGTCATAATACTAATTTTTGCTCTTTTTTCTTTAAATTATGGGTATGATTATTAAGTTTACCCCTCTTGTAAATGCACTTCAACTTCACCAAGCAGAGTTAAGTTGGAAAACGTGAGGCTAGTTTAGAGAAATTATTGGGAAGATGTACATGCAACCTCAGCTAAACAAAAAAACTTCAAAAAAACTCTTTACATAGTTTGAATTTTTCATTTCTTGTTTGAAAATTTTTACTAAGCAATTTCAGATTGGATGTCAGGACAGAGATATGGAAACTTTAAATACGGCAGTATCTTTAAATTAGTGAACAGTAAGGATAGTAAACAATAGAGATAAACAAACTCAGATTCAGAAATTATTCACATTTTCCTTTGCTCAGTATCTGTCTTTGGTGAAAATAATTGAGTCTCTTAGGATGCTTTTTTTTCATAGTTAAACTGCAGAGTGTTTTGCAATGGAGATGAATTTCATTGTTCTCTTCTGTAAAACGGGAAGGATAGCACAAGCAGATGATAAGACCTTCCTAGCACAGTGGCAGAACAAGGGACAAACTCAGGGGTGAGTTCTTCAGGCTGGTACCTTCAGTCCAAAGGCAGTGCTTCCATTACAATAATTCTACAAGTGAAGTTTTTTTTTTAGAGAATCATAAATTTCTGGTGTTTTGTCTATCTGAAGTTTAGTTGGCGTAAGTTTTGCTATATAGTTTATTCACAAATCAGTCTATAATCTTGTGATTTGAGTGGTTTCTTCTGGAAGTATGTAATATATATATATATATTATATATATCTAAAAGCTTCTTTAAAGGTGTAGGACGTTTTACATGCATTTCAGATACGACCATGTTATTATTTCAATTGCATATGTATGCTCCCTGTGACTGTAGAAGTACATAGTCACAAAATAAAAACCACAAAGGAATCCAGACTGCTTATTTTTATACTTACTGATATCCCAGGGAAAAAGGTAAAAGGCAGTTTATAAAACCTGGACAAAAGAAGGATGTAACTTTTTTTTTTACTCCCTTGGGCTGAATCTCAGCTGAAATAACTGACAGTTTTTGGACTTACTGAAGGAAATGATGAGTGAAGATAAATATCCAGATGTTTGCTGGCCAGATGTGTAAGGTTACATTTTGGAAAGCATGAATTCTCTACCTGTGTCTTCTGAGACGGAAGTTGTAAATAGTAAACTTGCTATATTTTTATTTCTACAGTTTGGGGGGAAAAACAGGGTTCAAAGTAAAACTTTGTTTTACCTTCGGTGTAGTGTCTTAAGAACGGATGTAGGCTGAACATGCAGATTTGCACAGCATGCAAGTGGGATTTTTCTAATAGCCATTATGTCTGCATGGCTAAGTTAGCACCCTTTGTGCATTGTTTTTAGTTGAGATGCAGCTTATGGAACTGTCATAATTTTCCAGCAGTAGGATAGGGGTGTGTCAAGTCACTGAGAGTTTCCTATTTTCTATTCCCATGTTTCAAACTTATTATTTATGACAATAAAAAATTTAAAGCTTGACTTTTTCCCCTCTTTCCCCTCCCTACACTAAGTCTCTCCCTTCCCACCTAACATGCAGATCTGCTTCTTTTCAAATAAATAGTTGGAAGCGGCTGCCTGCTCATACAGCAGCACAGCTCATCTCAGCCTGTGCTTGCTCTCAAACTTGGGAAGAGGAAAGAAAAGTCTTGTTAAAGTCAAGTAAATAGCTTAGCTGCTAGGCAGTAGGAAAAATATTGGATTTGATTGTGTATTATTCCCATATGGGTGAGATATATTTAAAATTGAAAAGGAAACCAGCTCCCTTAAAACTTAAAGTGACAGATTTTCAAAAATTGGCAGCCAATTTTCGCCTATAATTGTACTTAATGTGGAAGGGATTTTCCTCTGCTGATGAAGGATAAGAGGGTCTTGCCACCATATTAGCAGTGAGGCAGAGGAGGCCCCTTCCAGCACGTAAAATTTGCTGGCCAGATATTTCTCCATTTCCTTGGGCTAAATATCTCCTGAGGGCTAGAGAGTGCTTCAGTGCATGGGAGGTGATGAACTAATTTATGTGAACTCCCCCGCTCCTTAGCAGCTCCAAAACAAGCATGTCAAGAGTGAAACTTTAAAAAAAAAACAAACAACAAAAACCACCAACCAAAAACAACTCAAAAATCAAGCAACCAACCCAACTTTTCGACAGGGTTATTCATCTTGTAGGCAGGCAGTGTTGCAACATGTTGCAGCATGTTCTAGCACTGCAAATTCCCTTAACTGGCATTGCCTATAATTTTAAATGCAAATGCCTGAAAGGGTTTTTATTTATGTGCTTATGTAGAATTATTTTTCTGTTCCCTTTCTGCCAATATATAAACATTGAAAATATAATATCAATGTAATTACAGGAGCCCAGCCTTTTCCTCCTTAGAAAAATAAAGAGCTTTCAGAAATACTTGTTTCAAAGACACAGACTTCCCAACAACAAATTTCTTCAATGGCTTACTAATTTTTTTTCAGTCGTTTATGAGAACAAATCAGCTCTGGAGCATGACCTGAAGATTAGATGTTGCAAGGACGTAGAAATAACTTGTCTCAATTTCTGTGTAATGCTCAAAACATTGCTGCAAAGTGTTATGTGCTCAGGATGAGGAAAGATGCTAAAAGGTGCAAAGAGAATGTGGAAGTATCACCAGATGCAATTCTTGCCGAGTCTTTGCATACAGAGAGGGAAGGGGAGCGGTTTAGAAGAGAGAACAAGAAAGAGAGTTGGAGAGTGATGGTGAAGAAGAGGTGACTATAGAAGTGGTATAATTCTGTTCCTGGGAGTTCAACCCTGCTCCTAGGATAGCTGCTGTTCCCCATGAAGAGAGACAAAATTGCTAGTGTCTGGGAAAAACCCCTTCAGCTAAAGGTTGAGGAACCGGGTGACACTTGGAAGCTACCCCAGCCCATCCCTGCAGCTATGGTGGCAACACAACTCTCAGAGGAGGTTCTGGACTCTGCCACCCACTTGCAGCTGTGGTTTCCTTTTGCAGGTGGGGAAATAAGAGAACAGACTGACAATCTGTTGTCCAGATTTGCTAGTCAAACTAGTAGTTCCTCAAGCTTGTCATGGTGGTTTATCTTCATGTGTTGCCAGTCTTGCAATATCATCCCCTCTCTCAAGAACTTTTTTTTGTGGTGTTGGCTTTGATATAATTCTGAGAATATTTTTCCTTGGCTTTGATTTTTTTTTTTTTGTGCCTATAGGATATCCTTTCTTTGGGGCTTTTTTCTGCTTCTGGGAATGAAATAATTTTTGTAATAGTGGAAAGGGTCTAGACTGCAACAGTTGAACCACAAAGGAATTTTAGATATCACAACAATTAGAAAGAGAAGGCTGGGACAGGCAAAGTGGAGTAGTTTCAGATAGGAAAATGCAATGGATCTCTCTGTGTAAGTGGGATATGGAAGCATTGCTGGATGGAACAGAAGGATGTGATAGAAGTCGGCAGGAATTGAGGCAGTACAGAGAAATGTATGCAGAGTCAGGACGAGTTTAGGAGGAGTAAGGGAATTTATGATGGATTGATTTATGGCTACTATATGGCAAAGTAAAGGGATAAAGCCCTATCCTGTAGAAGCTGTTAGAAGGCTTGCTGTTAATTACAAAATTAGGGTTTGCACCAAAAAATGAAGGAAAGTCCTGTTTTTATATTAAACACTAAGACACCATGTATTTTTTTTATACAGCTAAGATATGCTTTTGCCATTAAGTTGGGCAGCCCTGTTTGGTCTGCTGAAAATACTGTAGTAGCTTCCCAAATAGTTATGCTTCTAAAGTTTATGATTGTCAAGAAAATATAATGATTTTCCAATGTTCAGAACTAGCAATAGTAGTTTTGAGTGGATGAGTTGGGTAAAATAGTCCTCTATGCTGTTACAGAGGAAAAGGCAATGACAAGTACTAAAAGACTATACTTTTATGTATACTATGTATATTATTCTTGTATATTTTTTACCTCTTTGGAGAGATCTGAGATTTTTCATTTGCTTAAGTTCAATAAAAGGCTGAATTAATATTTTTTAGTTACATACAGTTTTATATCTATTAGTCAAGTAACACAAGCATCCCTTGAGAGATGGGCTACTGAACATTAATGTAATTGCTGAAAAGTTTCACACTTTTTTTTTAGTTGGGAATAATATCCAGTATGTAGTGGGGTTTTGTGTGAGGTGATAGCACAACATTTTACATATTAATCAAAATAATTCACAGAGGTTACTTCATCTTCCACTCTAGTAGGATATGGTTACTACACAAATAACTTTAGGACAGGAAGTAAGAATAATACTGTAATTAACTGAAATTGCAGGGGAACTTAGGTAGTCAGAATGTAATTATGCCGTGCAAAACTCAGTCAGGAAACAGGATTAACTTTCCTGTTCTTTTGAAAAATGCCAGATGATTGCTAATATTTATAAATGGTTTTTACACATCAACTGAGTGATGATGCCTGTGACAGAGGAGCTGCCTTTAAAATTATGCTAAGCAGTTAGTTCCTCTCTGACTCAGTGATAAAGATGCTTCCTCCAGAAGCAGCTGTTAAATTTCCTTCTTGCAACACAGATTTTCTTAAGTGTCACATCCAAAAATCAGCCCAATCTCTATTAGTTTGTCAAGACTAATTTGATTGCAGTATACCTGAAGTAAAGTGAAATTGAAAATGACTGAGTAGACTGTTTTATTTTAGAAAAAAAAACCCCAAAAGTGCATGTTGTGTCTATGTTATGTCAGACACTGACACAGGAAAGTTCAGTGTGGCAGGTACTGGCTCAATAGTGAAATGCACAGTTACCTCTATCTTTCAAAGGGTTACTGGACCCCTGCTGACTTTGGTAGAAATTGTTTATATAACATTTATATCATTGCTGAAAGTGTTTGCCATGTGGCTCAGAAGTAGCACAACAGAGGTAAAGTCAGAAATAAACTGTGCCAGAAGAAATAGAAAACAGGGTTAGCTACTGAGTAATGGCAGCTAAAATACAAATGCAGGGAATGATACCTAGATCAGGAAGAAATTCACTGTATGTGTGATTTGTTCCCAAGAGAGCTTTGCAATGCTAATTGAAACCAAAGTGTTGCAGGCCCTAAGTGTGATTCATGTGAATGTTGTATTGACAGTGGCTTTGAATGCTAAATATTAGCATGGTCAAATGAGTCAGAGTGTAGTCCTGCTGTATGGTATTGATTCCCATACTTGAACCACAGCAACTTTATTTGTAAGCCTGATGTTATTCTCAAGGCAATTCACCTTTGATTGTTTTGTTTATTTATTATTTATAAAATTTTGTTTGCAGTACTTCTGAGGATTTGAAATTTAAATCATTGACTACTATGTTAAACTTTGAAAAAGTTTACAGTTGTAAGCTATTTTGAGAGTGGTATTTATTTTAAAGTAAAAATTATTTTTTTTCTTCTAAATTACTGTTCTATCCATAACTGAGAGTAGCTCCATGAATTCTGTATAATCCACCAGGGTGATGCACTACATTTACAATGGGATGCCCATGAAATGTTATTTTGTAAAAGAGGGCATATTGTAATACTGATTACAGTTGAGTATAAAATACCTATAATTCTGTAATCTGATAGTTCATATATACATATATATTAATGTAAACAAGAATATTATTTGCTATGCAAATTAAAATTGTTAATTCTACACCTAATTTTACCAAATGACTAAGTTAGTCTACAGGGTAAAATCCCAGTAAATCCTCTGTCCTTTTAATGATCTTGAGGGATTTGTTTTGCTTTTGGCATGTATACTTGGATGTAAATAAGATTTCAGTAATCTGCATTTTCATTACATGCCTAAGGGCCAGTCTTTCTGATCAATTAGCATCCTGAACTCAGGGTCTCAGTTGTGACAGTTCTGTACCTTGCTTTAAGTAAAGGTTAAAGTAACCAAAAGGTTACTTCTGCCTTTTTGGGTTCCCACAGTGGTGAGCAGATCAGCAGAGAGATACAGAATGTTAATCCTTCATATGCAGTAAAGTATGTCTGACATCATGAGCTTAGTTCTTCAGAATTTCTTAGAGAAATACTTGCCAAGACTGTAAAGAAAATGTTTTTACAGGGAGCCTTACTTTGTCCTGACATTTATGCAAGGACACAATTCGCCATGAACCTTTTAGTCTTCCTCTTCCTTCAGAGCATAGTGAAAGGAGCCTATTCATCCTGGTCTCTTGGCATTTTTGTGGAAAAATAATAGTTCAACTGCACAGGCCCACTCCTCATCTGAAATATGAGTAAGCCCTGGAGCTGAAGCAATCTGTGCCCACTGCATATTTCTACCAGGTCATTGGACCATTGCCATTGTTAATAAGGTTGAACCCAAACCTACAAATGAAAGAAATAGATAAAAATACTTACAAAGTATCAATGCTTATAGTATAAATATACAAAAGATCACGTTAGAAAATGTATGTTGTGTAGCTGTTTATTATTACATTAGGTTTTAAAATATTTACATTTACAGAAATGGCCCTCACTCATTTTGTAGTTGGGGAATATTCCATTGGGAGCAATTGCAGGATGTTTTCTGTTAACCTCATTTATTTTATTTTAACTAGAAAAGGAAAAACTTTTTTAGCCAATTTTTTTTTTCCTCCCTGTAACTAGGTAATAAACTTGTATCTAAAAAAACACTTGCTAGAAAGTGCTGTTATCTGTTTAAAATTTACGGAAGCAGTGTATTTTAATGGTACAATAACTAATGCTCAATTATAGAGGAATTCCTCCGGAAGAACAAGTCACGACTGCAAGTGCCAAATAAATCTAGTGGTGTGACATGGATAGTAAAATTTCATAACAATAGTAATGTGAGGGCTATGTTTTCAAAGCAGATTGTGTTGATAGTACTACAGCTGATCTGGCCATGTTTGATTTTGTATGTATGTGAGGTATAATATTACTAAATATTGAGGATTGAGTCGTGTGACTTACTGTATATTAGGAGAAGACTCATGAAATTATATCAGGATTAAGAACTTATAAGAAAAAATTTCATGACTGTATGACTATATATAAAATGTAAGGAAAGACTCGTGTTTCTTTCAAAAATCTGCCTGTCTTCAGATTGGTACTCGTACCTGCAGTGTTGTAACCCAAATTCATGACCATCAAAATAAAGCAAAACACTTCTGTAATGCCCTGTAAGAAGAAAGAATATTTAAAAATTGAAGGTGAGAGATCAAGAAGGAGGACCCTTTTCAAAATAGGAATATTATCATATATGATAAATTTAAGAACTGAATTGCTACAGGAAGTCTCCAGGTGTAACATACAGGAGAAGAGTTACAACTTCACTGCTACTGTAAGTTGCAAGACTGCTACTGTGACTAGAATTGGAGGTAGCAGGGAAATGCGTAAAATTTTTGCATTCAAAATGTCCTCCGTATTTTTTCCCCTAAAGATTCTTAGATCTTAAAAAGTGAAAGTTGTTGTTTTCAGAGAAGGTATCTATGTTTAAATGCCTGTATTTTTACAAGATATTTAAGAGAAATAAATATTGGTTTATGCTTTTAGATAATTTAAAAAGGATTTATGTTGCTGAGAAGTTTTGAATACAAGCCTGCAACAAAATTTAATGCTATTATTTTATTACATGTGAATATATTTGCTTTAAAGTTCAGTGAAAAGATACTCCATACCTCTTTTACTATTGTGATTTCATTTTCTTCCAGAGCATCTGGTAAAAATGCAAATCTGACTTCTAAAGGAAGTCTGTTCCTCATTTATATTATGGAAATATGATGGATTAAAGAAGCAAAGTTTTCTTACAATTTCAGATTTCCAATTAGATGAGACAGTCCTGGCAATAGAAAACATATATTTTGATGAAATAAGATTAATTGTTTTTAGGGGTATAGGGGTTTTAGATGAGAAGTTTTTCATTGTTTTAATTTAAAAAGTGAATCTTTAATTTTCTATTTGACTGAAGCAATGTCAGGTTTTGTAGGAGTGTGATTTCCAATGGTATAAATTCCATACAGGGTGCACAAAATAAGATTATTTTTCATCTGTAAGAAGCTGCAAAAATGAAGGACTGGGCAATTCACTTTACACTTCCTTATTGAACATAGGTAACATAAGAAGCATAAATAAAAATATTATCTCAGAAGTAACTCACCATTTGGTTGCTGGAAGTATTAATTCCACAGCACAGCACAGGGAGTAATTACTGCAGCAAATGGTTGTTTTTCAGTGTCTTGGATATGATGATGGCACTAACTTTTTAAAAGAACATGTGTAGAATTCAAAAACGGTTTAACAGAACGTATTTAATGTTCAATCATGTATTAGTTTTAAAATAGTAAGCAGTCATTCTATAGCAAGTACCAAATCCTAGGTTTTAAAATTTGAGATGCCAAAATTAATTGTCAAGGTATGTAAGTCTATGGAAATAACATCATTTTGAGAGGAGGTGCTACACAAAGCTGGTATTTAACTATATCTGTTTTGGTGAGTATGTATGTGTATGTGTTGTCAAGGATTGCAGTTAATGCCTGGGAGCTGGTTACATTAATTCTACAGTGGCATAACTCTCCACTAGTTCTATGGATCAAGTGAAAAACCCTTCCATTGTTCAGAGTTACAACCACTTGGAAAATTTGAAAATTAGGTGACTTGAGAAAAAAGTACAAACACAGCTGACCGTGTGGTGGAGAAAATAAAAGAATGTCAAAGAAAGGCTGAATTTCTTAGGAAGGTGTTTCTAGTTAGCCTAACTTCTCTGGACAAGAGACTGTGAACTGTTGCAAAGTAAAGACTGAGGAGGGTTGCTGCTGTTGCTTGAGGAATTACGGTGTCACTTGAGTTGGAGCCTCGTTTACATGTGGAAAAGGTCAACGGAAATGTTGTTGGGGATGTGCTGAGACTGTAGCACTTCCCTGCTGGCTTGGGAGGGAGGGCCTTTCCCTCACTGCCCTGTGGCTTGTAATATACTTTACATCCAGCCATAGTGGAGGAAGTATGGAAAAGTCATCTTTGCAGGAAAAAATGTTTTCGAACCTGTGCACATTTAATAGATGGCTATTTTTATACACTTATGACGTTATAAATATATGGAATAATTTCTATTATAAAAAGTTTACTTAAGACAAATGAAAACCTTTAGACACTATGAAGGGTGAGGCCACTAGGGTAACAAAATACATTGTTTCTTAAAAATACATCTTTAAAGTTGAGTCATACAAGTGTTGAATTGAGTCAAACAACTTCTGATAGTCAATGTCATGAAACTCTTGAGAGCATCCCTGTGATTTTCTGTGTATGTATTAGCTTCAACTGCTACAAAATTTTACAACTGTTGAGTTGCACATATGAAAATATGGCCATAAAAAATGCCTAAAGATTTTTGTAGGTAATATTCATACTATAGTTTTTTAATGCCACATTCAATATATTTCTATTGTGTTTAATTTTGAAAAAAGATTTTTTTTTTTTTTTTTATTAAGTTGGTGATACCGTCAGTATGAAGATCTCTTAAACTGGAACCAGAACTTTCCATTTGCTGCCCCAAAGTGAATTGCCAGTCACATATTCAGGTCATATCTTGGAAGTCATGGAATTGAGAATCACTACGCTCTACTTTTTTGGTGGGATAACTTCTAGGGTGAGATAAATCAGTACACTGAAATAAGTCAGAATATGATGAAATTTTCTGATTCACTGGATTGACCCCAAGCTGTGATCCTGAGTCAGTGTGAGGATTAAAAGAATATTTATAGATCCATATTTGACCTGAGCATCAATATCTTCTGGTTTTTTAAAAAGTTTGCATTTAAGGGAGAATGGTAGTACTTTCTCATGTCCGAAGGGAAGAACCCGAAGAGTACTTCTTTCCTTGAGGGTGTGAAGAATGTTCTCTCTTACAGAAGAACTGTGTTCTGTTTTAGTTGCTCTTGTGGAATTAACTGCTGCTCATGGAGACATCCTTTACCTAACTGGTTTTTTTTCTGATAGCTGTGGGAAAACAGCTTATTGCAAGCTTTAAGTCTCTGACAAAACAGGATTAGTTTGTGTTAAATTTTGCTGTCTTGGTTTGCAGTATGCGAAAGACCTAATTGCCAATTCGCCTGGGTAATTCTACACAACCTGTGGTCACCTAGGAAAGTCTTCAGACTTGGTGACTTACATTGCTTTAAGCAGGAATGTATGCCCCCTCTGAAAGCATCCTGTGCTGGCTGCTGTTTCGCTGCCTGTGGAAAAGTTTGACTGTGGAGTAGGGGAACATACCTTAAAGCAACCTGCAAAATTTATGTTGCATAGAATCATTAGTAAGTTTTTGGGAATGGTTTTAATTAATGAAGGCAGATACATAGTTGCTAATATTCTCTTTGTAAAGGTAAGCTGATTCAAAAATTTGTGGTTTTATGAAAGCATTTTTGTACGTGTGAAATGGGTCAAAAGAGAGAAAAATATGGTTTTGTACAGCATGAAGTTTCTTTTACAACTTCCAGGTTCTTGCTTGATAGCAACATGTGCATATTTTCTGAATGACTTTTCCAACTGCTCAGTGTTCAGGATGAGTTTATTATGAAATATTAAAGTACCATTAATGTCCTCTGAGCAAAACAACAGCTTTTGTGTGGGGTCAATGTTAATTTGACTTCTTTCCTTACTGTTAAAATTGTCCATCATGTGAAGGATTTGCTTCACTGATCTACTGTCCCACTAGCCAAAAAAAAAAAAAAGCAGCACATTCTAATTTAAGACAGGTTAACCCCCATTTCTGTACACAGTCAATGGACATGGCAGGGACAAAATCTTCATTCCTTCTGTCTTATTAAACTTTGGAAGCAGTAGTCTTTAGTTTAATAAAGGCCCTGTCCTCCAGCTGGATTTGTGAAAGGAAATGCTCCCACACAGAGCTGATTTGAAACTAATGCTTCTTTTATGTGAACATGTTACACTTAGATCTTATGGCACTTGATACAGTGAATACAATCTACTAGTCATCAGTATTTTATAAAAGTGCACAGTTTAGTCTATGATGTCTCAATACTCTGTCGTATTACAGACGTCTATTTATCATTTAAATAATTTGCACTGTATCACTGTATAGTGCTCAGGGTTTCTTTATGTTGTTGCTTTCTATATTTGCTTTGAAACTTAATTTGAATTCCTTATGCCTTTTGCAGTAAATGACCAATAAATGCTTCTTGCACATTGTTCAGTTTATAGTAGAGAATATTCCTTTCTTATTGGTAATTGCACCACAGATTATTATGTGGTAAAAAAAAAAACCATTCTTTTCCTAAGGCAGAAACCCAAGTTCCTGTCTGTTTTGCGGATGTTAAAAATCCCTTGACACTCAAAGAAGAAGAGTGGGAGTATTAACTCTCAGGAACCCTTGGCTGAGTATTCATGAAAAGAGTCTTTCTCCTCCCAGCACAGGGGACTAAACTTGTTAGGAATGCTTACTGTGAAAGAAACACTTTATGTAATCTTAATAAATGAAATAAATTTAAGAGCATTTTCTTAAGCAGGAGGGGAGGATTGGGAACAAGTTCAACTTTTTATTTTATTAAGAAATATACCGAGAAGGACAGATTATCTGAGGATTTGTCCAAGCTTCTAAGCATGAACTCCTTTGGAGAAAATGACTGTAAAAATAATTTTTCCGTACCTATTTTTAATATTTGATAGCTGCAGTGGAAAAAAAAAATGCCGTTTTTCTCTCTTTCAAATGATATATGCAATGAATAGCCAAACCACTTGCACTGTAAAGTGCATAAGAGCCTTGGAAATAGCTTTTAACATGGTAGCAAAAAACTCTCTTAATTTTTAGAAATGACAGGAGTTTTTTAGTCAGGGTGACCACTCTACATAATGAAATATTAGGGACTGGCACATAAGAATAAGTCTTGCACTGTAGTTGAGTAGAATCAGAGCCTCTAAAATCCTTTTATAAGTCCACCTTGCAAAATTTTACGGATTTTGCAGATTTGCAAACTTTTCCTAATATGTAAAGGTATAACCCCACCAGTTACAAGAGTCAAGGCTTCATAAACCTGAAGTGATTTTTGGAGATGTGGGTTATCTCAGCTGACACAGGCCTGGCAGGCAGCAGGAAACGGGGCTACCGTGCCTATGGGAATCTCTGGCCGTCCTCGCTAGAGCCGAGGGCTTTGTGTGCGCCGGTTGTTAAGACAAACAGGGAAAGGGAGTGCCAAGAGAGACCGCCCTGCCGAGCTGCGGATAGATGTTATTATTTTTAAGAAGAAGCCCTCTGGTGATATAACAGGGCTGACCCTGTTTGCGGAGGCTTCATAAATCTTTCTCAAGTGAAAGTTCCTGGCTGCGCAGGTTGGAGGGCAGACAAAAGAATCAAAAGAGCCAGGATGTGAAGTCTCTGTACTGTACATGTGAGCACTGCCTATGGGACTCTGCAATAATACAACAATAGCCAAGACTGCAAGGCACAGCTTCAGTTCACTGCCTGCTTTCAACTGCTTCTAATAACAGTTTTAATTTTAGATTCCTCATGGCCTTCTGCATAAAATTTTAAAACCGTAACAATTCTTTAGCAAGAAAAAAAAGAATGAAATATCATTGAAATATCAGCTTAGAAAATTCTCTCCTTTCTCTCTTAGTACTAAAGGTAATAATTAAATATGGTGATTAGAATAGAAAATGCAAAAAGAGTGGCTACAGTATTAATATATTTGATTCACTTTGACTTTCCACACATTTGCCGTGCTGTGATGAAAAGATCTTTATATAATGTATTACCTGTCAACCTACAGGAGACCTTTTTAATCTTGTTATCATCTGTTAATCATTTGAGTTAGATGCTTTTGCAGTACAGGACCTTCTCAAAGCTGACTGAAGAAGCCTCCTTGGAGCGTACTGATGACATGCCAATCTCACAGTCCTGAATGAAATTGAGAAACTTTCTTTGTGGTTAATACTTGCACCTGTTCAAACAATATATATGTCTATGGAATATACATATCCTCTCTTACTCAATCAGTACTGAAGCCATAGACCTTGGTGTTTGCCAGCTGTGTACCGGTGACCCTGCAAATGGAATAGACACTTTTAGGTCCAAAAATCACAAGACTTCAGCTGTTTGAGCTAACTGAGCTTACAGTACCATTTAGGTGGGTTTGCATTGCAGCAGGTATAAGAGATGACGTAGTCCTTAATTCTAGGTTGTACCTGAATTTTTTCTTTTATCCCTCTGTGCCATTGTATATAAACAGAAATTAGTTGTGTTACACTGAAATTCATACTTCTTGTGCAAGAAGAAAGGGAAGACAGAGGAGGGAGATTATAATAATTAGACAAGTATGCAGGGCCAGCTTGAAAGCCATTTGAATTGAAGAGGTAGACTCTTACATTTTTGTACTTGGAGCTGGGACAGGAGCATAATATATGTTGGTAGAGTTTATATGCTGTATTATTTCTAGGGCAAGTTCTCCTTTCTTTATTTGCTATTTTAACATTTCAGCATTCCCCCAAGTGGAAACCTCACATGAGGGGAAACATAATGAAACCAAATGAGGATGTCTTGATTGGCTTTGCAATTTGCTTAAAATGTTGGCAAGAGCTTTGATTAAGAGTTTAAATTCACACAGGCTTAATCAAAAAGAAATTAAAATCTTGTAAAGAGGCTGCTCAGGATTCCCTTACAGAAACCAGAATTGTCAGCAAGAGCTAATTTTCTGTGTTTATATCAAGACCAGGAGAAAGGAGTGAAAAATAGAGCACAATGGGCAGTTGAAGTGTAGTTAATACATGTCCATAATGTACTCACAGAAAAGAGAAAAAATACTACATGTTGTAGGTTTGTGAGCTTAAGGCAATGCTAGCCAGTGGAAGACCCAACCTGATCTGTTTGACAGAAGAATGTATCTCCCTGGCAGGTGAGCTGGGAATGAATGAGGGCAACCCTAGCAATGGATAGTGGGTGGACTTAATGTTCCTCCACTGTAAAGCTACCCAGAATTTATCTCCTTCTGTTACAACCTATCCTCTTTTGTTCATTAGTTCAGAAAATTCTTACTGTACATGTTGAAAATTTTTACATATTAGACCTACCTTTTATATATTAGACCTAACCAAAATCAGACTATATTTTTCTCCGTATGACTGAGTTGTCATTATCAGGAATGGAAGTTCTACATTGCTGTGCGCTGTAATTACATACCACACAACAAATTGAAAAGTAGTCTAATTAAAGTTCTGATTGGAAGAAAAAAAGTGAAAAAAATAGGAAAACATTGGCAGGAAGATTCTCGGCATTAAAGAAAAGCCATTCACATTCTTTTATGCTGTCTTTTACGGCCTAGCCCGCAGGAGAAATGTGATTTTTAAAGTGAAAGAGAGCATTTAAGGAAAATAACTTCATTGTTTCACAAATAAAGATGGAATTTTTTATGCTACTCATTGTTAGTATTTTATTGTTGGAGCCGGAGCCTCCTATGTTATAGCAAAATTCACACAGATCTGAAAATAATATAGCCCAATAAGTCTTATTGCAGATTCCCTAACACCCCTGTGCTTTCAAGTCTAAATCAAATGAAAAAAAATTTTCTAGTGTTTGAACTTAATTATGGAAAATTTAGGTGGAAAATAATTAACCCTATATAAAATAAAATAACCCTAATAATTTCCCTAGGATAATGTTAATACTGGGATAGCTAATAATTTACCTTTTAAGGGTGTCAGCTTTTAATGTATTTGAAGTTATTTTGTATTTTTGGCAGGTATTTCACAATGATAATTAAATTTGAAATATGCCAAATGTTATGATATTAATGAACTGTGCACAGACAATAGCTTATAGTAATTAGGAGAAAATCAAGGTCCTATGTATTGGTGTGTATGTTGCTGCCGTACTGGGAGATCTTTATTTTATCCAGCTACAGACCTCTTCTGTTATGGGGAGAGTAGTCGATAAATTGTGTGCTAGTAACAACTGTTCCATGTATCACATCATATTTCTGTATTTCAGTTCCCAACAAGGGTAGAAGGTCCTCATGTTTTATTATACTGAACTGTACCTGTTTGGTTCTCAAAGCCAGGTTAGGAGTTGTGTTCCAATTCACAGTAATTGCAATGACAAAAAAAAAAAAAAAAACAACACTTCCTTCTGCCAAAGGGGAACAAAGCAAGGCATTGAACAGAAAGATCCATTTACCCAATGTTCTTGCTTCCTCAGTGTCTGTGGCTCTACTATGGAATTGCAAATTGTGCAAAATAAACTACAATCTTTTTAAGAAATCTTCAGGACTAAACCACTCAAATGATTGTCACTGTCCCTTAAAAAAGTCAAAGGTGCTTTTGATAATAACAGTCTAGATGCTTTCACGTTGAGGTCTGAAATATATAGACTGATTTAGGAGGACACCATTTTTATGTACAGTTGCTCCCAGTTTATGTTGTAGGATGTAGATACCATATATGAATGCATATACTGTGTGTGATTCTGCAAAATATATTGACTCTTTAATTCCTGTGAAAAATGGGAATGGCCCATCAGCAGCTTTCAAGTATATGTTCATTTAGTAAGTATTCAGAAAATACCAAGTATGTCAAGTCTTGCTTTGACAACAAGTTTCTTGGAGTTGCTCAATACATTGTGACTAAAGTGGTGAGGTTAGAAGGAGGAACTAGAACAAATGCAGAATAAAATCGCTTTTGATGTCCTTTCTATCCAACCTTTAGGTAGCCAGACTTAAGAGTTGAATGAAGAGGCCATCTTGAGTTAATCAATGTAATTGCTAGAGATTTAAATACTGTTGCACACAAGTAATTTTTTATTAAAACTGATTTGTGAGAGTCTGCATTTAATATAA
The DNA here is from genome assembly GCF_041296385.1 of Aphelocoma coerulescens. Classification (NCBI taxonomy): domain Eukaryota; kingdom Metazoa; phylum Chordata; class Aves; order Passeriformes; family Corvidae; genus Aphelocoma; species Aphelocoma coerulescens. The sequence continues at coordinate 37,803,289 of NC_091015.1, read as the reverse complement.
AGAGCAGGCTTTTCTGCTGGCATGGGAGTGAGAACAGCAGCGTGATGTATGATGACAGCACGTGACATGTCCAGTGTTCTAAGATCCAGTGGTTGTTTTGCTTGGCCAGTGTCACACAGCAAATTCCATAGGATTTTGTACCCCATTGACTGTGCTGGTGACAAGATCTGAAGTCACTCAGCAGACACAAAATCAACAGCTATTCAGCATATTGCTTGCATGTGCTCAACTCTACTGTTTTCCGTAAGGTTTATTAGCTGCTTTCATTATTTTTTGTAGTAAGCATTGCATTTTCTGATCCAGAACAAGTTTAGACAGCTATAAAAGGTGATTGTGTGCTGCTTTGTATGGTTTTAACTGTGTTTAAAAGTAGAAGCACATGACTCTTTATTGAGCAGCATTGATTTTAGTGAGTTTTCAACAGCTCATCTTGGGTATTTTTTAAAAAAAAACATTGCAATTCCAGTGTGAAATCTCCTCCCTAAAGCATCTCAGTGAGTTGTTCATATTACACTGTAAAATAAGAGATTTCCTTTTTCCTTCTTTACTTACAAAAGTTGGCCTACTGTTTGTTTCTCAGTATTTGAAAAAATTGCCCAAATACCCATGTTTGTTTAAAATAATTTCCAGTTGTGTGTACTGGATCCTCTGTCTGCACCTGTGAAAAAGAGACAGAGAGCTGGAGTTGAATTCTCAGCCATTAGCGACCAAAATTCCGTTTCGATCTGTACAGTGATTCATACGTAATGGTTTTGTATGACCCTTACAACTAGAATATCTCATTACTTCACAAATGATATAAATTATTTCCTCGCAAGGGGACATTTTCTTTTCATAGCACCTTTTGCAAACTTCAGTGTAAAAATAAAATTATGTATATTTAAATACATCTTTCATTTCAGTGTTTGTTGAAAGACAACACACTTTTAACAGACAAAGCCAATTTCATTCTATATCCTGTCTTCATTAGCAAATAATGTGCTCCAAAGAAACTGAGAAGCATTTTGAAATATCATTTGATGGATGACGTTTTTGCCATTATACTGATTCTTATTTTAATTTATGTGTAAAAAGCTGCTGTCAAGAGAGGGCACATGTCTACTGGTTAGATCAAAGTTGCTTTTTCAGTAAGCAGTAATTCAAGAGTGCCAGTTAAAATGAGTGATTTAACTCTGAAATGACAAAGAATGTCAAGGGGTTTCTTGCTGTGAAAGGCCCAGGAATTGTTTTTGTGTTGCATGTTTTGGTGCCACGTGTGTATCGGTAGTGAAAGGAAAATGCCTTTTCTCTTAACGTCTTTACCATCTATGATGGGAAGCAGCAAACAAGTGCTGGGAGTTATTCTGCTCCTCCCACTCCTTTCTCCCCTAACAACAAACCACTTCCATGTAAAGCCATCCATTGGCTAGCAGGTTGAGGGAGGCGATTCTTTTTGCTCTGGTGAGACCCCGCCTGGAATAGTGCATCCAGCTCTGGGGCCCTCAGCATAAGAAAGACATGGACCTGTTGGAGTGAGTCCAGAGGAGGGACACGAAGTTGATCAGAGGGATGTTGTACCTCTCCTTCAATGAAAAGCTGAAAGAATTGAGGTTGTCCAGCCTGGAGAAGAGAAGGCTCTGAGGTGACTTGTTGCAGCCTTTCAGTACCTAAAGGGAGCCTACAAGAAATCTGGAGAGGAACTGTTTCCAAGGACATGTAGTGATAGGGCCATGTGGGGAATGGCTTCAGACTGAGAGTTAAGATTAGATATTAGTAAGAAATTCTTTACTGTGAGGGTTGTGAGGTACTGGAAGAGGTTGTCCAGAGAAGCTATGGATGCCCCACCCCTGGAAGTGTCCAAGGCCAGGTTGGGTGGGGCTGTGAGTAACCTGGTCTAGTGGAAGGAGTCCCTGCCCTGGTCTAGTGGAAGGAGTCCAGGGGTTTGGAACTTAGGTGATCTTTAAGGTTCCTTCCAATGCAAACCATTCTATGATTATATGATTATTTTTTTTTTAATCTCCTCTTCCACTGATTCAACATATGCATATTTTGTAGGAACACCTGTATTACTATGACTAATATTTGATTTCTTCGTAAGGAACACTTGGTATGTGTAAGCCCATACCAATATTCAAAGGAAGAAGTGTAGGTGCTGTTATGATCTAGTTTTAAGGTTCTTAGAAATGCCTCTGCCTGAATTAAGGTGCAAACGAGACCATATGCCAGTGCCAATATTAAAGATTTTATTTGATGGTAAATATGAGAGAGAGAGAGAGAGAGAGAGAGGGAGAAGGAGAAGGAAAGAAAGGAAGAAAGAAGTAGAAAATAGGTGGGGGGGGGGACAGAAAGAGTGACAGGGACAGAATAAGGAAAATATCACCACTCTGTGGATCCCAGTGATGTTCATTGATCCTCTCCAGCTGGTCTCTTGGTGCTGAAGGTCCCCCCAGAAGGCACAGAGTCCCACGGATGTACATGCTCAGGCTGGGTGGGCATGTTTGGCCATGTCCCCCTGGGGGGGGGGTCAGTCTCTCACAGCAGACTCTGGGTCTGTTGCACCACGTGCAGCCCTATGGGGCCAAGCCTCTCATGTGAAAGTCCCATGGATGTGGCCTGTGGGGTTGGGTGTTCCACAGCTGGGCCAGTTTGTGTATTGGAGGATGGGTGTTTATTGCCTCTCACCAGAGGCTGCACCATGCACCCAAAACCTCCTCCTCCCCTCTCGGTTGGGGGCAGTCTGTGTAAACCTGGCTTCTGTGAGCTGGGCTCTCCCCCCACCCCAAACTCAGCCAGGAATAGTTGCAGCTGGTGGCTTTGGCCTTTTGTGGATGCATACCTTTCCCTCAGCCTGAGATGACTGAACAATGTGTTTCCCTTTATCTAATCGACAGTTTGACTTCCAGTTCACAGTCCCACTGTTCAGGGAGGCTTCTTTGGTTGTAGCTTCTTTATAATGAGCAAAACTTTGTATCAATGTTTGAAGCATGAACTATTTTCAGTCTCTGACGGGTGCTTAGGTTGATTTTTAACAGTCTGAAACTTTGTACAGATGATAAATGAGCTGAGAATGGTCACTCAGAGAAGACCATAAACAGATATTTGTTCAAGGAATTAAAAAAATAATTCAAAGCATGCTGGAGAGCAGGGTACCTTTAATGTGAATATATGTACACATCTCTGAAACTTTGTTTTTTTATGATTTTCAAACAATCTGTCTTACTTTGTACAAGGTCTTTGGCTGCAGTTCTGTGATGAGTTTCAAGAGATGGTTCTATTATTTTTTGATTGGTCTTTAAGTGTGCAAAATGGTTGAAATTATTAGCTCTTCTACAATGACAAACATTTAAAATCTTGAATTGCATTTCGGAGGCAGTCTGGATTCACAGTCTTATCTAGGATTGGATAAGATTCACAGTCCAGGGATCTCTGCACCTACTCAACTGTTACTGTTTGCACTGTAACCAACACGTCTTGCCATCACACCAGGGAACAGCAGGTCAGTCATCTGTATCTAACAGGATGACTTACGTTCTTTAAGCAGCAGCCTTTCAAGTGAGGGGTCCTGCTTTCCCATCTAAGGTACAGATCTTGGGTCTGCAGGGAAATGATAAAGGATAAAATAGGGTTTAAAAACTGCTTGTTTGATATTTACTTTCAATTGTCTTAAATTCAGACCACTGCCTGCCTTCTGGGCACCAAGACCTTTCCCTGTGGATGTGCTGAGGGATAAAAGCACTCTCTGAACTTCATGCCTGACTTTTAGGTGTTTCTGTGCTCACTGTTTTTAGGAGTGTATTTTTATAACTGGGTCTAAGTGCTATCCATGCTGGGAAAAGCAGGGGTTAAAAGGAAAACTAAACAGATCACAGAGCCAAGGATGACAGTCCACTTCTCTTGTTTTATAATCCCAGCCAAAAACTAACCCAGTGAGCTGAATTACCCTGCTGAGTGTTGTTGTGAGTGCCAGAGCGAGCAGGCGCGTGTGTGTGGGTGTACAGGAGGACAGAGGGGAAGAGCAGCCGAAGAGGGCCTTGTGATCATCACTTTGGTTAGAGCAAATGACCAGATGGGCTTTGCCGTGTGGTCTGACTTTTCCCTGGGGCTCTGCTCCCCATCCCACAGAAAACATTTCCTTTCTATGCCTCCAGATGCAAACTGAAGCAGGACTTTCCACTTGGGGAGAATCCAGCGCAGCAAGGGTGCCACAAGGGAAATCCTTATGGTGCTGGAGTTGGTAGATTTGCATTGTCCCTCTGTAGGTCCTCATATTTCCATTTTTTTTGCACACTATTGAGCACTGCCAGGGGAATCACCAGGTATGCAGAGAGAGCTCTTAGCTCTCCATTGCTGCAACAGGCAAGTGCTAACCCCAGGTACCACTGGCAGAGATGGAGCGTCAGCACCTTCTTGCAGGGCTTTGGAGGAGGCAAACTGAGAAGGAAACCTGTCTCAGGATTTTGAGAGGGGCAAGTTTGTATCTGAACCAAAGCCGCTGATTGAAGAGAAGCAGCTGCCAATTCATAGGGCTGGTAGGAAGAGGGAATGAAAGTAGGGACTGGCAGGAGCTGTGGGAGAAGTGGGAGTTTTCCAGATACCCAAATGTGTTTCTGTTTTTCTCCTGTTTCCCATTTCTTCCAAGATAAAGTTTCACTGGTTGCTACGCATTTTCCACAGAATTTTGTCTGGATTTTTTTAATCTTATTTGGCCTTTTTGCATGAGAAAGTAAGGGGTGGGTTGGGTGGTTTGTTTATTTTTTCCCTGTTGTTTGTTTTCTGTCAAAAAAAATGTTTCAGTGACTGTTCTGTTACTCCACTAAAAAATGTGCTAGTGGTGCTTTAATTCCCTGGTATTCTAACAGAGGGGAAGAGAGAGGAATTCAGAATAAAGATCCACTGATAAGCAACAACTCTGACAGTATGTTTCCATTTTCTCTTATACTTAATGTGCTGCTGCAGAGTCAGCAGTTTTAGTGATGTTTGACTTTTTACATTCATTAAAACTTTTGGACAAGGTGATTTCTATTATATCAGCTACATAAAATGTGTTAAAGTTGGTTTTCTGTGCTTGCTTAAGTCAGTTTTAGCTTAAAACAACTCTGTACTAGACTGGTCCAACACTTTCTAGGAGTCTATGTGAATCTGAAATAAAAGCACAGTACCATGGGAAGACAGCTTGAGCTAGATAACAAGGGAGGGTTGTGGGGTGTGACTACAAGAGTGTTGTCTGTGGGAAGCTGCCAGAAGCTTCTCCCATGTCTGACAGAGCCAATGCCAGCCAGCTCCAAGATGAATCCACTGCTGACCAAGGCCAAGCCAGTCAGTGACAGTGGTAGTGCCTCTGGGACAACAGATTTAAGAAGGGGAAAAAATAGGTGGGGGGGAAGTTGTTTTAAGATTTAGTTTTCATTTTGCATTATTCTACTCTCATTTTGATTGTTGATATAATTAAATTGATTTGCCCAAGCTGAGTCTGGTTTGCCCATGACACTAATGTCCTTGTCTCAACCCGCAAGCCTTTTGTTATATTTTCCATATCCAGCTAAGGATGGAAGTGACAAAGTGGCTTTGGGAGGCACTTGGGATTCAGCTAGGGTCAACACAACCCACAAACAATTTTAATTCTGTAGGAAGCAGAATGTTGACTTGTCATTCTGAAATTTTTAAGAGTGTAAGGAATAGCCTCTCGCGTGCTCCGGAAAACATTAGCAGATACCTGTACCCTCATGCATTGTTATAATTTCATTCTCTAAAAATATTTTCTTCTTTACTTTTCAATGGAGCAGAAGTACTTATTTTGTTTTCTGGATGTTTTTATTTGAAATGCTTGATGCAAGGTTAAATTTAGTGGAATGCAGAAAGTAAACTCAAATAGGGCTCAGCAGATGTTGTAAGTAGCAATAATTATTGCACATTTAAAATGTTATCAGTGAAGTATTAAAGAACTGTCAAATAATCATTGGAGTTAAGAAAACCCAATCATTTAAGCACAATAAGCATTTAACTTAGATATCTAGAATGTGCTGTTACTATGTTCATTTCCACAACTTATGAAAAAAGCCTACTCATAAACTTATAAAATGTACTTCGAGTGGCCCAGCAGGATAGAAGAAATATATCTGTTTTTTGTTAACAGTGCATCTACTCACTGTTTGAAAAAATTCATAACATAAAGACACTCAGAAGGGAAATAAATATTTTATCTCTTTATTTCTGATTTAAAGTTGAAAAGGAAAGTGAAGCTTTTTCTGTCCATAATAAATTCAGATTTCCTAGAAAGACACACAGGTTCTTTTGCACTTATCTTTCAATTTTGTATTCAATAACTCCTCCAAACAACAGTACATCATAAAATATTATTTACACAAAACATAATAAAACCCTTTCCTTTAAAACCAAGTACTTGTTATATTTGAGTAGTGCAAAAGCAGAGACATTAGGAAGATAGGATCTCTGGTACAGCCATTTGTAAGAATGGAAAGGTCTTCTGTTTCAAGCCTCTACTTGCTTTTATATCACTCCAATCTCCTCTGATAAAGTGTAAAACTAATGAAGGTTGGTTGGTGCTGACTGGTGGATTCTGGAGACAGAATGTTGTAATGCCCTGGAAGACATAATGAGGGTCAGTCTAGAGAAAATCTTGCAAAGAGCTTTTGAGCCATTCAGATTTGAGAAGAAAGCTGACACTGTTTTCTTACATTAGTCAGCAGAGCTGGCCTGTGCCATCTCCCAAACTGTGCCCATTCAGATGATACACAAGGGAAGTGTCCTCTCTTCAAAGCAACATGAAATTTCTGTTTGTCCTGTTTGTACTTCCAGCAAAATGACCAAGTGTTTAATTGTTAATCCAGACTGGTTTTAATGTTCCACAGCTGAGATCCTGGATATTTTTGCTAGTTCTCTAAACACCTTTAGTGTTTTGGCAGAGGAAGTCTGTACTGCACAATCTGCTGAGCAGGGAAGCTAAAGAGTCCAGCTCCCTTCCTTTTCCTGGGGGGCTCTGGGATTGCACATGTCCTCGCAACAGAGCCGGAGAACTTGGCCAAAAATCCCACCACTGAGGAAAGATTCTGGAGGAACAGGCTGTGAGGGCAACCAAGGTCTCCTGGGAATGGCAGCATGGGGCTCAGAGTGCTTTTCCCACAGCCCGAGGTAGTCGTTTGGAAAAGCCCATCTTCCAAAGTGTCTTCCCACTGAAAGTGGGGTATAAACTGTTTATCTGTTACCTGATTAGGGGAAAGGCTGCAACAGGAGATGAAAAAAGGAGATTCAGACTTCGTTCCATATGCAGAGGATTATCTGTGACTTTGGGGAGGACAGTGCCTGCCCAGCCCTGTTTCCAGGGTGTTTCCAGCCACACCAAGTACTTTCTAGAGAAACCCCAGGAGCACAGTATTTTGCAGGAACAGGATGTATTTATTTGCCAATGTGTGGATTTAGAGACTGATCACATTGGAAAATCTTGGTCTTAACCTTGGGTTACCTAGATATAATTTGTGTATGTATCCACACTCTCACTATATGTATTTATACACACACATTCTTGTTACCTGTGTACATGTAACATGTACAGTTCTTGTGAGTTGCAAGTATCTCATTCAGGAGAAGACAGAAAACACCAGGCCAATATCACTATTTTTCTCCTACACAAAACTTAAAATTTTGATTGTAATGCTTGATTGATTCCAGCTATAGCCAATTTTGCAAATGAAAAGTAAATTTTTCCAGTTTTTTAGGCAAGCCCATAGAAACAGTGCTGAGAAAGGAAATTGTGTCTGGCAAGTTAAAGTAGTCTGGATTGATATTCTTTACTTCCCAACAACATACACCCACACAAACTTTGAACTCCATTGCATCTTAAATTCCTGCTGGCTGCATTTCCAAAGATTCAAATTATTTCTAATAAAAGAAGTCATCAGCCAGTGTTTCCCTCTGAATTTTGAAATAGATGGTGTGACCTGCAGTTACCAGTTTCCAAAATTAATGGATGAATCATAAGAAGACACACTTTATTCGTGTTTATAATTTGAAAATGTTGGCCCTTGTGTTTAGGAACTTCTTTTTTTTAAACTTTGTTTTTATTATTCACAATTTCATTATTATAAATGTGGGAAAAGATCCTAATGGGAAAAGAATGCTTCAGACACACACAGATCCCAAAGCCAACCCCCGCATTGCAATTTTCCTATTGCCTCACATCTGGAATGTGTAACTTGCAAACTCAACCATAAAAAGAATTATCGTTGAGCAAGTTAAAAGGTTTGTATTTGATGAAGAGAGGCGTTAAGTTGACCCTGATAAGGACTTTTTTTCCTTTACATGAAGCCACATCTTTTTTCTTAAAGGAGAAGAAAAAGAATATACACACTAAGTTTTAGCCTAACCTAGGAAGTTAACCCTGTTAAGGAGAGCTCAAGCTCACACAGCTGGCTTGTAGTCAGGACTGACTGTACTACACATTGTCTTGCACATATATCCAGTTTTTCTACTTTTTAAAAAAAATAATCTGTATGTTGCAGCTGGGATGTGGTTATTTTTTCAGTTTATAGTTCATAGCTCATATTTAGTGAACACCATAGTGAAGGAACGTTAGATTGGAGATTTTGATTTTATCTTCCATTAAACATAATTCTGAATTTCTGGCCTAATACTTGGAGGGAGTAAAATAAGACCAAAATCAAAACCATATAACTCACCTAAAATAATTATATATTTCAAGGTCTGCTAAAATCAGCAGCATAAAAAGTCACGAGTTTATCATTGACATAACTAAATTCAGTAGATGTATTTCACAGCTGATTCTGTCCTTTCATAATTTCTAATTGGACATTGGAGAGTTATTATATTTATGGAAATGTTTGCAAACCTGATACGTCTGAAATCCTGTTTATAGATTTTGTGTGAATTGAGAAAACATAGTTCATTAAAGTGTCTAAATGTGAGTACATGTTCACGGCAGCTATGCAAGAATGTATCAAAAGGTGAACCTAGAGTTGAACATTCATTTTTTTGTATTCTCTAACTTATTTTAATAGCTAAACTGTCTGAGCTTATAAACATCTAATAGAGGATAACCTGAGGCTGATTCAACAATCTTACAGTCTTTGTAAAAAAAAAAAAAAAAAGATCAATTCAAATTCCATTTACCGTGGTCAGAGTTATGGATGGAAGAGTTACACGAAAATTCTGTGAGATCATAACCACCAAGTTTCATGTTTTCAAGGCTGATACTGCCAAGTAGATACTTGATGCTTGCCAAAGGTAAACTCCATCCTGCATGAGCAAAGAAATGGAAGATCTGCAGGCTGACAGAGATCAAGCAAAAAGCTTACTGATAACTAGAACAGCAGGAAATTTTCACTGTGCACCCCTAAGAAAAATTTCTCAGGAAGTGATGAGTCAATATACCCACAAAGACCTACTGCATTTTGAAATAGTAGGAACTGGGGAGGCATTAATTGAAAGTTTTGCTTACATAACAATGTTGATTGTAAGAAAAAAATAAAATCAAGAAAAAGAAGACATGAATCAATATCAGGACATCATGAACACTGAGGGATACAGAGGCAAAGCTTTATCACCTTACTAATGCTGAAGATGAATAAATTTTTACAGATAAGTAAATTTTTGCAGGTAAGATCTCCACAACTACAGAATAATCTTTCTATTAGCTGCTAATGAAGTTACATGAGTTATTTTGTTAAAAAATGGAAAAATTCCTAACTACTGCTGCTTGATGTGTAACATGTGTTCAGCACAAGTCTTTCAGATGTGTGCAATGAAAGCATCACTCATGGAATAACTCTCAAGGAGGAGTATGATATCCTGAGAGCTTAAATCCTCCCTCTCCCAAAGTGCTCAGATCAATATGAAGACTGCTTGAACCATTCTGCCTATGTGCTCCCATTGCCAATCTGTATGAGAACACTTCAAAATATGGGTGCACATATGATTAATATATCAAATGCACACTGAAATTTGCTCATCATCCAAAGTTCAGTATAAAGATTTTCACAGCAGATGACTCCATTTGGGGAGGAAACAGTATCTTTTTCAAAATAAGTTGAATTACCTAGCAGCCTCCTAAAGAAATGCAATGTATTATATTAACCTGTCACTTCCTTGCAATAGCTCAGTTTCCAGATTTTTTTCATTTCATACAAATTCGCTGATTGCTGTACTTGATGTGGTTTTGGTGGTGGGTTTTCTTTTCCTCAGTTTAACTGCACAGAGGCAGCTAAATAATTTAACAAGGAAAATATTGTCTATGCAAAAAACTTGGCCAAAATAGATGCCGTTGCACCTCTGGATATCTAAAATGATTGGATGTGAAGCAGGAACCTGTGAGTGGTACAAATTTCAAGTAAATTGTGTTCCAGGTACTGAGTCTGACACTTGGCACCTAAGCATATCTGTGGTAACTATAGGCAAGATGGTGAAATAAAGGCATTTCCCTTTTCATCAGCTTTCCTCTTCGCTATTTCAGTCAGGTTGTTGTCTTTTAGAAATCCAAAACTGGTTTGTGCTGACAAAGAGTTTGAAAGCCATTAGTATTATGGGCTATGCTTACCTTCCCACTGTACTGCAGAAAAGTGGTTGAACTTCTGAATCTTACAGAGGCTCAGCTTTCTCAGGTCAGTTTTGAGCATGTGGTGTGGGGGCTGAAACATCAGCTTCACCACTTCATTATGCTTTTGCAGTAAGCCCCAATAAACAGGAAATAGAAAACCCAAAGGAATGTAAATCCTAAAATATTTGGTACTGTCTGTGTATTTGACAGACCTTTCCTGGTGGTAGAAATCAGCTGGGAAATTAGTGACTGCTCTCCAAGGATGGGTTAAAATGACTAAAGAACTACCTTGTGATGATGGATAAAAATCAAAGCTTGAAAAATTTGATCTATGTATTTTTAATTATGTTTTTAAAATTTCATTTTGGTAGCATTTTTAGTCTTTTATTATCTGTTGTAGTGCAAGTTTGCAAGTTTCTGTTGATAAGGTAATGCCAGGTAATTTTCATGATTTAAAGATGTGTAAAATTTTGAAAGGAAAATTTTGCCTCACTTAGGAATAATCCCTTTGGATAAGTTTTTGGAAAAAGCCCCCTGTGTAGAAAAAAATTGCTCATCTTTTCTGCAGCAGCAACAGCTTTGCTTTATTTTAAAATTACAAAAACACCCATAAACCACAGCCCAAAACCTGCTACTGGATTTTATTTGGAAATATAGCCATATGTTCACCATCCCTTGCTATTATTAGAAAATTATTATTGTAGCAACAAACATGTTTCCTCATTTTTGGTTGATATTGATTTTGAGTTCAGGATACACAATGGCAATGTCATGCTGAGGGCATTTCAGTCTTTTGGGGGTAATTTCTGTGGTGATGAAGACACTGGAAATGTTTCATGTAAGTTTTTATTTTACAGCAATTTTGCTTCTACAAAGCTCTAGTAAATCCTGAACTTAATATTAAGTCAGTAGAACTTTGATGCCATGAGTTGTTTTAATCTTTGGATTATTAAAAAGTTAATAGAAAATAAAGATACCTATGCTTTTCTGATGTGTCAGACTAGTGTGAAACTCAAAAGTAAGACTGTGCCTTTTTTAATATGCAAATCTTAAAATTGCAAAAATTTACTCACAACAATTGTTTCTGTGGTTAAAAATGAATCAGATTTCTTGAATGTAGACAAAATTTGAAATGAGAAATATATACTTATTATTTCTTTTGCCTGTAAATTTAGGCAAGGCTTGTGCCTTGTGGAAAACTGTATTCAGAATTTTAACTTTAAACGATAAGAATATTTTGATGTTGATTTTAGAAGATGTTTCCTTCCAATTTTTCTTATAATATAAAAAAAAAAATTCTAGTCCTATCAACAAAAGATTTTAATACTGAAGACCTTTAAATTGAACCTTAGAGTTTTTCCACATATGCATTCCAATCTAAAGAATTTTTACACCAAAAAAAAAAATGTTTAAAATAAAATAAAGGTTTGGGGTTATTTTCACATTTAAATATCAGAATTAATTGTGCAAATGAAACTGATGCAATCGGCCAGGCTATTGAAAACTGTGAAAATTGGCTGTTAGTCACTAGGAGAAAGATTACACCTGTGTAAGGATTAATTTGTTGTCATGTTCTGAAATCTAAGGGGAAGGTAGAAAACAAAGTCCCATTTCTTTTTCCTATCCATCTTTAAATACATCAGTAGAATCTGGACATCAGTTTGATCTCTAAAATCTAAACTGGGTTCAGTAGAGTGCCATGAAGTGGCACTTTCAAAACAGCAATAAAAGCAGCTGTTGAATCTCCTGTGTAAGTGTAGCAAAGTGATGTCTCTAACCATGTTAAGGCTGATTGGAGAACAGACCAGAAAGTTACTTAACAGAAAGTTATATTCAGGTTAGAGGAGATTCAATTATTTAAAGATAAATATTGAAACTCTTCTTGCTCTATGTGAGGAACATCTGCAAAATGAATCAGATTTCCATTAGACTGCTTTGTGTTCTGTGGTCTTTGTCATTAGCCTAACTGAAAGACCCCCCTGAACAGACTATGGTACTTTTCTTGCCTGTGTAAACTTTGGTGCTGCCTGGCTTAAGTACACATTTGCCTTTCAGTCTTAAAGGTCTTTTACAGCCTAAATGTTTCTATGATTCTATGCCATCAGTATTGACCTGCTGTGAAGTCAGGTGATTGCATTCAGTTTCTGGAACAGAGGGACTGTCTCTTGTTCTTGCTTCACTTTTCTGATTACTTCAAGCTCCACTCTGCCACACCATTATTCTCCTCCATTCACACTCTCCCCCCTGGCATTTTCTTTCCTTTTAAGTCCAGCTGCCATCTCACCCTATCTGCTTTGTTTGTCAGGTGTGCATCAGCCCTTTCCTTGAGCTGATACAATTTACTAATCCACTATCCTGTCAAGGAAGGAGATATTTTTAATTTTTCCTAGGGGTCAGATCCAGAGATATGGGAAATCTTGATCTGCAGGTAGTGTTACAGCTACCTTTTTGAACATCTCTGAATCATCTCATCTAGCTAACCTTCAACAATCTTGTAGGAAATAAATGAAAGATTTTTTACTTTAATTTTGATATTCATTGCATTATATTATCTTTTGCATGAAATTAACAGAAAACAAGATTTCAGTTAACGATTACTAGCTAGAGCAAAGCACAACATGATGAAATTTCATTTTTATTGAAGAATCATTAATACTTTTTGAGAGTGATTAATGACCATTTAATGTCAATTTATAGTATAATATTAAAAATTTGGGGCCCTTTTGTATGCTTTAGTACTTATAATAAATCTGGATAATCCTGCAGAATACTGTTTTTTGGAGTGATTCATGTTAGCAGGATAATACACACTTTTTTCCTTAATCCCGCTGTCCATGGGCAAACATGGTTGGTCAGCTTGTCACCAGTATAGCTTGTTTATATATATATATATATATATATATATATATTGCTAATCCGTTTAAAAATGCTCTCTACTATTTATAATTTCTTTGTTCTTAAGTTACATCCCCTAACTTCTTTCCTTCATGGCTCCCTCAGCACTACTGAGGACAGACATAGCAGATACATAGCTGATTTACCAAGAATTTGCCCTATCCCTTTTGGTTGCCCCTTGAAACTTCTCTCTTATGACCTCAACATTTCACTCAGTCAAGTACTATAAAATTCTCTTTGTGGAAAGTACTTTTTATGAGAGAGTATAGTATAATTTTCCTTGGTTTTTGGTCATAGTCTTCACAATTGCTGTGGTAGATTTGGTTGCACAGATGTTGCATTTTGAGCTGAAAATTTTTCATGGCAGTTATGTAAGGCTGCCTTAATCACAACAGGCTTCCTCAGCTGTCCCTTGGCTGTGACCTATGACATCTTCACTCCCTTACTTCTAAACCCATTTCCTAATAGAACCCAGCAGATCTTGTCTATGATAAATTTTTACTCTGGGTTGCAGCTGGAGATCTCATCATATGTGCACTGTGTTCTGGGGCTTATTCATTAATCCAAAATAGTGGCCACAGGCAAATCCCTACATGCACACTTCAAGTTTTAGAGTTCAGTTGTGATGAGAACTGGCCTAGTAAAATCAGCTATGAGTAGGATCCATCTTCACAGCCAGTCACTGCTGCCTGTAACCAGTGTGTGACTGTATTGCAGGGGGATGTAATTAAGTAATACATAGCAACATTTGTAAACAGAAGTGCACAGAGTATGGCATGATTATGAATGCAAAATCCTGTGTGCATGTTGCTCAGATTTCTTGATTTTATGTTTGTATAATTTTACCTTCAGATAAGCCATCCTGTTAAGAGCTCAAAATTGCAATCTCCTTGTGTGTTGTACATAGCCAACTGTCTCTTCTGTATTTAAGTGATTGTGTACTCATCATCTGGGCTGAAGAAGCATCAAATCCATCTTGACATGCAAAATGACAGAGTGAATAATTAAGGTGCAAAGGAGCATTTTAGTTCTTTATCAAGGGCGTTATTAGTCAGTAAAAGATGGTCGTGAATACAAGGTGGTGCTTTTTGACCATGGTTTGACTGCTGTAAGCATCACTTGGGAGGAATTCTAAACCAGAGTTTCCTGTGAGGATGTTGTTGAGGTAGGGCAAAGCCACATCTAGGAAAATCAGCAGCAATATATAAGCTGGAGCTGGTGAGATGCTCCCACAGGCCCTGGAACTGTAGTTTGGCCAGTCCAAAAAATGTGCTTGACACCCAGACATCAAAACATTAGATACCATACTGAAAGGATTAACTTACATAGATCTGGGATAAATGTTTTAGAGGAAATAAAAACCAGAAATTTCAGGACAGAGCATATATATTTCTTAATAATAATCTTATTAATCTTCTCATGTACAAACAAAGGTTAGTAAGTAGGTTAATTTTTCTCATCAAGACTTCCTCCAGCATTTTGATATATTACAAAAAGTTCTAAAGAAAACCATTTTTTTAGTACTCTGCCATCAGCAAAATTTTTTCTATCAAAAAATACAAAATTCATGTTGTATGTTTCTGAAAGTGACAAGGAACAATCTTCTGGATATGTATGGCTGGTGATAACATTGATTTATCTGAGAATGTAGTGCAAATGTTTGTCATTTGTGGTTCACTCTTGAAGGTGCAAGGAAGCCCCCATGCCTGTAGATTTAGTGGTACATGAGGTCATAAACTGCATACTCCTTGGGTCATGAGGTTGGCAATTTATATATAAGCTCCTAGTATCCATAGGACACCAATGGTGTGAAATTTTTCTAGAGTTTTAGTCCAAGCAAGGTTTCTATGGACTCTGTAGAGTCCCACTGTTTCACAGGTTTTATTATCTCTTGTTGCTCAAGTCTAGCAGTGCAGCTCAAGAGAAGACAGCCAGTATACAGTATGTACTCACTGCTGAGGCCTCAGCAGTTTGCAGGTTTAAGCTCTGTCTGAAAAGCTGTTTGTCTACTCTAGTTTGATAGAACAAATTATGGTAAGAATACTTAAACAGTCCCCAAACTACTGAAGCAATATAAGGCAAAATACAGAAATACTAAATACAATAATAAATCAGATCACTTCCAAGTTTTGTGTTTTTTAATGAAGAACCTAATTACAGAAAGAATAATTACTCTTGATCATTAAAATGGATTAAAATGAAAGTTTCTAAGTAATTTTAATGAAAAAGACTGCTCAAAAATCTTTAAACTTTTCAAAAAATGCCAATGCTTACAGTAAAACCACTCACAGATTTTTTTTTTTTTAAACAGATCTTTGTCCCTGGTTAGGTTCCTGAAAATGTGAGGTCTGATTTCATCTTTTAACTTGATTTCTCTACTGAAAGCGAAGAGAGTTGAATTAAATGTGAACAGGAAGCTGTAACCATGCTATTTATTTAGTGTTTTTGAGAATTCTTGAGAAATGTGCTTTCTATGCTTCCAGTTTTGTGCATGTTCATCTATTGATCCAAGAGTCAATAGAAGAGTCATAGAAAAGACTGCGGTGGCTGGCCTAGAGTATGATGGTTTTATTTTGCTTCTATGATTTAATTTTTAAGTGTCCTGATGATGTTCAGACTGATGATGGATGAGCATTCTGCTCTTCTCTGCTGCATTAAAACAGGGGGGAGTAAGTAGTCTACAATAAACATTTTCATTAAATTATGCAAAGGGAGAGTAGAATCTGCATAACTAAACATCTGTATATACGATACACTAACAGTATTTAGGCAGATGATCATCACACAGGGGTTATGGCTGTGGCCATCAAGAGAAACCCTCAACCTGTTTATCTCTCAGTATATTTTGCTTCATAGTGAGCTCTTTCAGCTCAATTTCTTGCATTAATGCTTATTTTGTTGTGCTGAATGAATGAGGCTGGCATAAAGTAGTGGAATACATAGCATAAATACTAAGTTGTTTCAGTTGTTCAGCTACTTATACGAAGGCTATCAATACTGCACATGGTGCAAAATAAAGACAGAAATTTTAAATCTCTGTGATTCTGACTGAACAGAACACTTGAACATGCCAATAATCACATTTCTATGTGAGGAGGTCCAAAGTTAATGAGACCCTTAAGATACAACTACTTGTCTGACTTCCCTTGAAGTGAGAGAATGCTGGTATACAGTGAAGGCTTCCAATGTCTGAAGTTCTGCCTTACCACAACAGTAGATACATGTATAAACTAGAAGAAGAAAATTCTTTGAATTCAGTACCCAAAAACTTCAAAGTGTGTCAAAAACCGTGTATTGGCTGCCTGCTGTGTCACTCCAGGGAGAGTTGCAAGTCCGAGAAACTTATAGTCACATCCTGATTTGAATAGTACCACTCAAGGGGGTTTTTTCTGTGCTACTGGCAAAGTCTCCTTCTTTCCACTGACTTTAGCTGTGCTCATTTCACCTCTCATTCCAATGACAGGCTGGCCTAGTATGTCTAAAGAAAATGTGCTGTGTGTTGTCACTATAAATGGTAAACAAGCCAGCCAAAACCCCATAGCATGTGTAAATAAAAGTATTTGCATGTCTGCAGAACAAGGATCAAGAAAATTTGTGAAGTATGTTGTTAAGCTATTCCTGAAATATGACCTATACTGGGAGCCACAGTAAATTTCTCCCGCCAGCATTCCTCTGAAATAATTACAGGGAAATGAAGCAGCAATCAATAACTATGAATATTAGTAGCTGTAGGATTTACTGCTTTCTATGCACACTTTAATAAAGATATGTGAAAAATAGGTATAGATAGTTTATACATTTTTGTGGTTTCTTCTAAGACGCCTGATAGATATGAACTGGAATTTAGCAGTCCTTCATGTGGCCTCAGTGCTCCTTGCACCTGGACTGCTTGAAGACCGTAGACTTTAATTGACCAAGGTGATATTTCAAATGTTAATACACGTAAATGCAGGATGATTTCTAAAGTTTTATAAAGTGTATGATAGACACAGTTTGCTTTGTCTCAATATTATTATATGTGATATCAAATTACAGTGGAGACTGCTCTTTTGGAAAATAGGTATAGATAGATGTTGAGTGGATTGCTCTGGTCATAATACTGCAAGTCTTGTCTCTCTGTTAACTTTCTCTCTAGATTATTAGAATCTTTACAGCATCAGAATGTACCCCACAACTGGCAAACTTTGCTTTGCTAACAGTAGTTTAGATCTGTTGTCACAGAAAAGCCATGCTTGTATTAGTCTGAATTTATCTGAATAAGCTGTAGGTCGTGAAAATTGCTTGTGAATTGTATAGTTTTTAAATAAGTGAATGCAAATGGGGATCTTAGAGATGTTACTTTTTTTCTTGCACCTGTGAAATACTGTTCTGATTTTAAATTTATAGCCTCTCAACTGTATCCCATGTTAGATGAAGGAGAGGTTTAGACATGGTTGATGCAGTTGTAAATTAATGTGTCATGCAATCTGTGTGACTACAGCTTAGTCACGCCCATTAGTTTTCCATCAAAATTTCATCTTTTAATGCAGGAAATAGGGTTTAACTTTAGGTTTTGTTGTATTTAGTAGTGCTTAATCTCCTAGATTAAGTTTTTGGGGGTTTGCTTGGTTTTTTCCTTTCCTTTTTTAAGTGGTTTGCTGCGTAATTGGTGTTGTAAAAGGCAAAACTTCTTCTGTTACACCTACCAGTTTCTCCTCTGGGCTGGCCGCATTGTAAATTATTAAATAGAATTACAGACAGTGTCATGATAAGTTTTAATGTGACAGTGAAGTGAGAGCATTGATCTTATGTAATTTGAGTCAGAAAAATCTGAACAGGTAAACTATTTGTAACTTCTTACAGCTGAATAGGAACATAAGTAATATTAGTAACAGAAAAAAGGCCATCTGGTCCAGCTTGCCTGAGTTTGTTTGCCTGGTTGATCATAATCTCAACCACCTGCTTTTCCACTGAGCTCTACTTCACCAGCCCTATCTAATTCCAGAAACAAATGTATCTGTCTCTTGTACACCTTTATAAATCTTTCCTTATAACTTTGAATATTCAGACCTTATGTGGTCTCATGGCACAGGAGATCCACAAAGTCTCAGAAGAGATCAGAGCTGGTAGGTTCTGTATGCTCAATAAATGCACAGAAAGAAGTGCTCCTGATCTAAGGGTTTGTAAGCTACTTTCATAGGAAGTATGTGGATGATTAGAAGCCTATTGTAATAGAATTAGATGAACATCTATGGGGTGATATGATTGCCCTAGCCAGTTGCAAAATGCAGATGTTTGTTTTGCTTTTAGATTTGGAAACAGACTATCTGTACTGATATCCGGCCAAAACATTTATTATTTTATCCAAATTTTTAACAAGACAGTACTTTCTTTCTGGTAATGTTGGTGGGGGAATAAGAAGAGTACTTAGTACTCTTAAACTATAGTTCTTTTTTTGGCAAGTAGCAGAGGAAGTAAACAGGCCTGTGAAGTAAAGTTTTCTTTCTATAAACTAAAGAACAAAGAAATTTGCTATTCTGACCATGTCTTTCAATTCCCACTTGCTTTATCAGACATGCTTCTTCTCTAAGGCAGTGGTTTATTAATTGGGAATGTTATTTAAGTGGGATTAAAATTATTTAAACAATCAAATAAAGTTTTGATCTGCTTCTGAAAAATCATGTCAATCTTTATATACATCAAGTTCTTTTAAGTGAATTTACTGTTCTGATGTGTTTCAGCAACTATCTCTAAATTAGGTTTGTTTGTGTTTCTACATTCTCACCCCTGCCCCCCTCCCGCCCCCCCGCCCTTTTTTCTTATTTTCCCTTGCTTCTCTCTGCCTGGAGGTGAAATAAAGAAGGTTGGTGCGCTATAGCCAGTTGTTCACAGCTTAGATGTTGTGATATTGAAGCCTGTCAGTTATACTGATTTGATTATCTAGGTCCTGATTCCCTAGTGTAAGCTCCTAGCAATTTCTCTGGAGTTTTGGCTAAAGAATATTCTTAGCCTGGACTGGCACAGCTGTGCACTGCTTCCCTCTAGCCACTGTTTTGCTGCCACTGAGTGTCTCTTGGCTGGGAAGTTAAAAAATATTTTATCCATTGCTGGGACCTTCTATCAAAGACTCTAATGTAGTGGTGAGATGAGTATGGGGTAGTCCTTTAACTTAAAAGTTTTGAAAGCTCCCATGCTGGGTATAGAGATAATGGGTACTGGAGTGCATATAAAATATCCTGTGAAATGATACATAAATGCTTACTGTTCAATATGTCTTAACAGACTGTAAAACTTTGTACTTACAAGTATGTTTTCCATAAAAAAATCAACACTTTTAAGATAAAGAGAAAGATTCTCTTGTTTCCCTCTCCTCCCCTGCTAATAGTAGGCGGAGATTGGCCGTGGAGTAATAGGATTTTTTGGTAGACAAGAATTGTGTTTGGCTCAATCTGCCTAAAAAAGCCAACAGCACACTCTTTTTGGGTCAGTTCTTTCGTCTAGCGATGGATTTTAACCAGAGATCTCAAAGCAGAAAAAAAACCCCTTATATTTTTATATTGAAAGTGAAATACACTACCCTTGCCAGATAATAATGACACTGTATAAAGTAGAGGAGCCTATTTTTCTTAGGCAGATCTGTTTCCTATATACAACTTCAGTGGTTGAGGTAAGTCTGCAGTCTAGTATCCTGCACTTCATAGCTTTAATGCTGACTTTTGTGTGATTGGAAAGTACAAAGTACAACAGTTGCATCCTGCATTAAGCTTTCAGTCTTAGCTTGTTCTGTAACTTAGAGCAAACAGATAAAGGATAAAAATGAATTCTTTTACAGTGGGATGTGTAAAAATGTTGTAATTAATCAGCTGAAAATATTTTTTTCCAAACTTGCTATTTTCTGTCCCTGAAATCCTTTCATTTCTGTTAGCTCTGGTACTAATTATCCAGCCACTAGCTATTGGCCTTTAAAGTCAGAAAATGCAACATCATTCAGGAGACATGTGGTTGCCAAACCCAGTGAGCATGTAGGAGGAGTTCCTTTACAGGTCAAGTGCAATAGCTGCTCTTTGACAAATCAGTCTGAATTAGCATCATAGGAGTCTGTTGGTATTCCTGCTCCCCCACACCTCCGGCTTCATCTGTTAGCTGCTGCCATTGTTTTGCACTCCCAGACCTGCAATCTGTTTCAGTGCTTGCTGGTAGTGCAGGAGCACCTTCAGCTCTCCAACCTTATTACCAGAACTTACGGCACATGTAGAAATGAGGTCTGTACCTGAAACTCTACTGTGTGTGGCTTCACCTGTCTTCAGCTAGTAATCATTTATCAATATTTTGGAGAAAGAGGAAATGTAATATAAAGTTACTCCTCTGACTGGTATTTGGAATTCCAGAGTTAGCACTATTAGCAAGGGGCACCCAAGTAAAATGCTTTCTTCAAGTCTTTCATCCCTTTTGGCTAAATGCAAGTATGCTGCTGGTACCTGTATCCTTGTTGATGGCTCCAATGTTAAGACCTATTTGTGTAGTCCTAATTTAGGCTTTTGTCTGTTCCCTGCTGAAGAGACAGGACAGGGAGTGGTGGGAGACAAAACCTTGAAGATAACATTCTGGTGCTAGAGACATTCTCTAGATAATCCCAGCTGACACACTTAGGGGTGTGCTCTACCAGATAGATCCCAGTTTGGTGGGGTATGGAGGCAAGCTTGTACCTTTCTTTTCACATTTAAATTGAGGCTGCCTGCTTTGACAATTGACTGTGTTCTGCTCTCTTTATCTTATCTGTCTAAATGGCTTCCATGTCGTTCTTGTTAGGATGATAAATGGAAAAGGCTGTTAAAGTTTTAGCATGCTTAATAGTGTCCAGAGCCAATCTGTTGCAGGTGAGATGTAGCCATAGGTAATTACTTAATGGACATAGAGGATCTGTGGTCAGCTATATACTCTTAGGAATAGGAGTATAATATAAGTACTGACAACACTGGTCCAAATGTACTTTGTGGAAGTGCTGGTCTCTTCTAGCACACATCACATATGCTATAAATGAACCGGATGGCTGCCAAATACAATGGAACTACCACTGTTTAATAAGCACAGGGCTTTCCCGATATCTCCGTAAATTTCAATAGATTCATTTGCAAATCTAGTCTGCATTTCCACACATCTATCATTCAGGAACTTGGCTTAATAAGTCATTTAAAACACTTTGGAAGAGAACACTAGGGAGCCAATTCCTCTTTTATACCAGAATAAATGGACTTATCAGAGTTAATTCTTACTGTATCTAGTTGGAAAAAATGACCAACCAAATAAATGAATGCAAGAATTCAGCCTAAAAGGTAAAAGTTACATGAAGGGGCTGTGCATATTTCCTTTGAAAAAGTATGTTTATGCTTTTAGGTTGGAAAACTTGAAATCATTCCAGTTCATCCTTTTCTTTTTTTTTTTTTCTTTTTTCTTTTTTTACCCTTGTGAGTGTATTTCCCTAGCATTCTTTGAATGTATTGTTCTGAGGGGCAAAAAAGTAAGATTAATGTGCCTGAGTTACTATCAGTTATTGTTTTTTTCCTAATATCCTCCATCTTTATGTTGCTTTAACGTATGCACATTCAGAGTTTTGAACGTTGTGGGAAAAGGTTTCACTGGTATACATTCTTGCCATTAAAGTGCTTCCCTTCTGAATATTGCCTGCCAAAGTATGTGGTATCCTGCAGAGCAGGAGGATGAGGACATAGATTGCAATGAAGCTGAACAGTTTGCACTTCCTAACAGTGACACCAAACATCAATCTTTTGTAAAGACAGCCCAGAATACAGGAGAACTCTCACCCCCACTCCCCCACACAGAAACAACAAAAGGAGAATTATCTTCTCTCTTTTTTCCCATTTCATTTCAGCAATTTCCTTCTAAGATCCTCCAAGATGAATATGTTCTCAAATTGCATAAGCTGACATTTCAGTGGCTGAGATTCTTTTGGGGAAGGAAAAAAAATGAAAGAATTGAGGTAAAAATTCATCTTTAGGTTTTTTGAAGTAACTTTTTTTTTCCTTTAAAGATTTCATTTAATTTAGTCTCAGTTCTCTTTTTATTATCAGGCTAATGAATACAGTGCTAATTTTGTCACAGTTAATGCATTTCACACATTTATACCTCAGTTTGACCTCAGTATTCAGTAACACTAAGTTACAATATACAGGTTGTCAAGTGCTCAGAACTGAAGACTGCCAGTGCTGTTATTGGCCATACTGGGAGAAGCTTGAGTCCAGTCTGCAGCTTGTATAAAGAGGCACCTATAGAAGTCATTTTGAACCAGTTGCTGGGGATCTTCTTTACACAGAAATTTGTTTTATGTTTTATTTTAATATAGAAATGTACCTTCACCAACACGATGATTTAGAATTGTGAAATTAATGAGCCTTATTCTCCTCTTTGTAGTAAAAAAAGGTGCAGAAAGAGCGAAGTGCTGCAAAAAGTTTCTACATCAATGAATTTCAGTGTGTCAGTCAGGAGGCTGTGAGGTATAAGGTGGATAACCTTGCTATAACCAGGAGGAGCCTTTACTAAAGAAAGGGTATTTGAAAAAAACCTGAGGCCAATATTTGTGGAAAAGGCTTGACAGGGCTTGGGACTGGGTTCAAAAAGAGGATTTTATGCTATGGTTTGGTTATGCTTGAAACTGCCATGGCACCAATTTTTTTTTTTTTTTTTTTTTTTTTTTTTTTTTTTTTAATTTTTTAACAAATCAGAGCTGTTTTAACACTTCTACACATAAAGAATCTGTGATGAAATCCTTAACAACTGGAAAACAGGATACCTGAATCAAGCCTTATAGACATGTGAAAGAGAAAAGTGAAAGTGCAACAGCTGCCGCCATCTTGGTTCCTGATGGTCCAGAGACTCCTGTCTTTGTTACAGAGATCACCCAGAGCTCAGGGAAACAATGCTTTGACCAGCTGCAGAGCTGCTCTAGACAACTAGAGCACTTAAACAATTGGTTTCAAGAAGGTGTGAGAAACAGGCTGGTCAGGCAAGTTGTTGTAGCAAGATTTTTTGTGAGAGACCTACTGTGGACTGAAAGAGTTGCCAAATGTTCCACTATTTTCACAGTTAACATATATACACAGTACTAAAACTTCATCCCTTCTGTATTTTTCGTCATTTTTTGAATTTTTCCTATTTGTCTTTGTGGAAGTGTCCAAATCCAACAATCACATGCTAAAATTGCTTTGGATCATTTATCTTCTCAGTATCTTTTTGCACAAAGGAATGCAAGTTCATTTTCTGTTAGAACTATGAATGAAGTCAGAGATTGAGTCACTATAATTTATTTCTGACTCTTACCTGATAACCTTTATTCCTTTGTGGCTTTCCATGGTGTATGTGGAAACAGACTGTTCAGTTCCTGGAAATTGTATGAAAAGCTTACAGGCCATGGGTTAACACTGTCCTAATGTAATAACTGAGATTCTTACTCTGGTTTACATGGATATAACAATGCTGCATGAGGTTTGTCTCATGCAGCTTAGTTTCCAAGAGAACTGCTCCTACTAGAAGAGACTGAATCTTTGGGTATGCTGTGGCTTTTTCTAGCCTTTGCACTGATGTCCCATGCTTATGAGTTCGCCAGGAAATAACATACAGCACGTATGGGTTGAGAGGACCATTATTTTTGACCTGGCCAGCTTCTGCTTTCCTAACCACATGATATCCTAAATACTTTACAGATTCAGAAGTGTATCTGAGTATAGTTCACAGTCCCCTGGATTCTTGCTAGAAGGGGATATGATCTGGCCTGTTGTTTATTCTGGGTAGCATGTGTAATACTTTGGCTTATCTTGATTCTTCCCACGTTTCCCCAGACCATTCTGCATCTTAAGTTTTGCAGATCTTATTGTGGATTTTTTTGTGTGGGAGCAGATTTGTGTTTTCAACTGGTATGGCAGCAGATCAAGCAGGAGGTTTTGGCTTGTGCACACATTCTGGAGGCAGGTTTTGTAGAAGGTTGCTCCAGTTTTTGGCTTACAAACCATGGGAGTGTATACCATGTATTACTTGATTACAAGTTAGCCCACTCACTAAATAGTTTGCTGACCACATACAGTAACATAAGAAGAAGGCTGAAAAACAGAGATAATCCTGAGCAAAGCTCAGAAAGAGCACATCTCACATCACGGAAGGATCAGTTGCAGAACACCAAGTGAAATTTCCTAATTTAGCTGCTGGATTGTGATTATATAGGTCACAGGGTGTCTCTGGGTAGCATCATTTTCTGTTTGATACTGGCTTTGAGACATGCTGTGTGATTGCCTATCCTGGCATTATGTGGGTAGCACAATATGTATTTCATTGCAAAATGACCAAGGAGGACTAGATAATACTGAGGCTGAAAAGATGCGTCTGAGTTGTTCCCCTTCTCCTGACACACCAACTCAATGAGCAATGGCTAATATTTTAAACAGTGGTGAAATTCCTACTTTCTAAAGGCTGAGAACTGGTCTGGGTCAGGTACATGCACAGATAGGTGCTTCTCAAGAAAAATGTGCAGAAGAAGGTTAAGAAAATTGTTTGAAGGTCTATAGTAAATCAAGTCTAGTTCACTACTTGAACTCAGATCTCCTTACAGCCAGTCTTTTGATTTACAAATGTGATTATCTTGAGAATACAAACTGCTGAAACTCACTGTAGCCAAGGCCACAATTTAAGAAAAATGTGTCTTCTTAAAAAAAAACCAAACAAAAGTGTACATTTTCCTGTATACATGCTTCTTAGTGTGTGGTATATAACAGAGCTTTCCAGATAAATTCCTTGGATCTAGTCCTGTTCTCATTAAACCCACACAGCTCTATGCTAACACTAACGTAACCGAGGAAAGAATTTTTCCTATAAGAATTATATTTCTAATAAGCAGGAAGCAGAGCCTTTTGGCAAATCACCTATCCTGCAACTCTGCCTGAACAACACTAAAGCAAAAAACATAAAGCAAAATTGGCTCAGAAGAGTCACAAAAGAGGGGCTACACCATAACAGACTGAACAGGAGAGTTGCACACAGTTCATATCTACTTCTGTTGTGGAGATGATAGCTAATCTGTTAGATTTCTGGTTTTATGCAAGGTGGATCCCAAATAGGTCCCAAAATACAGTTTTTTAGCCAACTTTTATTTTAAAAGTCTGGTAATTGTCCTTTCCGGTAACAAAATTTAAGTGGTACTGTATCTCAGGGGTTGCTTATCCAATGCAAGTGTAGAATCCAGGAGGGAATGACATTCTGTGAAAAAGCTCTGCATGAGAAGGAATTTATTAAAATTCTTAAAAAGCATCAATAGTACACTAAATTGGGAGGAGCTGCTGACTCCCTTGAAGGCAGAGGCCCTGCAGAGAGACCTCGTCAAATTAAAGGTCTGGGCAATCACCAGCTGCAGGAAGTTTAACAAAGACAAGTGCTGAATTCTATACCTGGACCAGAACAACCCTGGATGTACAGACTGACTGGGGAATGAGATGCTGGAGAGCAGTGCTGCAGAAAGAGACCTGAGGGTCCTGGTCAGTGGCAAGTTGCACAGGAGTCAGCAGTGCCCTGGCAGCCAGGAGGGCCGAGCGTGTCCTGGGGGGCATCAGGCACAGCATCGCCAGCTGGGCAAGGGAGGGGATTGTCCCCTCTCCTCTGCACTGGGGCGGCCTCACCTCGAGTGCTGGGGGCATTTTTGGGTGCCACAATAAAAAAAGACATTAAACTCTTAGAGAGTGTCCAAAGGAGGGCAACAAAGATGGTTAAGAGCCTTGAGGGGAAGCTGTATGAGCAGTGGCTGAGGTCACTTGGTCTGTTCATCCTGGAGGAGAGGAGACTGAGGGGAAACCTCATTGCAGTTACAACTTCCTCATGAGGGGAAGTGGAGAAGCAGACACTGATCTCTTCTTTTTCGTGACCAGTCATGCAGCTGCATCAGGTAAGGAAAAGGTTCTTCACCAGAGGGTGGCCAGGCACTGGCACAGGCTCCCCAGGAAAGTGGTCACACCACCAATCCTGAGAGAGTTCAAGAAGCATTTCAGCAAAGCTGTCAGACACATAGAGTGATTCTTTGGGCTGTCCTGTGCCAGGCCAGGAGTTGGACTTGGTATCCTTGTGGGTCCCTCCCAACTCAGCATATTCTGTGGTTCTATGATTCTATGAACAGATCAATTAGAAGAAGGCAGAAAAGTAGTAATTAATCAAACAGCTGGGGATTTTTTGCAAATCAGAAGAACTAATAGTTTAGCAGATAAATTATTTAAATGCTATGTATTTTCCTCTCTATTATCTTTGTAGATAGGGTTGGAATGCATAGAAAAGGAGTGACTGACGTTTCTTCCTTCCAGGCCATTTTTCTTTCCTCTGTCATCCTGGGGTTCTACTAATTCTGACTGGAGAGATGTAGACCCAGGAGATGATCCCTTTTTGATTGCTTGTAGGTGAACACAGCACAGAGTACCTGCCTCTGAAGCCCTGTGGGTTACACCTGCTTTAGGAACCAGATTCCACACTGGGGTCAGTTGGGACCATGCCATCTTGTAAAAGATGACTAGCATAGCAAAACTGAAGGCTCTGTTTAAATTTAGGTACTGAAGGGAAAATTTCACCTGTTCTCCTAGCTACAGTTGGTGTTGACTGAAAGAGAATGGAAGCTCTACATGACTCATCATCTGTATTTTTTTTTTCTGTATTATTTAAGATCTGGGTCTTATAAAGCTTGTGTGCGTATTTTAATTAAAGGGTCATCTCTAATCTTTTTTATTTACTCAAGGTTCATCAAATCTTTACCATTTCACTGATCCTGAGGATTTCATTAAATGGCTGTTGTCATTGAAATCACTCTTTAAAATGAGTGTTTTTAACAGGTGTTTTTTTGGCATACATGTTTTTTCCTGTTGTTAATCAAAATGTGTTGGGATGTGGAAATCACTTAAAATTACAGAAATGAACAACAACAAAAAAATCTCATTTTGACCTATCTGTATTATGTATTCTTCAAGAGGAATCTTATGTGCACAATGACCATTTTCTACTACTACAAAAGAAATACTTCAGAAATAGTGAAATATAGCCCAGGCATTTGATCTGTCTTAGGGATTCATAGAAAGGAACTTGATTAGTAATGAAAAATTAATTTTAAATAAAAAAATTAAGCCTAAGTAAAATCATTGGTTGCCTTACTGATATAATTTTGAAAGTGTGTGAAACATTACATTTTATGAATTAATTAGGAGGAGGGAGGCAGGAAGAAGTACAAAAGAAGGATAATATCAATAATCTTTTTTCATTTTAGAAAATCCAGAAGAGAAGATAAAGTGGGACTGCTGAAAAAAGCCTGGCTCCAGCTTCTTGTTAGCCAGTGCTTCGTTGTTGTTACAAGGCTATTAAGTTCCTCCAAAGCCTGTGCTTCTCCAGGCCAGTTCCCTCAGCTTCTCATTTTCTTTTTTCTAATAACAGAATTCATACATTGAACTAATGCTAAAATGACAAATCCTTGTTTTCTTTTGGAATTAGTTGTAGGATAGGAGTCTCTCAGCTGCTTGGAACCCCCTGCTTTTAGCACGTGCAGGTCTGATTCTGAGATGACTTCACAGAGGCTTAAAGAGCTAGAATGAAAACTGTTGGAAGCCTGGGTTCAGAGAATTGCAGTCTTTTAGCGCTGACAGGCAGTGATCCTCAAAAGCACACTGCATTTGACCTGAGGCCTTGGGAAAGGCTTTCCAAATTATGTGATGGCACTGAGATTGTTGCTGTGTAATTAAAAAGAAGTTTGTTAGATCACTGGGTGGAATATGTAGAGATATAGAAAATTTAGGTTTCTGGGATATAGTAATATACATGTAACAAGATGAAGGATTTTGGCTGTAGGTTAGTTCTTCTTTCTTCTTCTTCTTCACAAGCCTGGGTGATCTGGTATTGGTTCAAAAAACCCTCAGTGCAGAACATGAATGATTAGTTATTGGATTATAAGTAAAAATAAATTAGTTGGAATTCCATAATTGGGTAGTTTGGGCTTTAAAAGACCTTGGAAGGTAGCATTCAGGGGCCATTTTCACCTTGTTAACTTAGAGGCACATACTGTGCAGCTGTACTATAGATAAGAAGTAATAAACACCTGAGTCTGAAGAAAAGCTCGGTGTCTCCTGCATTTCAGTCCAAACTCTTAGTAAAAAAACCATGAGACAGAGGCAGAGAAAGAAAAGACCAACAGAAAATATAATAGAAAACTGAGGGCCAAATTATAACCTGTCCCTTATTTAGCAATTGCTGTGTAGCACCAATTTTCTTTCCTTCCTCATCTAGCTACATGGCTTCATTTATTCTCTGTTGGGATTACATGCTGATTCTTTAAGTTGGGTGATGGATGAAAATATTAATTGATTCAGTAGGTGATGGTAATAATAATAATAGTAATAAATTCAACAGTTACTCCAGTAGCAAGATGCAGTTGCTCTGTTGTTCCCCAGATGAGAATAGCTCATCAGGTCTCCATCCATTAACAGGAAGTTGGGGAAAGACAAGGCAGGAGAGGAGGTCCTTGCTGTGCTGTGTTATAACTTGTATAACTTTCCTCACGACGACATGAAAAGGAAATGCTACCTTTATCTTCAGTTAGAGGTAGTTCGCCCTAATAGCAGAAGATGCAGAGGTTTTCTGAGACCCAGCTGAGTCTGAGGAACTTAAAGCTGGTCCTGCTGTGAGCAGGAGGTTGGTCTAGAGACCTTCAGTGGTTCTCTCCCAGCTGAATTATCCTATGATTCTATGAGGTTCACTCTCCTGAATCAAAAATAGGGGGTTTGTGCATAAGCATATTGAAGTTATCGATTTTTTAAATTGTATTTAACAATCACATTTGAATTATGAAATGTCAAAAATTCCATTAGGGCATTGTCTCGGTGGCTTCTCCAATTCCATTGCCTACTTTTTTCCTGTGGCTTCACAGTAGAATTTGATAATCTATAGAATGCAGTAATACTTCCTGTTTTCTGCATAGGTTTGTTTTTTTTTTTTTAAATCTATGTTAGAATTGGCTCAGCCTTGCTCTCTTTATTGGTCATTATGTAATAATACATATGAGAAGGAGTCTTTTATAATTTTATCCTCATTCAAATAATTTTCTCATTTTCTTTCAAGTTACCATCATTAGGAATGAAAAAGTGAAACCGCAAGTCTTCTGTAGACAGATACAATTTAATTTCTATTGCGGGCAGTTGGTGAGCAGACAGCTTTATTCCTTGAAGAATGCTTGGTCTGTTTCTTAGATTTGAGACGTCTTTTTGGCATTATGGTTGTAATATTTTTAATGTACTAATGCATACAGACTGAGTTTTGGGGTGATCTATTTCACACATTCATATTATTCTTCTGCTTCAAATAAAAAGTTCTTGGTTATCAGTTTCTTCAGATAAATTTTTAATACAAAATTTTTTTCCGATCGAGTCTGCCTGTTTTTCAAAGGAATTTAACGTAGTCTGCACCATTGGTATCGTCAAGAATAGGATTAAGGAGCAGGGTTTAATTTACTTAGCTGTAACAGAAGTTAGAAATAGCTGTAGCAGTTAAATTACTTGTGGAAAAATTGTTTGTTTATCTCCCAAATATTCCTCTGGTGCATTTTTGAATGATAGATCATTTAAGCTGACTCGCACATCTGAAAGGCTAACATTTTACCAATATTTGGTTACCTTATTCCATACACTTGTTAGTGTAAGAGGCAGTTTAGCTGAAAAATGAATCCTAATAAAATGCCTTTTTAGTAATTCATTTTGAAAACCATTTGACCTTAACTACAATGAAAGTAGACTGTAAAAATCATCATAGATTCCCTTCCTTGAACTTTTCATAATGCTGAAAAATGACTGAGGGAAAGAAGAAAGATCCAGTTACTGTACCCTGTTTGCACAGCTGTACTTCATTGAGTGGAGGCTTGTGTTACACACAGTTTGTGATAGGAAGTAAATGCTTTTAAAACAACTAAGAAGACAGGTCTTTAACCTCCACCTTTTCAGATGCTTTGTTCACTCATTTAGCTTCTGTTGAGGTCTTGAGAAACATTTCAAATACAAATTATTATTGAATACTGAAGCTCACCCGAATAATTCATTTCCTAGTGTATTTATTAGGCAGAGATACACTGAGATGCGGTTGTTGTTTTGGTTTTTTTTTTGAGAGGCATCACTAATTCTTGACACAGTGAACACTTGTCCCTTCAGGAATAAATGCATTTAAAGAAGAAAGGATTCTAAGACTCGGTGTAAGTGTTTTTTGATAGTTGAAATTACAGATTTATTTCAGCAATTTCAAGTATTTTTAAGGCCTTAGAGGTCATTCAAAAATTATTTTGGGATGTTAATTACCAAACTGTCAAAATTAATTAGAGTTAAAAGTTCCAGTTGCTAGCGTACAGGACTTTTACCTCCTCTTAAAAGACAATCTAATCCCCTAAATGGTGAAGATACCTTCAGATTCATTAAGAGGATTTTTTTTTGCATTACTTTGCATTGCAAGTGCATGTTAATCACCAGACCTAAACTATTTGATGTAAACTTGACTGCAGATAATTACAGGACTTCAGACAGACATTATAAACTGGTTCTCTGAATATGATTCTAGCATCCGCCAAAGGCGCTTCTCTAATGGCCCTGGTGGAACAAATCAGTGGCAAAAGGAGTGTGCAGCTGGCAGAGAGCCAGTCAACTTTTAATTTCTGTAATCAGCTAGGGCTTTATGTATAGTATACTTCATTACTTGGAATACATGAGACCTCAAATTAAGGATTATGATAAATAGGCATTATTTGGGCTGCAATACTTTTTCCTTTTTTCCGGTAACGAAGGTAATCCTTATAGCTATATATATGATAGCCATGAATATTTCTATTTTAACATCCCACTTCAGACTTTCCAGCTACAGTGCAGACAGACTACCCAGATCTGCACTTGAGTGAGAAGATGCCTTGAAATATAATCAGAATTTTGAAGTATTCTTCATTTCAGTGCATTAGAGGTGTCATGGCTTCAGAGGACGTGGCTGACACTGGTTTTGCCCTTACTCCAGCAATTTGTTTTTTGACTGTAATAATAGAACCACTGCTCTCCTTTGGCTGGGTCAAGGGTTCCCAGCAAGCATTGGTTTGTTTTTCTGTTTGTCACTAGTGGGCAGGCAATGGCTGTGTTTTGTGGTCTGTGGCACAAATGGGTTGAAGAATCACACATTCCAGAAAAATTTAAGCATAAAAGCTGACACCAATTAGGTCATTTGTTTAAATTTGATGCATAAATTTTTGGAAATTTTGTGTCCCCTTCTAGTCTTTAAATATACCAAGTGCAAGCATGAGAGCATCCTCAGTCTCTGTCCCTCTGAATCCTGTACAGAGTTCCTACTGACTCATGTTACCAGGACTCAGATGAGGCTGACTATTTAATTCTCATCTCACACGTGCTTCTACTCCTGCAGCAATGATTTTAGTTCCTGCTACACCCTCACTTTACTTCAGCATGAAATTTACTCTAACTTGTGTGCACTGACAGACATGTAACCCAGCCTACTGAAACTCAGCTTTGAGCATTAGGTTTTATTATTTTATGTTAATGTAAAATAGCAAAGTGTAAATTGGGGGATTAGTTGCTTTTAGCTTAAGAAAAAAAGGCCTTGGGAAACAGGTGTTGCCTTTCTAGTACAAACCTCATTAGAAATTTTGTGTTTTACAGAGGTTAATATACTTTGGGCTGCACACCAAGTACACCATAGTTCAGAAGATTACAACTTATTCACAGCCTTGAGACAATCTGTACTGCAGAAATACACCTCCTGGGTAAGTTGCACAAGATTTGAGAAACAAATTAATATCAACAAGGTTCAGTAAAAGTGAAAACAGAGCATTTATTTGCCTTCAAAGAAAAACAATTTTTTTAAGGATGTTTGACACTGAAGGCACAGAAGATGAAACTGAAGAATCTGAGAATCACAAGTTTTAAAATATATTCACTAATGTTGTACAAAAATCATGAAAATAGCTATAAAATTAAAGAAGGCTAGCTATATAACCCTGTGTTTATATTTTCATAAATTTTTGAGTAGAATGGAGAATTCTCATTCAGTTATTCATACATAAGTACAGAAAAAGAGCAGAGTATAATTCAACTGTTTCAGAATATTTCTGTCTAACTAAAAGGAGCAGGGAGAGAAATCATCATTAAAAATTCCTTTGGAAATGCAGATGTAGTTATTTGTCTCTGCTCAGTCAGGTCATGTCAGTACTGTAGTAGGTAAGGGCAGTATGTAACCTAGTGTTAGATAAAAAGTAATTTGAAATGTTGAGCTGTGTACATATTCAGTATTTTTATACAGATTTTAAAAAGTATATTTCCAAATGCATTCATAAATGTAACATAATATTTAGGGTTTAGTTCTGTACCCAGGGTAACTGCTGATATCCTCAGGTGAGCCCTCATGTTCTCTTTTGACTTTTTTCACTCGGATTGTAATTTTTCTGGTTGTGTGTTATTCAAAAAGAAAAACTTCAAAATCTAATTTTCAGAATTAGAGTTCAAAAGGAATATTAAATGTATTTACATATATAAATACATACATATAGTTATATAATTATATATATTCTCCAACGAGGTATAATATGGGTGGTGAAGGAAACCCACAGTCCTCTGGCAATCTCTACATCCAGCCTGTGAGCGAATGACTCAAAGTCAAGAGAGTATGCTCACACATGCAAATCCAGTGTAACTCCATTAACTTCGGTAAAGTGGATTTATGTAACTGAACATGGACTTAGCCTCGAGTTGATAACTGTTTAAAGCACATGGCATTAAATTAGTTAAAGTGCTAGGTTCCAGAGAAATTTTCTTCTGAAAGTCATGAAGCAGTACTATTTCTTAGATAGTTTTCTTAATGTCTTCTATATAAATTCTTGTTTATGTACTAAGAAAGTAATCATCTGACATTAGCAGGATTGCCTAGAATTTAAATTACTGTAATGAGCACTAGCGGAAGGGATGTCTGTGACAACTCTGCTTCCTCTGTAAATACTGCTATGTTAAAGATTTAACCTTTGCCCATTTACCCATTGGGACCATATGTGCAAATGCTTAACAAAAACAATAATTCAAAAAAGACAAAAAGCCTGTGTGTACATATGGGTGTGTGCATGAGTACTTTGTCTGCTGGCATAATTTTTAGGATGATACCTCAGAGAGCATAAAATAGTCAAAAGACCAAGATGTCTGGCCACCTTGGATTCCAAAGACCATCCTCAGGACCACACTGGTATCACTTGGCAAATAATATACGTGTATTTAAAATTCATTTGCTTTGTGCAAAGGGAAATGAATCTAAGAATACATGGTACTTTTGTGTGCCAGGTTTTTTTCACCAAGTATTTGGTCTTAGCCCAAACATATAGTTAGTGTAAATACTGTTTTGCCTCCTCCCTGAACCTTTCAGACATATGCCAGTTTTCTTTCTGCAACGCCTTACTGTGCATGATCACAATTCTTGCTAATTCTTACAGAACTGCTATTTTTTTGGATTCAGACTTGTCCAGAACCATGGATGGATCTGCCTTGAAGCTGAAATTCAGTGAAATCCTTAGTTAATCTATGAGAGTGATCTGATGTTGTGGAATGTGCACTGTTGAATGCAGTTTGACATCCAAGTTTGTGGAGACTGTGAAAAACTTGTGGTGGATGGCGTGGGATTATGGGACTGTTCTGCTGCCAGCTCTGTTGTGTTTTAAGTTAAACATTGTAAGATAAATAAATCAGCATGTTAATCTATGATTGAAAAGATATGAAATGAAAGAGAATATAAAAACATGCTTGACAATCGGTGGTGTGAGATGTACTCCTGATTTTGGAACCAAATGTATAGTGCTTCATGTTGTTTGCATACACAGCTTTTCTGTTTCTCCACTGGAGGGGCCATAGAGAAGCAAATCTGCTGTGAAGGCTAAGAGATAGTGTTGAGGCCCATTTGGTGGGAAAAAGATGTCCAAGAAAAAAGTATATTACTTTTTAAGAAGAAAACAGCAAGCTAATGCAAGATAATGCTATATAAATGAATATAAAAGTGATGAAACAGTCAAAGGGCAGTTGTGAGAGATTTGCACATAAACTTTGAAAAGCTATGATTTAATGCTTTGAGTACTATTCTCAGCTTTCCTCTAAGGGTAAGATTTAATTGCAAATATTAGATCCATAATAATTTGATGGCTTTAGACTGTACATTTAGATAAAGGGTTGAACTATGCCTTGTTATGAAAGCAGTGGAAGTGTCTACATATAAGTCTGAAAAGGGAATAGGTAACACAATTTTCAGCACAGTCAGCCACTTCTTGTCTACTGAGGAGCCTGCCAGGTCTGGGATCTGTAAAAAATGTGTTGGCTTTTTTGTTTTGTTTTGGTTTGGTTTTTTATCCTTGCCTTTAACTCCTGCAGAGTCCTCACACGAGTTCATGCCCACACGAACTTGCTGTCGGCAGCTGTCCTGCAGCCCCCCACGCCCCGCAGACCCTCCGCAGCCGCATCGGCAGGTGGCCCCAGAGACCCAGCACGGAAACTCAGCGCTCCTGCAAAAGCTCAGGAGTTTCAATGCTCTCCCTTTGTGTAGTGGAAGTGTTTGTCAGCTTTTACTTAAAAATGGGAGGGAGAAAGGTAGAAATGCCCACATGGGAGAGTGGGTATTTCCAAAGGAGCAATGCCTTTGGTGTGAGGGCAAACAGCTGTAGTGCCACAGCCCCAGATGCAAATGCCTCTCCAGCCTCTCTCTGGGTGCTTTTCCCATCAGCTATTGTAGCACTTTCTCAATCTCTGCTGCTGAATCCACACTTGAGAAAAGATCTGGCAGCCTGATAAAAATTTTCCTACAGTTTTGACTAGAAATTCCATGCTGGAGCCAGGAAAGCTTCTCCTCTACAAATTTGTGAAAGCTGGTACATTGCCATGAAATCTTTTGGTTTGGTGAATTGGCATTTCCAGTGAAAAACTATTTAATGATTTTTTTTTCCTGAGATCGATCTTCTTGTTTCAGTGGAGCCACAAATAGGAAAAGTCAGATCATGGTATGGGAGAAGTTTTCATTTCTCCCTATGAGTTCCACTTCTGTAAATTATCTTTAAAATCCTTTCTGTGTGAAATAAAGCTTACATTGCAAGAAAATACGAGGCAGTTAGCAAAGCATTCTCCTTTGACAGTCTCAAATTTACCTGTAGATTTATATAAAATTTCCTTCATCCCGCTACTTAGCAGGGAAATCCTAGTACTCTTGTGAAAAGTAAGTTAGGAAATAAATATGAAGATGATCCTTCTTTCCCCCTTGAGTCATCTGTAAATACCACCAAATTGCCTCTGATACTTTTACGGAAAAAGCATATAATTTTTTAACCCTGCTTTCAATCCTGTAACCACTTCCATGAATAATCTGAAAACCATCTGGTTTGGTTTTATTTGGTTTTTTTTAATCAATTTCCTCTCCATTCCTTTTTTAAAAAAATCCTGCTGTTATCATGCCATTAGACAGAAACTCAGTACCCTTCTACTAACTTTTAATTCCTTTACTTCTTGGAAAGCAACTTCCGAGACAGAAACAGAAACACCCCACATGTAATTTGTGGGGCAGCTGTGATCCATGAAGCCTTAGAGTGTAGATTTTGAAATCCCAGCTGTCCCAGCCCTGCCAGGTGATACTGCAATGGCTTCAGGGTTTTGTCCTAGTGTTTCAGACATTGTCTGGTGTTGAAGCCAGCAGATGAAGCTGATATTGCAGGGTCCTAGTCCTCCATTGGTTTGTCACAGTGAGGTATGTCTGTGGTGACTTTATCGAGAGTATCAGTCACATTACTGGGATGGAGGTGCAATTGTTTCACAGCCCGAGTGGCTTCTAAGCTATTGGGCAGGTCTTTAGACTAAAACTGAGAGAATACCAGTTTTAAATGCTATGTTCAGACCCTCACTAAAGGAATTCCTGGTCCAGGAGGCTTGTCATGGCTATCAGACTGCTTTCTTGGATGTTCAAAGATTTGATTTTTGTGAAAAGGACATAGTAATTTGGAAATGGATTTTGCTAATTTTCCTGTTCTTCACAGGGAGCTGTTGCCTGCCACACAGATATTCCCTGAGTGCTAAAGAGATTTAAACTTTTGAAGATACCTCTGCTAATGTTTGGTTTAGGAAAAATCTCTGCATTTTAGAGAAGTATTAACTTTTCAATGCAGATGATATAACAAAATCGCAGGTAAAAGGGAAAAGAAAAAGATAAGCCATTTTCTGAAGAAAGCAGACTGACTGTTAACATACGAAGTTCTTGGAAGTTTTATTCTATTGCTCAGACAGTTGAGCAATTAACTGTGAAATTCCTAGGACTTTATTCTGTATCTAAGATACTGGGGTTTCCCAGGCAAGCAGTTTTCTGATACTGTTTCCACACTAGCATGTTTTTAGGACTCAGCAATATATTGGGACTTTATGGGAGATGCCATGAGAAAGTTAGGGTGAGAATTACAATTAACTTGGAAAGCCGAGTAAGCTGTCTTACCCTCATGGTACTTACATAGGGAGTTTGGATGGAAAAGCTATAGTGTTCTAAATTCACACCTTGCTTAATCTGTGATCATTCTTCCCTGTATGTGAGCCCTTCCTGTCAAGGATATGTTGCTGTCTGCTCCATACAGTACACAGCATAAGCATCTAATATCAAAATTTTTGAATTCTTTTCTTGAATTTTGGAGTTGCTCAGTGTGGCTTTTGGAAAATCACTTTTGGATCAATTTATATCTCATTTGCTGTAACACATCTAGTAGTAACATAATAATCACTATCTATGTATGCTATATAATGTCTGCATTATGGATGTGTTAGAAAAAGCAAGGATATTGTGCAGTGCTTTGAGCTCCTGATAGTACATCATTATCTCATCATGAGTTTAGAATTATATATCTAATGTATGTTTTCTTTCTTGTTTTTCAGATGTTCAACTTGCCCATGGCTCTTTTCATTCCCCCTTCGGTGTTTGCTGTTCATTTACAGTTTAATCTACTTTACCAGTTTTGGATACATACAGAGGTAAACTAAGTTTTTAAGCCATACCTAAACAGTTAGCCTGGAGCATTGTCCTGGAAATCCACTAGCAGCTGATTTATTGTGTAAGAAAAATCTTTGTCTGACTTCTTTAAGGAGAAACATCTGTTCATTTTTATTCCTTTTTCTGAATATATATGGCTAAGTTTATAAGAAGCAATGAGGCCAGTTGGTCCCAATTAGATTTGGAAAAAAAAAATAACTGTAAGGAATCAAATTTTTTTATATTTTTAATACTGTATTTTCCTGTCTTGCAGCTTATTAAGCATTTTTGGCAGATACTGAAACTGATTTCATTTCTAAGATAAATATTTTAGGGAAAATATCCAAAAGCTGGTGCTTCTTAAAGATCATTTAGAGTTGCCACTGAAGTCAGATATTATTTCTTTCTTAGTGCAAGTAATTCGCAGATGAAAAATGCTCTCTGATTATCTCATGGCTATTTGTTTCTGACCACACTACTTCATTTCTGTTTTGTGAGTGCATATACCATATCTAATTAAAACACATACACACTTATAAGGACAATGTAATTAGTAAGATGTTTCTGACAGTTCTCAGGTAGTTCAATGGCTTTTGTCTCCTTCCTTACATTACAGTAGGGGTATTAAAAGGTATTTAAGGTTATGAGTCAGTAGCATATTTCTCAGGAGCCCCAAGTGGGCAGCAAGCAAATCATTTCCATGACACTTACTCCATTGATTATACTACCAAGAAAGAAGCCTTTCCGATCTAATTCCATGAAAAAATATATAGAACAGATCTTTGGGAAAGTAAGTTTTGTTTCTTGACCTACTATTTAAGGTGATACTAGTCTATAAATTGAAGAGTTTCCTTTTACCTTTCTGTGTGTTTCCTGAAAACCCTGAACCTAATCCTAACTCTAACACCCTAACAATAACCCTAGCCCTAACCTTTATCCCTAAACGTAAAGAATACTGCTAAACCTAAGCGTAAACCTAACCGTAAGAGTAAACCTAACCATAACACAAAAGCCCTAACCATAACCAAACCCTAACCCAAAGCCTAACCCTAATCCTGACCCTAACCCAACCCCAAACCCCACACCCTAAACCTAAACCTAACCCTAACCCCAAACACACTAATCCCAACCCTAAACATAACCCAAACAATAACCCGATCCCAAAACCCTGACCCCAAACCCAACTGTAACACAAACCCTAACCTTAAACCTTAAACCTAACGCTAACCCTAACCCTGACCCTAAACCTAGCCCTAACCCTAACCCTAACCCAACCCTAACCCTACCCCAAAACCTAACCCTAACCCTAAACCAACCATAGACCTAACCATAAAACTAACCCGACCCTAACAAAACCATAGACCTAACCCAAAACCTACCCCTAAAACCAAAACCTAAACCCTAACCTTAATCAAAATCCTAACCAAACGCTAACTCTAAAACACATGCTATCCCTAACCCTACCCCTAAAACCTAACACTAACCGTAAACCCTAACCCAAACCTTAACGCTAACAATAACGCTAAACCTGAACCCTAACACTTAACCCTAACCCTAACCAAAACCCTAACCCACACCCTAACCTTAACTCTAACCTTAACCTAAACCCTAACCCAGCCCTATCCCTAACCCTAACCATAACCACTAACCCTAAGCCTAACCCCCTAGCCCTAACCCCAATCCTAACCCCTAACCGTAACCCAACCCTAACTCTAAACCTAACCCAGAGCAAACTTTGATTGAGGACATTTCATTTCTGTTGGACATGTTTCTCAAATCATTAACACACGTCTGGTGCTCTGCAAGCCCACGTGAGCAGGGAAGGCCTAAATAGAATGTTACAGCACTGGAAGTCAAGCAATACACATTTAAGATTTTTAAAATATTTTGAACAAATTCAAGCACTCTTTGAGACCATACCAAATGAACACTGGGAATCATATGGTAGCAAATTTTCTTTCACCATGCTCTAGGCTCCACAAACTAGTTTTAGTGTGTTTTGTCACTAAACAAATGATGGTATGCTTCATCTATGTCTTCTGTGGGGTTTGAAGCCATCTCCTCCTTGGCTGAGAGGTTTCTAACATTCTGCTGCGTAGCAGTAACTCAGTGAGTCTCAGCACTGGTGCCAGAGTGTGCGTGTAAAGTTTCTAAAGGGAATTTCAGAAGCTTATGAATTGCCTACATCCCTCTAAAGTGCTAAATCCTTCATAGGGCTTAAAAAGAATTTCCATAGCATATGTGAAATGTGCCAAGTTTAGACACTAGTCTAAACAAGAATGAATTTCAGTCTCAATGACAAGATAAGCCAAATTTTTGTCTCAGTTTGAGACAAATTAGGAGGGAATGTCCTGAGATGAACATGTCCTCTAACGGAAGGCAAGTTTTGGCAGCCCCTACCCCACAGGTTCGAAAGGAATTTCTTGGAGGCAAGTGAAAAAACCATGTTTATTTAGATAATAAACCTTCAAGTGGTGGAGAAAGATGGTGGATTTTTTAAAGTCCTGCTCCACTTCTCCCAAGCTCCTCTGGAGCCGGGGTGCAGCGCCCGAGGGTGTCCCCTCTGGGCCATGGTGTGGGGACTGTTCTGGTATTTTGGACCGGAGCAAAGCTGAACAGTTCCAGAAGAAGAAGAGGAAGAGGCCACAGTCCTGGGAAAAATTTCTTGCCTCCTCTAACAGGCCAGCAGAGGGAGCTAGCTGTGGGGGAGGGGCTGCCAAAACCTGCTTTCTGTTAGAGGACATGTTCATCTCAGGACATTTCCTCCTAGTTTGTCTCAAACCGAGACAATTCCTTACTATTAAATTATTGTGCCACTAGAAAAACAATGGATCTTTTGTATTGATCCAGTTGATCCACTCATAGAACTTTGCTCACAAGGGAAGTTATTCTTCATGTTGATATTGTTGATTTTATAGCACAGCTGAAATCGGTTGAAATATGTTGAAGTCATGCTCTAAGGTCAAAAATTATGTCGAAATAGAAATAGGGTTACACCATGTATTAGCAGATTTCCTGCTCTCAAGGGCAAGGGATTGACAGGAAAAAATAAGGAAAGGAAGGGAAATGGTATCAGCCATGAAGGTTTATGTCACCTTATATTTTTGGTGAAATTAATATGATGCTTCAGCATTATATTGGGTTTTCGTTGCAACAACTATTACAATTTAACAATTTAAAGCTATTGCAGATCTTTTTTTTTTTTGTAACAGTCCTTTTCTGAATTTTAATGATTCTAATTACCTTGCACAGTTTATATTAGTATGAAAATCCTTTCTGCAAGTCTCTGTTTTCATCAGTTTCCTTACATACAAAGTTTGTTCAAGACTGCAGCCTGGGATTCTATAGCAAACAGCATCCTGTCTCAGTAACTGCTGCTGACCCTTACTCTGAGAGCAGATATTTATCATCCCCTAGCAGCTCTGGTGTCCTCTGGGAGCCCATGGAGGATGCTGTTACATGTCGTTAGGGATCCAGGGGAGATACACTTCATTATTTTCTTTCTGCCAGTGTAGTGTAATATTAATGTAATAGTTTGCTTCTAAAATGCAGGAGCAATTGATAAGAAACTTCTTTTCCCCTCAGATTTCTATAGCTTTTCATCCGTATCAGTTTCCTGAGATACAGTTTGGCCCCACACTGACTAGTTGAAGGTGTTTGGAAATTGTCACTTACCAACTTTTGATTGGACATCTTTCTCTTTAAGAAAAATAAAATCTAGTAAGATACAGGGAAATCTTTTTTTTTTAACAGTTGAATTTTTTTTTTTTTACATAGGACTGAAAAGTTTGGGAGAGCACATGCAGAATTTATTGTTTTATAGAAGAAGAAAGGTGATATTTAAGTAACAGGAAAGAATTTAAGTACATGAAAGTTTCTGAGGGAAGATGTTTTGTTTTGAGAGTAATTTAAATTGAATTCAGTATCTACAAAAGAATGATCATGCTGTGCTGAAACTTTCTGTGCCGTGTTTCAGCCTAGAGCAAAAGTTTATAGCCAGATACAATCCCTGATATTTTCCTATACTTAAATTTTACATGTGTCCAGTGTTGTTTCAAACAATGTTAAGAGATGTTTCCTTTGTTACAACTTTGACCTGTCTCAGTATTTGTTGTGTCAGTTTTTGTCCAGCTTTATTACCAGGAGGTCAGACATGGTCTATTTTATTTTAACTCAAGTGACTCATTTAGTCTTGTGACTACAGTATCATAAAGATCAAAAATACACATTCGTTCTACCTCATTTAGACTTCTGTATTTCCTACATACTTGGCATGCACTAGTTTGTCATTTTATGTAGAAGAATACAGCATTTTAAGCACTATAAATCTTATATATAAGTGATATTGTTATTGTAGTGCTGGCTTCTTTTACTATTATTTATTATTAGAATGGACTATTGATACAGGAAGGGCA
Organism: Aphelocoma coerulescens; assembly: GCF_041296385.1. NCBI lineage: Eukaryota > Metazoa > Chordata > Aves > Passeriformes > Corvidae > Aphelocoma > Aphelocoma coerulescens. Next base: position 37,761,382 of record NC_091015.1, on the reverse strand, counting down.
TGTCTGAAATTAATAAAGTTGTGTATGCTAGAGTGAAAACACAACTTTGTGACATGTCATGCACTTGTGTTTTTTCACTACTTCCGTTCATTCTGGATCTGTGGGCCAAGACCAGAGATATGAGATTCAAAGCCGAGTTCCAGGTCCTGCATTTTGAGCACAACAACCCCATGAAGGGCTATGGGTTGGGGGAAGGGTGTCTGGAAGGCAGCCAAGCAGAGAAGAATAAGGGGATGCTGGTTGTCAGCAGCTGAACATGAGCAGTCAGTGTGCCCAGGTGGCTAAGAAGGCCAATAACATCCTGGCCTGTATCAGCAATAGTGTGGCCAGCAAGACCAGGGCAGTCATTGTCTGCCTGTACTCAGCACTGGTGAGACCATACCTTGAATCCTGTGTCCAGTTCTGGACCACTCAATGCAAGAAGGACATTGAGGTGTTGGAGCAAGTCCAGAAAAGGACAATGGAGCTGGGGAAGGAGCACAAGGCCTGTGAGGAGCGGCTGAAGGACCTGGGGTCGTTTAGCCTGGAAGAAGAGAAGGCTCAGGGGAGATCTTATTGCTTTCTACAACTGCCTGAAAGGAGGCTGCAGCCGTGTGGGGGCCATTTTCTTCTCCTGGGCAACCAGTGACAGAACCAGAGGAAATGGCCTCAAGCTGTGCTAGAGGAGGTTCAGGTTGAACATCATGAAAAATTTATTAATTGGAAGTGTGGTTAAGCATTGGAATGGGCTTCCTAGGGAAGTGGTGAAGTCACTATCCTTGGAAGTGTCCAAGAAATGACTGGACATGACAGTGCTATTGTTTAGTGATATGATGGTGTTTAGTCAAAGATAGGAGTTGATGGTCTCGTATGTCTTTTCCAAACTTAATGATTCTATGATTGTTGCACCATGTACATGGCAATCTGAAATTGTATCAGAATTTTTTCAAGCATTTAAAAAAAATCTCTTGAGTAGCACCAAAGCATTGAAATAAACTCCTAATAATTTATTTAAATAAAAAATGAAAAAAAAAGATCAACCCAAAAAATCCTCTGAGGAAAACATTTGGCAGTGCTGGGTTAACTGTTGGACTTGATGATCTTAAAGTTCCTTTCCAACCTAAATGATTATTAGTCTGTGATCTCAATAAATCAAGAAAAAACAATTTTTAGTTCTATCCAATAGTGTTTAGGTCAATTGAATGACTCAGATCTGCTCTTAAATAGTCTGGGAGAAATGCTTCTATGACGAGACAGACCATTCTCCTCTAGATCATAAGGAGAGTAAAAAAAAAATAGTTCAGTCAAAGGCCACTAAAAATCTAATTTTTCAAAAGCCACAAAATGTTTTAGGACTGTTACTGACAGACAGAAATACTCCATTTCAATTTATTTTTGCAGGTGATTCAGAAGGTCTATGGCTTATATTAAACTATATCCTTCCATTATGCATTTATTACAACCAATAAGTTAGGTGTGTTTATAACCTGATAGACACCTGTGAAAAACAGAAATTAATTTCTGTTGGTTTAGCTGCAATTTTTATGAGATGTCAAACTGTATTTAGAAAGTATCAACTGATCCGATCCCTGATGGTAATAATTGCAGCAGCAGATTATTCCTTGCCGGTTTGATCTTTGACATATATTGGTTTCTGTTTAATTTGCTAATTTAAGGAAAGAATATGATCTGCCCTTTACCATACTCACAGAAGTCAGGTTTTTTAAGGCATCTCTTTTCACCTTCTGTAAGTCTTTCTACCTGATCCAACTCGGAGCAGAAAAAGGTGAGCCACAGCTATTAACCAGGAATAACATGGGTGAAAACAGGTGAGGGATGGGAATAAATTTAGCAACACCTCATGCAGACTGGAAAGAGAAGCATGAAATTGCTTCAGCTATAGGGAAAAATACTTTTTTTTTGGTCAGAAAACACCTATTAGTAAAACTGAAACTTGCTGAGGAAGTGTATGGTATTTGTCAAAAAAATAGTTTGCACTTATGCACAGTGTGTACTGGTCTAAGTTTTTGTCTATGTCTTTTTTTACCTTTGGCTTCTGCTGAGTTTTCTTTAATGAAGAGCTTTGAAAGAGAGAAATTGGAAGTCTCAATGCTTTCATGCCCTGCAGAGCCCATCCGGCTCCCTGAGTTCAGGGGAGTTCTTGTGGCCTAGTCCTTAAGTTCTTGCATCAATCAGCTCATACCTAGGAAGATGGCCAGATTCAGAAAAGATCTGTTTCATTTTGGCTTTATTTTCCAATAAGGAGATTAAACAATCAGATTGAAGAACCAGGTAAAATTAAGGAAAATACATGAAAATAGACATAAGTTCTAAGTAGCAGTACACCTGTGATTATCATATCAATAGCGAAAGCTGTTCTTGAAACTGTAGAGGACATAGTTGTCTTTTTAAGCAGAAGCTATTTGACACAAAAATCTATTGGATGGTGAATAAATTGGATGAAAGAATCATAGTTGGGACACTGTGAGAAATAAGTGACAGCATGATACAATAGATAAAATATTCAGTTATTGATTTCCAGGTTCTAACAACTGAGATTGGTCTATTTTTTTGTAAATTTTGCTTTTCAATTTTCTTGGACCTATTTTCTCCACATTGTATGCTGAAGTCTCATTTAAATAAGCAAGAAGGGATTTCAGGAGTAAAAAAAATATTACAATATCTATTTCAAGAACTTGCAGTAGTTTTTTAATCCATTTCTCAAAGCTGAAAAGTAAATTTGATTAAGGAGTAAAATTTTGACTTAAAAAAGCATTTTAACAAAACTTACGTGACTATTAAAAAACTTAATTTACTGTTATTTTTTTAGTATTTGTATTGGAAAGAAGATAGTTTTATTCTTGTGGTTGATTTGTGGAGTTTGAGGTAGGTTTTGGTGAAAAGCTAAAGTATTCAATAGTTTGCAAATAAAAAAGGGGATGCTTTGTTGGGAAGTGTTGCAATCTGGTTTAAACCCAGAAGAGCAAAGAAAACTAAGTCTCTATGTATAAACTGGGAAGAACTTAGAAGCTTCAAAATACACACAAAAACGAGATTAAAACCAAACGAGGTTAGATGTTGGTGCCAAAAAATTGATATATTTCATTTAATATTAAAGGAGACGAAGAGAAAGGAAAAGAAAAAAAGAAATAGAGAAAGAAGTGTGCGTGGGGGGGAGTAGGGGGACAGGAAGAGAGTGACAGGGGTTAGGTGGAAGCATATCACCCATCCGAGGGTCCCAGCGACTTCTCGTTGCTCCTCTCCATCTGGTTTTCTGGTGGTGAGGGTCCCTCGCCGCTGTGCCGCCACACATCGCCACACATCGCCACACGCCGCCACACGCCGCCACACGCCGCCACACATCGCCACACATCGCCACACATCGCCACACATCGCCACACATCGCCACACACCGCCACACACCGCCACGCCACACACCGCCACACGCCGCCACACACCGCCACACGCCGCCACACACCGCCACACACCGCCACACACCGCCACACATCGCCACACATCGCCACACGCCGCCACACGCCGCCACACGCCGCCACACATCGCCACACATCGCCACACGCCGCCACACACCGCCACACGCCGCCACACATCGCCACACGCCGCCACACATCGCCACACATCGCCACACGCCGCCACACGCCGCCACACGCCGCCACACGCCGCCACACATCGCCACACACCGCCACACACCGCCACACACCGCCACACACCGCCACACACCGCCACACGCCGCCACACGCCGCCACACACCGCCACACATCGCCACACGTCGCCACACATCGCCACACGCCGCCACACATCGCCACACGCCGCCACACATCGCCACACGCCGCCACACGCCGCCACACATCGCCACACGCCGCCACACGCCGCCACACGCCGCCACACATCGCCACACACCGCCACACACCGCCACACATCGCCACACGCCGCCACACATCGCCACACGCCGCCACACATCACCACACATCGCCACACGCCGCCACACATCGCCACACATCGCCACACATCGCCACACATCGCCACACATCGCCACACGCTGCCACACATCACCACACATCGCCACACGCCGCCACACATCGCCACACATCGCCACACATCGCCACACATCGCCACACGCCGCCACACGCCGCCACACACCGCCACACTCCTCCACGTGCTGCCACACTCCGCCACATGCTGCCACAAGCCAAAGAGTAACAGAATCCCATGGATTAATATACGTTTTGGGCCAGGTAGTCCCATGTGCCTCCCTTGGCAGGGGCCAGTTTGACACTGTCCCTTGCAACACTGAGGGTCTGTTGCATCATCTCTGGTGCAGGGTCTGAGGACCCCTTTGGGGAGGGCTTTTGATGGGCCATGTCACCCCCTCTGTCCTTCATGTGGATGCACCTTCTTCCCTGAATGAAGGGGCCCCTCAGCTGGGCTCTTCTTTACAGTGGTGCATGGGTGTTTACTGCCTCTGACCAGAGGCTTTTCCAGCACTGTCCTCCCTCCACCCTTTGGCACAAGGGTCTGTGGGAGCCTGGCAGCTGATAGCCCTGGGGCCATGATCTCCACTCCTGAGGCGTTAAGCTTGTGCTCTGTGAATGTCCCCAGCCCTGAGTTGTTACTTTATCTTATCAGCGATTAGTCCAGAGCCTCTCAGAGCCCCATTCAGGGTGCGTTAGTCTTCTCTGTCTGCAGCTTTTGTAATACAGTTTTGCAAGTCCTTCATGAAAATGTTTAAGTCATAAACGAATATTTCAGTCTCTAACAGAAGGTAAAATACGTCTAGGCCTGGTTTACAAAATCATATATTTTTTCTTAGTTTTCTGTATTGTGGTTATTTCCTATAAGGACAGTAAGATATGAGTCAAATTTAATGTGTGGAAGTTTTTGCAAAATGATGATATACAAGTGGTATTGAATGGATCACAGTGGAAACAGAGTATGGTGGACTGATTTGATTTTCTGGCCAGGATAAAAAATGTTGTTTGGCTTTTGCTTTTCTGTTGATGTTGTTTTTCTTTGTGTTTGTTGGAGTTCGTTGATTTTTTTTTTATCTAAAAAATATCATCAGTAAAAGGTAAAATCAGTAATAATCCAATGTATTGAGTAGAACTGTGAAACTGCAGTATCTCTTGAATTTGTTTCTGGAAGGTCACTTTGAATTCAAATATCATAGGCCAAGAAAACCCTTATTTTTCTTCATTTTAGTACATTGGTTCATTTAATGAAATAATGAATTTATTTCATTCAATTCAGCCACTTTAGCCAAAAATAGACACAGCTCTGTCTGATGTTACCTTTCAAATTAGAAACACACACATCTGTCCTTGTCAGGTTACAAGGAATCAGAAACTTACCATTCAGAAGACTTTTGCTAGAAGTCATCAAAGGGATGAAGGTAATTAGAGGTGATGACAGCCATTCTCCTAGTCTGATGTTCAAGATTGTGTCTGTCAACATTCAGTGACATGATGATTTACTGGAATTCCTAGAAACAGGTGACATCATCCAACAGTCTACTGCATACTTTCTTGCTGTTACAAAGATCCAAGAAGTTATTTTAAAACAATGGGGAACCAGTTATTTTCTGATTTGCATAAAGAACCAAATTTGGTTTGCAAAAGAAAGTTCTTTTTAAAGGAAGTTTTGTTTACAAAAGAAAGCCACATTCTTGATTGCTGATGCTTTTATCATTCATAAATTCATTATTTGTCTGCTGCAAACTGTCAAATCAAACATTTACTCTGTAGAGAAAAAAAACAAATTCAGAAAACACCAGGAAGATAAACATACTTTCTTTAATGCAGACAGTGACTTCGTAGGTTCAGAAAGGCTATGTATACATAATAGACATTAAAACTTAAGCATGATTCCAAGAAACAAAGAGATCTATCTCCCTGCTTCAATCCAGCCTGTCTGCCAAAATGGCTTATTAGATTTTCTGACCAACCTGCAGGATGAAAGTCTTGTCATCATTGCACTTGCCAGAAGGCAGAGAAAAGCAAAGCTGACAACGTTAGCATTAAACACAAATACTAGCAATAACTGTAAAATATGTTCCAGTCTTCCATGTTTCACTTCTCCCATGAGGGGAGAAAAGTATTGTCTTTCTAGATATATAAGGCATATAACTCTGCTTTTTGTTTTAAATAAAAAGAATAACAAAAGAGAGAGAAAATAAAACATTCATAAGAGAGCATATTATTCCTGTCCTGCTAAGTGTGGGCTGCACTTGAACTCAGTGTAATCAGGAAAAACATAGCAGGATGAAGTTTAGAGTTCCTTCTGTGGCACCTAAAAGCTCAGTGATGCTTAAGAATGCCAGTGCTACACCTGGGTAGCATGAGGATGAGCATCCTATTTTAACTGTGTGTGTGAACTCCTCTTTTAACTGTGCCGTGCACCCAGTAGCTCTGAATTCAACACGCAGCACAGGAGCCACGATCTTTTTCATTCAAAAGTGGCTGCTCCATGATAAGAGGATTATATTGGTGGTTTGCATTTGATAGGCAACAATCCAGACAGAAGAATCCTCCCCTATCCCTGTTGAAGCTGGGTCACTAGTGGGGCCAGAAATAAAAAAGTTTACGGGACAAGAACATAATCAAGAACTTCAATTTGGATCCTATTAGTTAAATCCTTGAGTGTTGGCTTCTGGTCCTTGCACCAAAGGCTCTTCTTTGCAAGCGACAGCTGTGAAGTGTTTACTTCAGGAGCAATGGACCTGACTATTGCTAACCTGCCTGCAGAAACCCTAAAACTAAAGATCGTACTTAAAGAATTTTATTTAGGCCACTTCTGTCTATTACGTTCCTGGAGAATTACCAAGATAAAAGTGAAGTGAGCTACTTAAAGATGTAACACCTTTCAGTACATTCTGCATCCTGGAAAAGAATCTAAACAAGTCATTTAACAAATTTAATACAATAATGGTAGGATACCACATTAACAATGTTAGAGATACTGCTCTTTGTAAAAAAGAAAAATCTTATTTTCCATCTTAACATATTACTTGTAATTCTCTTGAGTTTTTCTCATAGCTTGTACTCACTGAGAATCTATTTAAATTAGTTATAGCTTCAAAGCCAACAGAAAGTTTGAAAGACCCTTCTTTGTTAAAATCTCAAAGTATAGGCTGCTGACTATTTTTTGATCTGTGGTAAAAAGGAAGATGAAGAGCCTCAATTGACTATATTTTAGTTTATTTCAGGACTGGCATACTGATTTATGACTTTCTGGTTTTTTTCTTGCCATTTCCAGAATGTATTATCAGGCTGCTGAAAAATACTGAAATTGTATAGCAATTTTTCTTCTGGAGTTTGTTTAAAATGCTTAACTTGATATATGACTGAAAGTGTGACTTGCTCCATGCTCTGCTATTTGTAATGCTGCAATTAAACCAATCAGCTATTGTAAGTTTTTTCATTTTTAGTGGAAAAATTTATTGAAACTTCCTATATGTGCTCACCTTTCCCACAAGGCTTAATTGGACCTATAAAGAAAAAAAAAAGGTTGCATCCACTTATCAAAACTGTTAACTTAAATATTCATGTAAGATGCCAAATTGATTCAAACCTTACCTCCTAGTTGAGATGTATAACAATGAAAAGTGACAAAAGCTTGCCTTCAAGATAATTTATTGTAAACACATTTCTTAAGTCTGCATGTTTATTATATAAATATGCCCTAAACCAGACTGTCCATTAAAACTAGGCTTTCACCTCCCATTCCTACAAACCAGATTTATCAGAAATTCACCCTCTATGAAACTCTTTATGATCCCAACAGGCCTGATTCCTCTCACATGTTTTATTTCTAAACTATAAATATTGTTTTTTCTCTTCTCAGTGTGGAAATTCAGCTATATCCATTTTACATGCTTACTGGAGTAGAAAACTGCCTAATCAGATAGGAAAACAGTTGGCGGTGTATAAATCAGACTTTGCCAAGGATTTCAAAGTGTGAAACTGGCAGACGAGCACAAAACCTAGGAGTTCTGCCTTTCCCCAGCTTCCCTGTAGAGATTTTACATGGCAAATCTGATCAGCAGAGCCATCTGTATAAATACATGGGCGTGTTGTCCTGAATTAACACAGCAGCTCTACTGGGGAATGTAATTAAGGTCATATTTTTAAATTTCCCCACCAGACTGTCTGAAATACAGATTTATATACCAGGAATAAGAATCTTATCTTGATTTTGATGAGGAAATGACTTGTAATATGTGTTTTACTACCAACTAGTCTTAACAGAGAGCCCAAAGTTAAGTTCAGAGTGCTCCTTAGTGATGCTCCAGGGATGAATTTACCCTCTCCTGTCCTGCAGATCAGTAACACTATGATATTGAAAGTAATGCTGTGCTACAAACAGCTTTCCTTATGCTCAAAGGAAAAAAAATAACCCAGAACCTTTTATATGCGAATGGTTTTACTGTAAGGTTGCCTGCTTTACTCAGTTGACATTCCTTCCTGCGTTCATGTTGAAACAGGGCTGAGTAAAGATTCATGTGGTAGTGGTGACAGGAGGAGTTGTTACACAAGATGTAAAGTTTCCCTTGGATTTTATGTTACGATTTTTTCTCATTACTTAAACAAGAACTACACTGAAGGGGTGCAGGTACCAGGCAATAAAGATTTCCCTTGGTGCTGACAAACTCTGAGACCACAAATGGAGGTGCTTACATGCCACAAGTGATACTGCATAATGTTATTTTCCTTTAGGCGAGGGATTTCTGTCACAAAGGAAACATCTTTATATAAGAACTACTATTGTAGAAAAAAAACATTTAGTCCTCATTATACTTGAAGATTTCAATTCCAGGATATTTTATTCAGTAATGTATGGAAAGTATTTCTAAGCATGCCTTATTTATTACACAGCTTTTGGAGTTGCTTCAATTATTGTCAGTTATTCTGCTTTATCGTTTAGTCATACCCAAGTACAACAGAGGAAATACGTTGGTTTTTAAAGAAAAGAAGGAAACAAGAATACATGTTCTGTGGACAAAACTTTCATACCTGATACATATAAGATGCCTACATATCTGATTTGCAGGTAGTTTATTGAGTCCATTTGTGAGGATTTTGACAAATGAAAAATTTTTTTTTGTGGCAATGGGTTGTTAAAAAATAAAGGAAACAGGAAAAGAGTTTTTTGGAATGCTGCAGTTCATCTGTGGGTCACTGGCATGGGAGTTTTGGTGCACGTGATGTGTTAATTGAGAAAGGAAAAATCCGAGACAGGAGTTGATTTAGAACAGTAGGTGTCTGTATCAGGGAAACAAACAAAAATGTAAACCCCCAGTCATATTGGTCAAAATACAGATAAGGTTATCATTGGACAACAGTTGGGGTATTTCAGCTTTTAGGGGATTGGTAGCTATTTTTCTGTACTCCTCAAATCACTGCAAGGTGATGATATATAGAGTAAGAATATTTTATATTCACAAGCAGACTTTTTTCTTTTGAGTAATATGAAATAAGGTTGGAAGTACTGGTGGTAGGGTTATTGAACAATGACATTTCAACTATTGGTTTTTTACTTTTTAGAATACTTTACAGTAAAAAGGTGAGATACAAAAATTAAAGTAGCAGAGTCTTTTAATGAAAATCCCAATTACAAGCATCAAAAACTAAGCTGATCTTCTTATCACATTTATTTGGTTTTCTTTAAAAAGTTTAGGTTTTTTTTTCCTGATATGTGAACATCATGAAAGCTCTTACTCTAATAAGCCAATTTGAATACAATTACATTATAAGCTGAAAATGTTTCTCTGTCTTGAATGTCTGAAACTTAGTGTATGTGCTTTGGCAACTGGTTGCAACTGCAGTGAAAGCCAGGTTACTGCTACAAAGAATGCTTATGAGCTCCTCTGAAATTGCCATTCTCCAAGGAAAATGTCTGGACATAATAAAATGAGGATAGACTGACAAATGAAAGGTAGATGGGTACGTGGAACAGCTGCCACTGCCTTCTTTCTCTCTGGGTATTCTTTTGAGCAAGGGCTGTTGTTACACCACATTAAATTTTCTTATGAGTCAGTTCTTACGAACTTCATTTCTTTCAGTATGGCTGCAGTAAGTTCATGTCAGACTGACATGACTATGTCAGAATCTTGTCTGGCAAATATTGTCTTACTATCCTATCCAATTTTCTTTGGTGAAAAATCTGCTTGTAGGAGTTTTTTCCCAGGTAAGATGGCAGAATATAGAAAAATTCAACAAATTTAAACATTCTTTGCCCTGTAGTGCTGCAAGAGCCTTCAAAATTCAGCTTTTCAGTGGTGATATCTTTCTGTTTCTTGAAAAGATATATGATTATATTTATAGCATATATGCTTATAAAATATTTATAAAAAATTTGGCACTAAAACCTTTCCTCTGACAACAGTTTTTTATAGTGTTTTTTTAGGAATGTGCTAAATATCTACAAGTAAACTTACTGATAGCAAAGGAAGTTTCTAGGAATAGCACCCTGTACAATTTTGACTGTCTGGTGGAAAAATATTTGTGATTTGTTTTAGACAAAGCATTGATTTATGGATTGCTAATGTCAACATACATTTGCTAGATTTTTACTTCATCAGGTACAGAGTTCTGTACCCCCTCTGAGCTTTAAAGTCATGTGCTTATAGTTGTTGTCTCAGATGATCTTTTTGTCAGAGTGGGGCTAAAATGTTTTTGCAATGGAGGTGACCTTGACTGAATAATGAATCAAAGTAGGCTCAGGTATCAATCACTAATTATGCCATAGAGAAGATATTTCAGTAGATTTTTAGATGTCATCACTCAAAGAAAGACTGTTTTAAAGGATGAGAGAGATTTCATTATCTAAAGAAAATACTTTCTCTACTATGATTTAGAAAAAATTATTTAAAGTTTTACATAAATCTCTTAGGTCCTTAGGGAGTCCCAATTTCTGCTTTAGCATAAGGATGTACTATGTAGACTTTCAAAAGGATGTATTTTAGTTTTAAAATTTTAATTCAACCACCTGGATATTGAGGACTGAAGGCATTCATTCTGAGGACATTTTGTTACAATCCACCTGTAGGCCAAAATTGAAGACTGCTATGCCTTACTGATTCCCTGTTCTCCTCGTGCACATTTGGTTTATTTTCACAAAAATTGTTAAAATACTGAGATAAAAATATATTAAAACCAACTGGATCAACGTTAGTTCTGGTCTATTAGATAAATCAGTGTTCTCTCAGGTGCTGGGCTGCAGTTCAAGACATTTGGCTCAGATTAAATTAATTTAATAGTCACATCTCACATATCTTAAAACAGTGGGATGTTCTGCTTGAGAAAGGCAGAAAATGGAACTAGCATGAATAATGGATCATTTCTTACCTTTAGATGGTATTTTCAGACTTGAACTTATTTTGAGGGAGAGCTGATCCTGCTTATGTTGCCCTTGGCTTCTGAGTTAAATGAAACAAAACAAACTTGTCTCAGGATTCTGTTTTTCCAGTCAAGTGTGAGCAGGATTTTGAGAAAGATGCTCCAAATATTACAGTTCTCTGTAGAATTGAGACCTGAAGAATTTTTGTATTTCTCTACTCCTTTAATTACAGAAATTCTCAACCAATTAAGTAGATGTTCCTTTGCTGTTATTTAAGAGAAAAATGAAAAAAATTTTTTTTTTCCTGTCTTATATTTAACTCATTCATAACAATTTAAATACATCTGAAGAATGTCCTGAGTCTGCTTTTTGAAACTAAATCTTCTTGCACTTGCAAAACAGTAAATTAAAGAGACATGGAACTGCCATATTTCAGGACTTTGTTCTGTATATCTTAAAGGAATGAAAATCCTTTTTAGATGATTGGACCTGCTCTCATGAATAATGACTGTTTGCCACTCTAAATTTTTTTTTTGCCAGTATTATCTTATCTCTATTATTATATTACAGATCACTCCTTTTGGCAGTATGAGTATTAAATTTACTAATTAAATTCCTTAAAAGGAAAAAAATTACAGATTCTTGGGCTTGTTTCTTAATGTCTGAGCATTTTTGTTTAGCTGCTTTTATGCCCTTTGCCCCCTTTTAATTTCAAGACATTATGGCCATAATCAGACATGGTGAATAGATATCATTTCAGTATATATCGTGAATAGATGTCCTTTTTGGTCATCCAGTGATTACATCAATTTGTGACAGGTTTGTGTTTGGGATTAAAGAATGATTGCTGTGTTTAGGTGTCCACACACTTCTTTTGAGCTAACCAAAGCACCACATTTGAAGTCAGTGCTGGCTTTCCTCTAGTTCCATAGTAGCTGCGGGTACCTAATTTAGCATAAACCCTGCTGATACAAACTTAATTCACCAGCATTTTCTGACAAAGCTTGAAACACTAGAGTGAGTTTTTGGCAGTGCATACTTTCTATCATTTTTGGTTTGGTGCTAAAATGATCAAGGCCACCTTTCTGTACTGTTGACTCATTGCCTTAGATTGTAGCTCCACAATGAATTTATGCTGGTCATGTCTCTGACTCATGCATTTGTGACCATATGTTGGACCAAAATCAGGAACTGATCCAGTTAAACTAACTTAGAAAAACAAAACAAAAGTCATTTTGATTTGCATCAGTTCCTCAATCAGGTTTGATGTGTTAATACATTCATGCCAGAGTAAAGGAAGGTTATTGACAGAAGAAACAAGCAGTCAAAGGTACTAAAGGGGAAAGGAGTACTTGTTTCTACATCAATGCCAGCTATTTGCTGACATAAAGTGTTTACATAACTGGGATTATAGAGTTACACTGAATCCCAAGCAGTGTCACTGGATATGGGTAAGAAAAATGAGTGAAACAATTTGTATGGAATCACAGAATTACCAAGATTGTAAGAGACCTTCAAGATCATCTAGTCCAACCATCAACCCAGCATCACCAGAATCACTCCTAAACCATATCCCCAAGTGTCACATCCAGATGCTTCTGGAACTTTTCCAGAGATGGTGACTCCACCACCTCCCTGGGCAACTTATTCCAGTGCCTAAGCACTCTTCCAGTGATTTTTTTTTTTCTAATATCCAGTGTGAACCTCTGCTGGCACAACTGAAAGCCATTTCCTCGTCCTTTCATTTGGGACAGGGCAGAAGAAGCCGACCTGCACCTCACTACAACCTCCTTTCAGGTAGCTAGAGAGCAGTGAAGTCCTTCTGAGCCTCATTTTCTCCAGGCTAAACAACCCCAGTTCCCTCAGTCACTCCTCACAGGAGAGGCTTTCTAGACCCTTCACCAGCTCCATTGCCCTCCTCTGGACTCGCTCAAGCACCTCAGTGTCTCCTTTCCTGAATTGAGAGGCCCAAAACTGAACATGGTACTCAAGGTGCAGCCTCATCGGTGCTGAATACGATGGGACAATCACTTCCCTGTGATTCTATGTTAGTAACAGCTCATGATTGCCAGGTCTTTCAAAGATTCTCAGGGAATAATGATAAAAACAGTAAGAAAAAAATTCACTGCTAGATCAAAAGAAATTAGCTTGTGGATCAAAAGGAAATTCAAATTTTAATTTGTATTTTACTATTTTTAAATGAAAATTTTTGAAAGTGTAATGCAGTGAAATGGTTCAGAAAAAAACTTTTTAGGCAGTTCTTCAGAAGATAAACCTCCTCTTTTGCATTTCCTCCTTTCATTCCTCTGCTTCTTCTTGATCTTATACAGTATTTTCAATTTCATTGAAGCATTACATTTTTTAAGGTTATCACCAAACTTGGGCCTCTGGAATGGATTCTTAATACTCCCAGTCATCACAGAGTTCATCATGGTAAGATAAAAGTGGAACCCCTTATTCCTTGGTGTGTTTTTTTTTTTCTCAAGGTCACTATTTGTATAGTAATAGTAATGTAGTAAAATTATATTGTAAAATCAGATTTACAGAAAGATTTTGATTTTGACCACTACTTCAGAAATGGTTCCTCTTCCGTAGAAAATTTCACAGTATTTTAAAAAACATTTTCAGATATTATGTTTAAACATTTTTTATGTTTAAGATTAATTATTGAGCAGAAATTAAGTCTGGATAACATGAAATAATTTGAAGACTTTGAGCAAAAAAATTCAATGATTTTAAGTATGAAGTGATAGAAAAACATCTCATCCTTCCCTGACTACTGAGTCGTCAACAAACACGCTTTTGCATTCAAATTCAAGCACTGTATATGTGAAAAACATGGCTAGGTTTTAGAAGAACTTTTAAATATTTTAGTGGAATTTGATTTCACCTGTCTGAATTATTGATATCTCACTTAACAGAAGTGCACGATGATTGATTTTTCACCAGTATTCAGAGGCCTTCGAGAGTGTACTGCGTATGTAAATTGTATTAATAACTCCACCGCATACTGAAAAATATCATGAACATATCTAAGAAACAGAAGTGAATTTCACAGATGTCCTTAGCTCATTCAGTGTGCAGAAATAGTAAGTTTAAAAAAAATATATAGGGGAATGGAAGAACAATTTGAAACAGACTCAAATGTACAGAGGATGTTACTAATGTTTATTATATCCTCAAAATCACTGTATCCACAGTGGTGGTGCTGTAAGTGTCTAGTCCTTAAAATTTGCACAACTACTGGTAATCTTCAGGGAGACACTCTGCTGTTATTTGCTCAGCTGTAAATCTAAACTAATGCTCTCATCCTGATTGGAGTTAAGCTGAATTGTTCCAGAGCTGATCAGGGGCTGTACAGTTGCTCCAGATTACCTGCATGAACTTAAGGGTATGTAACCAATGTTTCTTCGCTCATAAGTTTGAGAGGACTGCTTATATACAAATACATTCCCTAGAAAACACAGAAGGAGCAGTTTTCCTCACACTGAAATTAATAGTGCAGGATCAGATGTATGACATAGAGGATAGAGACACCTGATAGCTATTAATGAGATGATTACACATGCATTTAGCATATATTTTCTTAGGTATAAACTGGTGGAATCATTTTTGTTTGCTTTTTAATTTGTTTTTTATAAATATATTTTGACCTGGTTTTGCTCTCCAAATGAATCCTTTTATTTCATAGAAGTTTTGGGTGTGACACATTGGATTTCTAAATAGAAGGAGAGCAGTAAGGCTGTTAAGGAAAAAGAAATTTCATAGAAGTATGAGGAATGGTGGGTTAGCTATCTTTTAAAGTTATTTTTAGGCTATAAAGCAATGAAAATGATGACTTTCCTTCATAATTCAGTTGCTAGTATTCTTCTTTATCCTGTTACTTGTCTCATAATTGATTTTTTTTGTAGGTAGAAATCCCTACTGCATTGACAAAAATTATGGTGGCACACTCATTATCTGGGACAGGATATTTGGTAAGTTACAGAAGGTGTTCTCTGTCATGTTTGGTCGGTGTGGCAAAAATATGTATACGTTTGAATTTGATTGTTTGTCATTCTTTTGTTTTCTTCTTCCATTAGGAACATTTGAGGCCGAAGATGAAAAAGTTGTATATGGCTTAACTCATCCAGTAAATTCGTTTGATCCCATCATGCTCCAGGTGCTATAGTTTGTGTCACTGACTGTGATATCTTCAACATTCAGTCATATTCAAAAGAAACCCCTCTATTAGGCACAGTTGAGGCCATCCTTGCATTGCTGACCAGTCAATTACTTTATCTACAATTTTTTCAGTATTTCATTCTGAGACAGCCATTTCCACTCGCTGCGTTGAGTATATGCAGAGTTTGTAGTAATCATGAAAATACAAAACAGTAAAATGAAAAACTGATTAGAACAGTGATATATAAGGTGTTGGACTGAGTGAGATCTGTTTTGCAATATGCAGTGCAATACGCAGTGAAGCACAGACAAAAGCATATATTTAAAAAAAAAAGAAAAGTAATTAGTGTGGTGCTTCTTAGATTTATTGGTCCAGGTTTAACTTAAGCTAGATAAAAATTCTCTGGAAAAACATGAGAAGTGGTGGAGTCCATATTTGCTTTTCATGACTGTTCATCCAAGGAGGAATCTCAAAGAATGAGAAATTCTGCTGTCAGGGCTGTCAGGGCTGGAAAGTGGGAGGATGTGCAATTATATCCATTTCATTCAGATATGAAGTAATTTAGTTATTGAGAGTATGTCATGTCATGTCAAGATCCCAGTAGCATAAATATAGCTATACAATATACCACTAAATACTCTGGAGTGATTACAGGAGACAGATGGAAGAACAGATTTTCCTCTGAGCAGAAGTCATTGTAATCCTCACCAAATTAACCAAGGGTTTCATATGACTTTTGCCTATTTCAGACAGGTTTTCTGAACTGTCTTAATCTATTTCTAATTTATTCTCTTTACAGAGTTTGAAAAATCATTTATTTGAAAGTTAAAAATTTATAAAATATAATGTTTTATTAATCTTTTATTTTGCTAACAGTGAAAAATTACTTACTCTTTTTTTCCCAGTTACGTCCCTTGGCTCATATTTGGAACACGTTTTGGGCCACACCTGGATTCTGCAATAAGCTTTCTGTCATATTCAAAGGGCCAGGCTGGGGACCAGGCAAACCTAGACTTGGCCTTCCTGAGGAAATCCCGGTGGTAAATAGAACATGCACAGGCTTTCAGTTGTGTGTAATTTACTTGGACCTCTTAATGCTACTGGATCAACGTTAAAAACTCTACACATGCTATTTTAAATTAGCAAATTAGCAGTCATAAAGCATAGGGGAAGATGAAATGGGAAAAGAAACTGAAGGAAATGAATGTTTTAGCTGTGGGGTTTTTTTCCTTTTTATTTGAAGGAAAAAACATATTTTTAATTTATTTTTTCATTATTCATTTCCTGAAGAGATTTTCAAAAATTTTCAATGGAATATAATATTTTCTCTTTTTTTTTTCTGATGTGGACATGCACAAACAGAGTTAAACTCTGTCTCAGACTAGGTAGTACATAAGTTTGACAGCAGATTATCCTTCTTCAATTATCTGTCTCCCTTTTTGTGTTTGTAAGTGTAAAGAATATTAAGGAGCAACAGGCCAGAGCAGGTCACTCTTGAAGGCAAGTATCTGTTTTGCTTTATACAGATCACTGGAAAAGAAGTTCCCTTCAATCCACCTGTACCAGCTTATTGTAATTGCTATGCACTTGTACATTTTGCTATAATAGTGGACTTGTACACCGAACTTCTTGCTTCTGTAAGTGTAAGTAATTCCTTCCTTTATGAAATAATACCTCCTGCTAAGAGCCATGACACACGACATGTTTAAATATTAAAGCATTGAGCAGAGGCTCTATAGCTGACTCGTATCTTACTTGAACTATTAAAATAATGACTAGATTCTGTAAAAAGAATCAACATAAATGGCTAAATATATAATTCCATGCTATTAAAGATATAGTTTGATACTGTTTAGTAAACAGTTTTTAATAACCATATCAGTTATTTACATAATATAAATAATTTGCCTAGAAGATGTATGTTTCTGCTTCAGTTTTTAGAACCTCATGAGGCTTGAAACTCTGTAGGTTTTAAGATGTCAAGGTTGGTCATACCATTGGATGCCCAGGCTTTAGAAGGAAGATTGCAATGGTCTTTCAGTGCTTGCAGTTGGGAACGTTGGTGTCAGCATGAGTTCAGAATTGGAGGAGAACAAAGTCAGGGCAAATCCTTCTTCCAGTCTCCAACATACAACAGCATTGATAGAAATATAGCAAGGAGAAGCATGTATTTATGACCATGGGTTTGGGCTGATGGGATCTCCGTGGTAACTGGTTCCTCTGTGGATACCTGGCAGCCTCTGAAGGCCATGCCCACCTATAAGAAGGGAAACATTAACTGTTTCCAAGGTTTCACATCCTTCCAAGCTCCTTTTCTTTCTTCCTTCCTTTATAACTTTCCCTCGTGTACTAAAGCTAAAATTTTCTTGTTATGAAGCAGAATGTGAAACACCTCTCAAGACATATCAAAACACCACAAAAGTCTATTATTTTGGTAAAATGCCCTTTGGTCTTCTTCATAAACCCTTTCTAAGACCTTGCTAAACAGCAGTGTTCTTGTTGAGTTTGTGTCACCCATGTTGCTGTAGCAGGCTGTAAGCGTGCCAAGGGCCCCTTGGGTTCTTCAGCCTCTGCCCTCCTGTGGGCCTGCATTGTCCTGGCATGCTCACCTGGCAATTTCCAACCCTTGGCCAACAGCAGTCACAGTCCCCTGCCCACCTCATTGGACACTGCAGCACGTAGCATTCCTGGTATGATATAAAAGGCATACTCTTCTGATTAGTATGGAGTTATTCTACATGCCGTGTTTGCCTCTGCAAAGGGTCACACTGCAATTGCAGGGAATTAGGAGATTACTAGGTCATCTGAGGCTTAGTCTGTTCTAGGGACAGGAAATTAAGCCTAGGCTAAGAATAAATGCCTCCAAAATATACAAGTGAAACAGTATATTATATATACATGATTGCCAGTGTTCTTATATTGAGAAAAACCTCTGCAGGGTTGTCCAGATCTGCTTCTAGATTCCTACATGCATTTGCATAGGAATCAAACTCTGTGTTTGAGTTTTTTTCATTTGTTTTGTTCTGCTGTTGGATTTTGGTTTGGTTTTTACTTTGTTGTTGCTTTTAGCAGCAAGAATTAAGGAGTCTGATTTTTTCCTATTTTACTATTTTCCTATTTTTCCTGTTTTTTCTTTCGGGCTTTTTCTGGTCCTGGAAGGAGAAATGGATGGTCCAAATTATTTTATCTGCTGGTAACTGCAGCTGTTTAAGAATAAATAATAAAGAAAGTTGAAAAAGGCACTCAAACTCCAGATAATCATTAAATTCTTTCAGTCATGGAGGAAACATCCTGAAGATCCACTATTTATGAACTTACTGTAGAAAAGCAACTATAAAATTCTCTGCACAAAACTGCAGGGTAATAAGGTAGGATAAGAAGGAGAGTACAGGGACTGGAAGCACCTCGTCTCAGGACATAAACCTTCAGTGTGGGTGTAGAAAGTGCTGGTCCCAAGGCAGAGTTCCAGCATCGCTCTGCAGCACAGTGGGGAAGCTGTCATGAGAAGGAAGCTTGTGTATGAATAACTTTACTTGGCAAAAATCTTCCTTCAATATCAGTTTTCCACTACACTGAATTATGAAATGTCTATGGATACAACTGGAACGTTCTGTCTGGCTATGAATTATGTCATAACTGTGGCATAGCTCCATAAATGGAGAAAACTAACTGTTTTCCTCATCTTTAGGTATAAGTTCCATTTCATAACAGCCATAAGACACAGCACACAGCTATTACATTTCTCAAGTGATTACAGTTGCTCAGTGTTTGGTCTCACGCCCTGTAGAAGTGTTAAATTTCTCTATTCGTAAAGAGCAACCATATACCTTCTGTCTGAATGACCTACATTTAACTTATGAAAAGAGCAAAACAGGAAAGAAAAAATACATATTTTCCACAGGAGAGAGCATACAGTGTTTGTTTTCTGTATAGTGGTCTGCACTACATCCAGTGAATAAAAATTGCATTCTGAGCTCTGCACATCTAGATCTGATCCAAAGATCATTGAAGAAATGGGATTTGGATCAGTCCCAGAGAGAGTGCTAGGAGTGTAGAACTGCAGTACATTCAAAGCAAAACTCTCATAGCTCCAGAACTGCAGGTATCGTATAAATCGAAGTGAAGTGCACCTTAAACACATTTTGCAGTGTCGTTTTTTATTGTTGATAGATACTATAACTTTTACTGTGCATATAATTATATGAATAAGTGAGCAGTTTCAATTAGATGAAAATTAGTAAGGGGTAAGATAGATCTCTTGAAAGTTAAGAACACATTTAATGTATCCATTAAGTAGGGCATCACCAAGTAGTGTGTATGTAATATTGCTAAGAATTAACAATTTTTTCTAGGATTCTAAGTTAAAATAAATTCATACAGCCAAAGACACCTAACAGCAGAAAATTCATAGCATTGTATTAGCATTCCTAATTTGAATGTTGAAAGTGTCTGATGTATGAGAGCAGGGCATCTGTTAACTTAGGAAACATGCTGGCATCATTCCTAGAAGTTCTTTTGAACCACTGGACAAATCAGAATGAGAAAATGCATCCATGTTATTCTTCAAAAGGAATAAAAAACCTGTTTCTTTGCAATATAAAAGTCAATTTGGAATATTTCAATGCTCATCTAAATACAGATTTGGAAGAACATTTCCTTTGTTTAAATTAATTATTTTTTCATTACTAAAAAAACATAAAATAATAATGCTATGGCATTCTGTTGATTACAAAGCCGTGTAAACCTCTTACTAAATTCAATAATCCCCTTCCCCCTCCTTTTTTAAGGCTCAAAGATATTTTTAAAGCTTTGAATGAAATGAAAATCCAACAGAAATATTTTTTTCTGTTTGATTGCAGCCAATAACCACATTGCAAAGTTGTGGCTGACTTGTAATTGGGGAACCTGCTGTGGTCCCACATGCTTCTCTGTTTATACAAATACTCCAGTATATAAATAATCATTTATTTTATATATACGTCCATGCATATGTTTAAGTGGAACAAGGATGCTAACACTAATGAAGGTGTAAAAGGCACATTCTTTTCACACTGCTGCTTGCAGTGCATAGATTTAATATATGATGTTAGTTTAGTGATATAACCCACTGACTATTTTGTTGATTTTGGTAGAGTAATGCCTAGAAAATGGATGCCTCAGCTGCCAGCATCCACTTCATAGGGTGATACATGTTTGAAAGCAAATAAAAGAATCAAGGCAGCATATACCACTGGAACTGTAAGAGAAAGTTAGGGAAGCAAACTAACAGTGGTAAAATTTATGCTGTATGGCTGGTTTTCTAAAACCTATTATTCCCAGTTGCATCTTGGTGTATTTCACTGAAAATTTCTCAGTAATCCTTGACTAGGAGTACAAATGAGGGAACAGGGGTTTTTTTGTTGTATGTGAATGTGGTGCGTGTACCTACAGTGAAGGGTAACTTACACCTTCTGCCTTCATGGTTCCCAGTAAGGCTTTTTGTCTCACCCTTCACTACTCCAAAAGCTGATGTTCTGGGAAGTGGAAAGCTGCCACTCTATGCTCAGGCATTACAGTGCCATGGTTTTGTGTGAATCTGATGATAGTGCCAATTTAAAATTAATCAGGATCTGCAGGTTGTGCTTTAGTGTCCTCCAGTCCTTCACATTCTAAGCCACAGCGGGTATTGACCATAAGGAGTTTTACAAATAGCTAATGTTCAAAATAGTATGGTTCAAGTAGGAGTATGTATGAAGAGAAATGGAAATTGGCCTGAAAAAACAAATCTGTAAAATATGATCACACCTGGCTTAGGTAGTTACTATGCCAAAGAACGTCATATAGCATTTCAACCATTTAAAGATAAAGGCTTGTTTACATTTGAGTTTGATTTTTTTAAAAATCATAAGGGTGCTTCAGTTCTTCTGGTTTCCAAACAAACATTAAAATGTATTTCTATTCCCATTTTTTTTGCTGGAACTCCATGTTTAAAACTGATCTGAAATTTATTGATTTCCTTTCAAGTTCTTAACCTGTTCTTTATTCTTCTGTGTTAGATAAATGTAGGGAATAATTTTAATTTTTTTTCCTAGTCTTATGGAAATGTAAAATAAAATATATCTTTAAGCCAAGAAAAAAGTCCTTGATAGAAGTTATAGGTAAAACTACCACTAAAATTTGACCCAAAATTGGCTGCTTTTTGGGAAGTGTTTCCATCATTTGCTCAAATCCAACTCTTAATGCACTACCAAATTTAGGCTTTAGGCTTGCAGTCTAGCTAATGGCAAGAAATGGAATTCCTGAAGTGCTTGGGCTATTCCCACATTCCCAACGTGCTCTCTCCATGAGTTTCAGCAAAAGATTGGGTTAATAACAGATTTTCAGGCACTTCAGTGAAGGTACTTAAAGGCAGGTAGAATGAATCAGCACCTCAGTTTTCTGCAGCTGGAGTTGCAAGGAAATCCCGATGCCTGGGATTAACTAGCCAGCTTGGGAACACTGGAAAGTCAGAAAAGTTTGAAATCATGCAGCTCTTTAAAACTGGAAACCGGGGGCACCCTTGCTCATTCATAGCATGTACTGTTGGATCCTTCCTGAAGACAAGTATTAACACCTCTATGAAAACCATCACAGTTTCATTCATTTTCCACCAAGTGTGATTTTAGCCATATATTGTAATGCAGCAATTCTCTGACTTGATAGAAATCTGGATTTGATGTTCAGTTCTCTTTCCTGCCTAAGAAGATACAAAATCTTGCTCTCCTTTTCTCAGAATAGTGCTCTACCACTCTGGGAGCATTTTTAAGGCAGTCTGCAGAACCTGGTGCATCGCACTGGAAACAAAGAAAAATCAGACCCACCTTGCAAGAATAAGTAGATTTAAAAAAAGGTTTGATTTTTCAACTTAAAAGTGAGGACAGTCTTCAAGGAGAAAAGTCTTGAATTTCAATCCTCATTCCCTGGAAAACTCCTTTATTTGACAAGTAACAATCATTGAAAAGCCTGTCAAAGCATTTCTAAGAAATTTATGGGTGAGTTCCATTACGCCTGTGCCAAATCATATTTTTCTTTGCTTACTTCTTGAATTTTTGTATGACTCAGTTTGTACAGGAAGCTGAAGAGGGAGTTGAACTCAGTGTGGCTAGATGAGCAGTTAAAGAACTCCTCATTTAATTAAATTCAAATAGAGTCCATGCCTGATTTTTATAAAAAAGCTCTGTCCAAACATTATGTCACTTCAAAACAAAATCTTGCTATTGCTAACAATGGAAAGTTTATCATAAGGAGAAATTGAACAGATTGGTAATGTAAAAATGCAGTAGTAAGTTTGATTCTCACCTGGTACAAATCTGTGCAACAGATTGGCTTGACAGGTGTCATTTGTAAGAATTGTGTTCTGGCTTGTAAACTGGTGAGGCTGCTGTTTAGCTTGCTCATTGCTGGGATTGAGTTTTCTTTGTTCAATAACTGTTGAGGATATCTAAGTAGGTGTTTGTGATGCTTCAGTAAAACAACAGAAACCCGCCCAGACTGAGTGTGTGGTTTGATGTGTTTTGCAAACATGGGCACTCTAAGTTCACACAGCTGTAAAACTTGAGAATATCCTCCTGTGGCCTCCCATGCTCACAGATACTTACCTTAGATCTCTTTGAGGGGTTGGGGCCATGACCGAAGGAAGTTGGGCATGTCACTGAATGGGATTTATTGAAATCAGGGCAGACATTCATGGAGGCTTTTTTTCCAGTGGCTGCAACTGAAGTGCAGGATGCTGTTCATAAACTGTTTTGCTGTTGAAGCAAGAAAGGATTTCTATAATTCAGTCAGATCCACTACTTTTGTTTTGTTTTTGTTTTAATGAAAAAACCGAAAGCTTTTCAAAACTAATATTTGAAACAAAATCAGGGAGGGAAAAAGAATACTGATTAAATATTTGATTTTCAAAGGCAGCTTTGTAGAATACAAAGTAAATATTTAATAAATTTTAAAAATTCAAACTGTACAATCAAAATAATTTCTGTTTTCCTGGATTTTTTTAATGTAATTTTGATGTAAATTTTAAGGACGGAAGTCCTCATGCTGCTATTCTTTCAAGTACTCATGCACATGTTTATTTTTAAAAGTGTTTTAGGTCTGATTGAAATTAATGATAGGAGTTAAAAAGTTTTGCTAATTTAGGAACCAAGCATTGAGTTATCATGCAGGGAAAACACTCATTTTGTTTCTTCTTAAATATGATCATGTCATGTGAGTTGTTATTCTCACCAGTACATTGGCTTTTGTGTCCATTGGGATTCAAAGATGACTATTGTAAAGACCTGGTAACATATGATGAAATTAAAAGAACAGGGCTGCTGTGATTTTTATGTAGAAATACGTTTCTTCCCTCTTGAGTAGAGTCAAAAGGAAATCAATAACGTTGGGAAAAAAAACACATAGGACAGAAGGGAATAACATTAATGTTGTTTTGGAAATACAGCATCCAGGAAACGACTATGAAGGTGGTTACTCCAAGTATGTGTGCTATCCAGAGCAGATATTTTTTTTTGTAAAACTTAAAGTAGCAAATTACTTTAAAAGGGGACACTAGCATCACTGACTGAGGAAGTTGAAGCTACTGTTCCATAAAAACTCCATTTTCTCCAGAAAATTACTCTAAATGAATTCTTTGTCTGCCTTTTAACAGATGCTATCACAGGGAACAGTTCTCCTGAGAATTGGCTTTATCATTCTGTCCCTGTCATCTTTTGGACTACTTTTGGAGAACAAGTAAGATACAAAATATGTGGGGTTTTTTCTTCTTTCGTTATGGATTATTTATAATTATATGTAAATCCCAGAAATTATATCGATAAATAAATATAGATACCCAGACCCACCTGTGGCTGTCTGTTGACTGGAAAATAACACATGACTACCTGGCACCTAAATCCAGGAGTGTTCCCATAGCAAGTAGTGACTACATCTGTATTGTTCCTTGCAGAAAAGTTCTGGGATGGGTTCATCGTGTCGCCCTTTGTGCTTGCATTTATTGGGTTCTCTCCTCTGGGTTTGGGACACTGGCAGGTGAGTGGGACCTGCCAGCTGTCCCGAGGCTGTTCAAGGTCAGACTGCAACCATATTGTGCCAGCCCTGTGTAGCACGCCATAGGTGCCAGATGCAGTGATGATATATGAAGAGCACACAGTGTAGCTCAGAGTAGGCTCAAAATCTTGTGAAAGATGGTGTAGGCTTAAGACTAAACTTAATCATTATGGCTTCAAATAAAATTGAGTCTTGAATACACCAGGCCAGTGAGATACATTATGAAGTAGTCCATACGAGCACTGTAGCCCTAAAGAAGAGTAAGTTGCATCCAGAGTTTCTTACGAAGAAGTTATTTGCCCTGCCAGAGAAGAAATGTGGAATAGAAGTTTCCTTTGAGACTGAGGTGCCAGTACTGCTTTGCACCTGCTGTTCATTATGTTTTCAGAAAGGAATACCTTTCACTTTTATAGACTGAACTATTTAATTCAGGATAGGTAAAAATCTGTCAACATGCCAGATGTGAATAACTCCGGGGAGTTAATAAAGAGGAATTAGTAAAAATTTACAGAAGTAGACTGTTGAAATGATTCTGAACTACTTTTCAGAATTTTGTTGTGGTAATTTTTGAGATCAAAAGACAGTAACTATATATACAGCCCCATTTGTGTGAGTTCAAATATATTTTGCAAGTATGTGTATTCTCACCAGCAACCGATTCAGTGTTACAAGTCTATGTAAGGTATATACTATAAAAACCTAACTATAAGGTTAAGAAAGATGACTTGATGTAAGTGCAGGACATCACAGACTAATTCTATTTTCTCCTTTTCACTGAACTTGGAAAAGAAGAAAAGATTGGATGTTAATCTGAATTTATTCCCTTTTCTAGGTCCAAAGCAGGAATTTTGGAAATCATCCGCTGTTTAGTCTTCATAGGTGTTTACAAACTTGGCTACTTCAGGAGTCAGTTTTCAATCTTGGGCTATGCATATGAGGTAAGACATTTATTTTAAAATATCTATGCTGATTACTCTAGATTTTTTATCTTTTTACAAAAAAGCAGAAACACTAAACATTTACATTTTGTTTTCTTATTTTTCATTATGCTATTTGAATAGAGTATTTTTTTTTCTTATCTCTTTGTTTTTCATGTTTTATGGTTATTTTGTAAGAAAACTATTCAGGTTTGCTACAGAGATGTCCATTTTCCTTGAAAAATAGGTTATGAAGGAGAGCATTTACCACTCCCTGCAAAAATAATTTACCCGTGGCCGCATGCTTTGAAGTGAATGATAGTAATGCATTGCTGAATTTGAATTGTTTTATTCCCCTTTTATGGGAGAAATCAGAAAATGCTTGGAGGCTGGAAGACTTAAATATAAAATATTTTGCTCTGTACTAATCCTGTGCCTCAGAAACAGACTTTTTGTCATTGACAAGGAGTGGATACAGGACTCAATAGACCTGTGGTCTGATTACGTGTGGCTACTTTTGTGTTCTTAGCATTTTTATCCTGTTCATGCCTTTTGCTTTTTATTATTTTCATTTTCTTTTCTGTACAGTTGGTAGTTCATGTCTCTTTTAATATTACCACAATAAAATAACAATAGTCACTGATATTATTTCTATCTAAATAACAGTACCAAGCTACCTACTGTTGGTTACCAGAAAAGACTGGTTATTCATAACCAGCAAGGGTATGAATGGGTGGCTCATCAGAAGGTTACTCTTTGGCTTAAAATCAGAAAAAAACTCAAATAAAACAGTAGGAACTGAGACTCAAACAAGTTCAAAATGGTTCCTTTGACTTCAAACATATGCAAAATTTATAGCATCTTTCCCAGCTGGAGGTTTCTAGTAGTGGCCTTGCTTCTTCTGCTTTTCTAAGGGAAAAGGAATTAGAAAAATGAGAAAAATCTACTGCTACTGTGGGTCTGGGAGGTTTTTCTGTTCTTTTTTTCTGCCTGTGTTGGAAATCAATAACTAGTAGACAATATTTAAAGCTAGATAAATGCCACTAATTGAGAATTGATTAATTCTGTGCTTCCCCCTACCCCCCCCCCATTGTTACATTGTCAAAGCTTTGGTGTATAAATCTAACTGTTCTTGAATTCATTTAATAACAGTCTGCAAGAACTCATCAGGTATTTTAAGGGGTTTGCTTAAATATAATTTGGAAAATGTTTGTATAATTTTTTGAGTAGCCTAATACAGTAGAAAGACTTGAAGTAACTAATTCTAAAATTTTGGAACTAATTATCTTGCCCTTGAGACATAGCTTTCAGACTTGAATTATTTGGGTATTCTAACTAAATTCTGGGAGAATTTTGTCATAATATACACCCTTAATACCTGCCTTGCAGAGTTCTGTGTGCATATGTAAAAGTGTCTCTTACTAAGAAATGAGTAAAGTAAAATTATTTAATTATTATTCCTATTTTTGTAGGGAATTCTATAGCTTCCTATTCTTTCATGAAGAAGATAACAAAATGAAGTGGTTCTTGCTCTGTTCTTTACATACTTCTGTCATTAAAAAAATTACTTTATTGCCATCTTGAGTTCTTCTCTACTGAATTTTCCTGTTCTTTCTTCCTTTTGTTTTTTTTCTCCCTCATATTACAGTTCTTTTTTGTTCTTTTTTTAGTACTTTGTTTGAAACTATGTAGTCCATTTTTAACAAGAGACAGGAGTACCTTGCTCACAATTTTTCTTTGAAAATACTGAAAAAATAGGTGTCATTCAAATAGTTTGCTCTTGGGCAGGCCAGAATAGATAATTCTTCCTAGTGATGCCAGTATTTCCACACTAGACATTTTATCACAAATCAACAGTTTGGTGATATTAATAGCTTTTGTAATCAAGAATCATGGAATGGTAGAATATTTTGGGTTGGAAGTAAAAATGTCCTCTTGTCCAATCCCCTGCAATGAGCAGGGACATCTTCAACTGCATCAGGTTGCTCTGAGCCCTGATCAACCTGATCTTGAAAATTTCCAGGGATGAGGCAACTAACACCTCTCTGAACAATTTGTTCCAGTGCTTCACCACCTTTATAATAATGTTTTCCTTTTTGTTTGAATACTTGTGATGAACTTCAAAGTGTTCCCCATTTTAAAATAAATGATCCACTTATAAAATAAATGCTCCACTTTTGCTCCCAATGCATTATACAATTTCTGGATTCATGGTAGGCATGTTCTTATGGGTTTAATGGAATTTATGTTAAAAAAAAAAATCTGAGAGGTTGCTGGAGATTTGTTAATTCATGTTGAAAAGTCTTCAAACATCAACATTTTATCTCAATATTGACCTGGTCATTTTGAAACAGCAGTACCAGAAAACATAAGAAATACATACACAGATGGTTTTCCAAGAAGTTAGGTCTAAAGTTTATCCTAAAATTTTTTTCTGTTCATATTCCAGGTTATTTATCCTTCATAATATAATAGCATAGATAATTTGCTTGGTTTTCAATGTCATTTTCTCTGTTTCATTTTCACATCCTCTTACAAATTTTAAGAGGTGAAAATTAAAACATTTATTTAATAATTTTGTTTTCCTCATCTAAGTATCTCCTCTTCAGCATATAACTAGATTGAGCTGACTTTAATCTTTTAGTCTAATATTTCTAGTAATCATAACCTGTAATATACTCAAAAATGTTCTGTTTACATCTTCATCCTTATGTGTTACCAAATTAACAATTCTTTAGTAATCCAGTGTTCACGAATGAGAGCACATCATGTAAAAGAGTTTGTGTTGACTTTCCTATAAATTATGCCTTCAAGGGCATAATTACTTAGGGATGAAGAAGTGTTTGTGGAATTTAACAAACAGTTCTGTCCCAGAATTTTTAAGTTAATGGTGCACATTGCAGCAGATAAGTGCAAGACTGATTTTACCAACAGCATGTTCAGTCATTAGTGTAAAAGTGTGCAACTATTTTTGATATGTGTGGGGTTTTTCTGCTACTATGTTTCATATGTTCCTATTTCTCAAGACTACTTTAGAACCAGTAAATAAGATTTCTAATCTTTGCCATGCTATTTGCAGAGTATTGTAACTAGCAAAAATAGGTGCTTTAAACTGTAAGTGATTGTGTTTGGCTCATAAGAAGGCTTGACAGTTATCAGAATTACTGCATGGGAGGAATGCCTTCTGGGGGGAATCTAGATGGGAAATACAAAAGAAATGAGAGAAAACTAGGGGGTCAGTGAGAGAAGGGAGAAGAACAGAGGAAACAAGAAGCAAGCCTTTCCTACTTTGCCATTAGATTAGCTCAGGTGGGCATGAAAAAAGCAGCTGAAGATGTCAATTTGGGCAGAAGGAGCAGTCCTGCTCTCTGGCTCTGTCCTCTTACCCTCCTTGCTGCCCTGCTAACTGGCTTAGCTAGCTGGGCTGGCTTAGCCAGACAAAGATTTTTCTTCAGGTAAGTGATGCAACTTGCTGTGGAGCAAGAAAGTTTCTTAATGCTAAGGCTCAAGGAAGGAGGAAGTAAAATGATGCTATAGGTGTGTAAGAAAGAAAGCAAGACTTCTGCTTTTGCTAAAGCTGCAGTCTTAATATGTTGTTTTCTTTGTCTGCAGTCAAATAAAGATGGCATTGGCTCCATCGATACTTTGAAGTTGTGTGTTACCAAATTTGGTTCCTTATGAAAATTATGTTATTTTTCTGATCATTTAAATATATTGTCCTTCCTGCTGTTGTATTTGAATTCATTCGATGATATACTCATGGGGATCTCTCCCAGTGTCCTTTTCTTCTTCAAATAAGAAAATAATTTGAAGCTATCATCCTTACAAAAGTAATGTAGGAGGTGGAACAGTGTACATTCCTCAGCATGCATTCTCTGTTCCTTTTCCTGTATGTATTTCATATGGATGATTACCTGAATGTAGAAGGGGGAGGGAGTGTGGGGTTTTTTGTTGCTGTTTCTTTGTTTGAGGTTTTATGTTTTGTTTGTTTATTTAAGAAAAAAAGTGCTGATATATGAGGAAATTTTTAGATCTTAAGAAATTTATTTCTTGGGTGGAGGTCATTGAAAACCTTGATGACAGGGAATATATTTGACTGGTTTGAAGAGCTGGTGTGTTTTGAGAATCTGTGCTGCCACATCCTATACTAGTTAGCTTTCTTTAGGCTGATTACTTCATGCCTGTGTAATGTGATGATTGTGTGTATTACTAAAGCCAAATCATTTTCTGTCAGACTGGGCCTGGAGCCCCCTAACCACCTGGAGGTAGCAGAAAACATTGCTTGTGTGTTCAGTTATGTGACGGTTCAGCAGGCACGATATGTAAAAATAAATCTGTGATGATGGTCCACCTCTTTAAAGTGTTTCCATCCAACTGCTCTGGTTTGGCATCAGCCAGCATATTCCATGAGCTGAATTTGGTCAAGCACTGGCTGTTATTTGACAGTAGTACTAATGAGGAGCAAGTAGAAATGAGAGCCATTGACATGTTGTTGGAACTCTTGTTTTAAATATTTTCACCAACTCTCATAGTAGCTGCAACTCAGACTCTTGAACTAACGGGCTAGGAGTGAGGAAGAGGGAGGAGGAAATAGATGTCTGTCTTGATGTGTGTATCTTTTACCCTTGTTGCAGCTAAGGTATTGTGTCTGAGAGTAAATCTTTTCACCCTGACTTCAGCATTGCAACTTAATGATCTGCCTGGCTATGAGCATGTTGGCTGGCATGTATTAATTTACAGGTAGGAAGGACAAAAATCTCGGGCAGCTTTCATGGTGGAAAAGAGAGAAAAAGGGAGGTTTTATACATGTGTGATGTTTTAAATTAATAACTTGTTTTCTTTTCTGTTTTATGTGGGCATGTGGTACATTAGAAATATAACCAGCTTTGGAAGATATACAGAATCTTGTGCTGCAGGGTATAATTCAGCCCTTAAGGTAGAAATGAGCTTTATTGTGGTCAAATTGCTTATTTACTCCTCCAAAGTATCTGAACTTGGTAGATGCAACTGTTCCAAAAACTTTTGGAGACAGTATTCTGTACCAAATGGACTGCTTCTCTAATCTTTGATGCAATTCTGGTATTTCTTAGGGCATGGGATCTAATTGGTCTGGATAAAATACAAAATATCTCTTTATTAAAGAACTGATTTACACAGTATCCTGTGTTCCACAGAAGTCCCTCTTAATGTGATATATTATCACACTACTTATTTCTCCTTTCATCGTACAAAGAGTTGCTGTTACCTCACTTGTTTCTTAGTATAATTTACCAGTGTTGGAGTACTGACTTATGAGTACAGACATAAAACAAACATTTACTCATAAGAACTTATTTCCGCATCAACGATAGTTTTCTGCTCTGTAGCATTTTTCTTGGTCCCTCGTTAAGATCATCTGTGCCACATTTCAAAGAGCCGCGTATCCCATATTTGGTTTCCATTAAGGTGAAAGCTCCATGCCCTGTGCTATGATTTATGACCTCAGCATTTATGCAGTCGCTGTGCCCTAACTAGATTGGCTGGTGTATTTCAAATATATCTTAGAAATGAAACTGGGGATGGAAGGAAACTCTGCTGCCTTATGATAAAAAGCCTTGTCAACACACATGGAATTAAACAAACACGCGTTGTAATCGGTTTTTTCTATGTTAGCTCCATTCAAAAAGTTTGCTATGCCATGCAGTGTATCCTAGGGACTGGACTTTTAATATTCTTGACAACTGCCCTAAGGGGAATAATGTCCCTTAGAAAAAGACACAGTAAAATCTGGCAGTAGATTAAGTTAGTTTCCACTTAGGTGTGACAGCAGAGTCATTACTGATTTTAGACTTAGCCAGTTTGAGAGTCGACTTCACCACCATCAACTAAAGACTATGATGTATAGTTCCAGATGCTCTGGCCAATTGACCGTAAAATTGCTCTGCATTTCTGGCAGAGCAGTTGAGCTGGAGCTTTTAAAATCTCCACTCCCTGAGCTCAACACCCTTCCCCCTCTGCTTAAAAGCTGCTCATTATTCTTCTTCTGCCCGCTGATCTTAGCAAAAGAAAAACTTCTGGAATCAATTAGAAGTGTCTGCACTTGATGAGATTTGCACGTGAGTTCGGAATTGCGAGGCTTTGATAGTGTCAGCCAACAGCTGCAGTTTCAGGTGGTAAAATTGGGGAAGGAATTTTCCAGGGTTTATTTACAATCATAAAATAAAACAAAAATCAAGACAAGTTGGAAACCATCTAATGCGTTGTTAAAATGAAGCCTGAATTGGGTTATATATTTATTTTGTCTGAAAAAAAAAAGTAAACTGGCAGTTTATTATCAGGATCTTTTCAATTACCTTTCAATTACTAAGCTGTATAGAACGGGTGTAATAAAATGCAAGCTATGGTCTGCTTGCTGTAGTTTTAACTATGAAAGAAGCATCTGCTATTACTTTTGTCACTTTAATTGTTTGACAAGACAAGGAGGTAGTCGTACTTAACAGAAATCAGAAGCATGCAGTCAAAGATAAAGCAAAGGTAGTACTCTGAAGATAGAAAATACATGCTCACATATACCGACTGAAATTTTGTGTTCTCTTCTGTCAACACTTGCACTCACAGATATAAAGTTTATTTTCTAACCCTTTGTAGCCCAAAGCACTTAGTGATTGGCATGTAGCTGTATGCAGTGTTTGCATTTTAAAGGTGACAGCCATGCCAATGAGATTATTAATGTTCATTTGTATATCTGAGGGTGTCTTAACAAAAATGAAGCTGTGCTGTTTCACACATCTTGTTACGGATCGGATAGGGTTTGTACGTCAAAGCACAATTTTTCTATTAGCCAGTAATGCTACAAACCCTGTCAAACTGCATTCTTTTCTACATCATAATAACACATTGATAATGATAGAGATCTCCATACTAGCGAATTGCTTCACTGATATTAGTCCCTAGTGACAGCTGACATATTCCACATGGGTAGATGTTTGTCTGTGTAACTGTAGTTGCAGTGTCAGAGTATTAACTAGGATTTTTTTGTTGTTGTTAATGCACAAATACATAAATTTGTTTCATACCTGTTTTTTCCATAGATGTGGAAGACTCATGTTTCCTACTCTTGACAGAGCTGTTGTTTATTGATCAGTTTACACTCTCGTAAATTTTACTTTCAAAGTTGATTTAAAGGTGTCGTATAAAGTACATTGCAATGTCTAAGAGTCAAAGGCAGGGTAAGATGGGCAATTCGTGTATCCTGAAGGCAAGACATTGGCTTACTTGCAGAGATTCCCCATCCCCATTCTGCCCCACGTCGTGTGGGCAGAAGCAGAAGATGCAGTCTGAGGAATGCAGAAGGTATCCCCCAGCCGTGCAGAACACCCCTGAGTGGGGAGCCTTCCAGCATCACTGTGCATGGCCGCTATGTGTGCGTTCTCTGGGCTGTCTTTAGCCCATCAAGCTCACCCACATGTATATGCTTGTCAGCACAGCCTGATATGCAAAATTAGTAGACTGCTTTCCAAAACTAGGTAGCTTACCTCCAAAGCTGTTTAACAGGCAGGTGGGTATATCCTAATCTTAAAGAGAGAAGAGTGGTATCTGTGTTCCCAAGACCATAAGTGCAGATGACTTAGTTTGAATTTTATCTTCAACATGACAGGCAGAGGGATTGAATTAACTTGTAAGAGATAAAAGCTTTAATTAAACAAGCTGTTTCTGATGTGGAAAAGATCTGGATTTGGCACATACAAGGTGACCACAAAGAACCAACCTACTATTTAAAATATTTTGGATATTTCTATCTCATACGGTTTAAATAGAGAAACCCCAAATATAAAAAATACATGCAGTCCAGGGTTACTCAATATTTTTATCTTGCAAGAGAAATAGTATAAGACTGTTCTTCTCATAAATGTCTCTTCCTACTTCTGTAATAGTGAGCAGAGCATGGCAGCTATGAAAACGTAAGATTTCTGCACCAGAATGTCTGTGTATGACGCACTGATTTGGACTGTAATTTAGTCCAATGGAAATCTAAATCAATAACTTTGTGTAGGAAAGCAGAAATGAATTAAAAATGTTCTATAATATGTTTTATTACTTTTTTTTAAAAATCATAAATGCTATCTTTTGCTCAGTCTATTTTTTTTCAGAAGCTTCTTGTGAACAACAAAGAAAGAAAAGCACAGTAAAAGTTGAGCCTCTGTTTTTCTATTAGCAGCACCTGAAATAACCACAGAGACTGAAAACTAGTTCATGACATCTGGGCAATTGCATGCTAAATTCTAACCAGCCAGTGCCTTTTGTCTAAAGTGGGCAACAGATAACTAAGATAAAATCAAGCCATTATCTGTGCTGTGATTTATTTTCTTTATTACTGCCTTTTTATATCATTCCCCTGTACAAGTTCTGTTTTCTATGATGTTTAGAGTCAGGGAATAAGGGAATACAGAGAAAGCAACATTGCTATATTTGATTTTATATTTGGGTATTACGCAGCACAAAGAGAATGTTTTAAAATTTCCTTCTCCTGCCAATGCCAAATAAAAATTGCCTGATGAAAGAAGATTAGCAAATGCTGTGTTTAACAACTGATTACCAAATGCAGAACACACAAAACACTTTGTATGTTTAAAAGTTGGAAATAGGTGTTATGAGAAAAAAGTAAATGTAAAGCTCTAGTTATCACTTGAAACCAAGGGAAAATAATACAGCAACCCCCTATAGAGTCTGGGAGTGATCACATCTGTCCTGACAGAATTTGTTTGCTTTATCTTCATGTGGAAACCATGAAATGTTTGAATAGGTTGTTTATTTTGCTGATTGGAAGCTAATACAGTTGAAGATGCCTGGTTTTAGTTTGAACATCCCAGATTTTATTTTATGGAGAAAGGGATGCTATATTTTGTCCTTAGCTATTACCTGCACTCATTGCACATCTGCATATAACTCTCTAGATCTATTAATTTCTGCTCTTGTTGGCTTCATGTAGTTTGCCTACAAAGAGTGGTCAGATACCAGGAAACAGCTAGAAGTGGTAGTGAGGCAGGATGCTCAGAGGCAGAGTCTGGCCATTAACTGCATTGTGTTATACCTACTTCATAGCTCTTGCCACTTCCTTTTGAGACCAGCCTAGTTAGTTTATAACATTTTAGGGAAGATACCTGTCATTGTGCATACATAAAAGGGCCTGTTCCACTTCTGCTCACTATGTAAGCAGTGAATAGATTTGCCATCATCATGGTTGAATTCCTGGTCAATTTTTTTTCCAGGCCTAGAAGTGAAACCTGTTAAACAGTTGCCTTATTTAGAAAACTCAGGGGGTTTTATGTATATGTATTTTTTAAAGTTCTTTGTCATTTTCAGCTGAGAACATTCTAGCACGAGATGAGAAGTGTTCAGGAGTATAATTCTAATATCCTTTTGAGCCATCTTTGCTTCTAATGAAGGTGTTGCCCAAAACTGAATCCATTCCAAATGTATCTTCCTTACTATGTGCATGGATGGTAATTAGCTCCTGGGGTTATCTGAGGCTTATTAAACTGCATCCTCAGACCATAAAACATGTGAAAAGTAGGAATTCATCTGTCAGACTTGTGAATTGGACCTAAAAATGTGTTACCAAGATACCAGCAGCTGAGAAGAGCTTCATAAATTATAAAATTAGGCTACATACAACTTGCTAGAATTTGCCATGCCCTCTGGATAGCTGTCTAAAATGTACAGTTCACTAAAAAACCATGGCATATGCTTTGATATGTTTTAACAAGCACTGAAAAGAAGCTGTGACTTTTCTAAATAAGAGGATACAGTACTCCTTACTCCTTTTCTTCCCTTTTATTACTTTTGCTTTTTTTTCCCCCCTATATGTGAGAAATAAAAAGATAGTAAAGAAAAATGGAGAGGATTAGGGAAAACTTTATTTTCTAGTTTTCTAACCAAATCAAAATAAAACCTATAAAATATTTTGAGGTCCACAAAAATTGGAAATCTCTTAACTTCTTTTACAAAATGTTAAGACAAACACAAACAGGTGGGAGGTTGGAGGTGGGTACTTGGAATTTTTCATTCTACCTGAGTTGATACACTTTTATTTCACTTTGGGTTTTTTTTCACCTCACTATTATAAAATCAGAACAGTCAAATAGCAGAACAAATTATAGTCTGAAACAAAAGCATCTCACTCAAACTTCTCAGTTTAAAATAAAGTCCAAAATTTTCCACTTGCTGTGAGTTCACTAATGTTAAAATAATGCATTTCAAGAAAAAAAATTCTGTACTTCTAAGAGCACAGAGAGATAAGTGAGTGTTTCGTCTAAGTGGCTATCTGAGGATCTTGCTGTTGGAAGTAAGAAGCTTTTCATTAGCAGAGGGAAACTGGATATTTGAAAAAGCAAACACTGTCTAGTTTTAACACAGTCCTGGGTATTGGTAGAACATTAGCGCCTTGGATTCAGGTCAGCTTTTTCACACTCTGATTTTCTTTCTGTCATTATACATTACTCAAGGGTAGCTCACTTGAAAGAGATGAAGAATTCTAGAGTACTCTGATTAAGAATAGTGATAGAACCAATATTGTTATATAGCTTTAATTTTTATATAAATTGGTGCAATCACAACTTGATGTTTTCAAGTCTCTTATTGGACTATTTATCACCTTCTAAATAATTGCTAATTTCTGCCAACCTCTTATAAAGTCTCAATCCACTAAATGAATCAAATCTGCTCATTCCAGTGAACTCCTGGCTAATGGAGAGTTAAGAAGGAGGAAAACAGGTTCTTTAGTGGATCCAGGTTTATTTTTTTGGCTTTGCAAGCTCTCTTGCTTTCAGAACTTATTAGCATCAAATAAAAATCAAAAGCATCAGATTGCAAAATTAACAAAAATAATAGCTCTGAAAACAGCATGCAGGCAAAACTGGTCCATTTTTCCTGGACAGTCCAAATAAAATCTGCCCAACTAACTATTTTTCATTCTCTACTGTTTTATTTTGATCTTTTTGGAGACTAAATTGCATGATCTTTATGATTTTATTTTGCTTTGTGTAGTAATCCATACTAATAAACTCTACACAGAAGCACATTTGGGCATATATGCCAATAATTTCAGAGAATCCATAATAGATTTGGTGGCAGAGATTCTGATTTTCAGAACTATACATGTGTGGAAAAATGTTCGCCTCTTGGCTTAGACAGAGTCTTCGGAATGTAAATCATCTTTGGAAAAGTGTTGAAAGGGAATCATGTTGTTAGCTCAATTCCAAAGAAACAAGCTAGGCTTGATACCCTTCAAAATTCTGCTGTTTGAAGGAAACTCAGACAGGAATTGTGTCTTTAGTCCAAAGTGTGGTCTCCTTTGGGAGAAGGATGTGAAAATTGGTGCCTATCAAGTATACTATTAAATGCAACATTATTATTTTTTGAATGGGTTAAAAGTGTAGCAGAAAGGAAATGGCACGAGGGATGGCAGACACAGATGCTCCCCATTCCATGCAGGGCACACCTGGTCCAAAGGGTACCTGTAACAGTCTGGGAGAGTGTTAGGATAAAGATGGAAATCAGGGAGGATGTACATTCTCCCAAACTGTTATTACTTCATTTGTTAAGGATCTGAGTGATTAGAAGTTGCTTATGTGGACTCATCCCTACAATACTGTAGAACTCAAATTTTGCAAGGAGAGTGGGAAATGAGAGAAGAACCTTAGGTTTGTATGGCATTATGTGCAGTTATTAATTATCTAATTTGACATCTCTCCAGCCCAGATGCCCTGCTTTCTAAAGTCTTTAGACAAGTCCTTGCAGGCAGGTTATCTCTTTGTAATTTGGTGACAAGGTCATGGAATCGTGGTTGGATATACAGGCACATCCTAACCTTATCTCCTCAGGGGTCATGAGTTCCTGAATCTGTGATTTAAGCCTAAATGTGGTGTTGGATTTTCTGTCCTAAATTACAGAGGAGACATTGCTATTGTTAATACTCATTAGCATAAGTTTTCTTCCTCGAAATTTTTATGAAGTTGTCAAAATTGCAGGTTCAGCTAATGTTGTACTAATGCCAGGCAAGAATGCTGTATGACTTTTCTCCACCATCGTTTCCCTATTAACAGCTAATGCAGTCCATCTCACTGAAACCAAAAAGCTATTGCCAGTACACCTCTTAAATTATTCTCAAGCTGCCAGCTGTGCCATTTGCCTTTGATCCTTTCTTTCATGGTAATTGTCATACTGAAAGGTAAAACTAAAATATATTCTGTACCAAGAGCCACTTTTTCATACTTCTGGAGGATATTTGTCCTCACGAGATTTCTGCAGATTTTGCATACTATTAATAGTCTTCTCTATGTGCTATTGCTGCCATCAAGTGCAATTACGTAATTATGCACGTGTACCTATTCATGTACAGTAATTTTTAAGTAATGCCAGCTCTCCAGAGCTCCAGCATTTTCTTACTGCTTAATTTAAAAGTAACACTTAGCATTACATGAAACACGTGAAGCACCTCATTGTTTTATTTTAATGGGAGCTAAAAAATTGAAAAATTCTGGTTGAATATGCACTTTGAAGTATGTTGCTGACCAGAAGAATAGACTGCCTTGTTAATAGATGAAATTTGGTAGTTTAGTTACTTGCTTTCATAGTTTTATTTACTCTCCCTGATAAGATAATTGAAAAAAAAACGTGGAGTCATCAATGTAAGCAAATCTCTCCAGCAGGGCAAACAATTATATTTGCCTTACATGTCTTATTACATGCAAAGAGGAATGCCTCCAAGATGTTCTTCTGACCAGTGTGGTTTAAAAAGTGCTTTCCAAATATGAAATTTTTTATTATTTCTGATTCAAGATATTTAAAGAGGAAAATACTTTTCAACTGTTTATTTAGTGCTTTAGGAATCTCATTGAAAACATTTGCGTGGTTTTGACCTTTGCTGTATTAAGAAGGTCCTGAAGCATCATGTTGTCCATTGACTCTACAGTAGTAAATTAGGATTTTAATGTACTAATGAGAGGCTGGTATGCAAGTAGCAAAGCACTTCATCACTACATTCACTGCTTGCAATGTGCTACTTAAGAATAAATATTTCCTTTATGGACTCGGAAGTCAAACCAGTTGGCAACCAGGCATTCTAAGAGTTGTACAAGGTACTGTCAAGTCCCACAACAATAGTCCTGTTTCCAGGCATGTGCTATGTAAACATGAGATGAAAGGCAGCAGATAAAAATAGATAAATCTTAGGGCCAATCACAAAGCATTTTTCTGAAAATTGAGCATGTTCGTAATGAAAGATACCAGAAGTAGCTCAGGGAAGAGAGATATGTGCTGAAAAGATCCTTAAAATGTTGAAAACTATCTTACTTTTGAAAAGGGAGCTAATGGAAATATACATAGAAGGTAATCACTTATCCAAAGGGACAGTCTAAGACCCATTTATTTCAGTAGCACTCTGGATGGACATCAGGGAGGTGTAAAGGTTTTGACAGAGAGAATTGCTACATTGGAGATATGACAAGACAAGAGTCCAGATAAGAATCCTAGATGCATGAATGAATAAGACTAAATATCTGTGGTGTGTTAGAAAAGAATTTTTGCATGTGGATATGGGAAGAGGAGGAATTTGAAGATGACATATAAACAGTGATGATATCTAGAATTATGGGAAAAGGAGGTAAGATTTATTTGAAAATACAGGGATAAATAATTTAAAGTATATTTAACCTAAGCTAGCATTCAAACACACAATGAAAACTGTTCAGATACACAACATAAGAATAGATTTATCCCTTTATTCATGGTGGTGAGACTTATTTTTTGTTTGTTTTTTTGAATACATGAAAGTTAAATTTTCTGGAAACAGGGACCAAATATGATTCCTGGTCATGCAGCAGTAGAGTGTTCTAGCACTGCAAACAGACTTTACTGTTGTCAGAGAGGATGAATCTGTGAGACAGTGATTGTTCAGCCACCAATGTCTTCTGCAAGAGCAGGAGTGATCTGAAGTAGTGTTGAGAAATCAGTAAACAATGTTTATGACATATCAATAGCCAGAAGAATTAAAGATGAGGGTGCTAAATGGGGTTTAAATCTTTGCCATTAACCGTTCTGACTGGTGCATGCAAAAACATATAGATGCTTCCATTTAGTCTGTGCAAAACGTTATTCCCTCTCTTCATATGGAAAAGGGCCCTCTGAAATAAACCTTAGTATTTAAAACATTTCCAGAAGGAAGGAGGTAATTCATTCAATAGCAAATCTGAAGTAATGTATGAGCAACAATAAAGAAAGGTTTCAGGAGAGAACTTCAAATAACTGAAGTGCTAGTGAAACATAAGGACACTGCAAGACTCTATGATGGGAAGGAGTGAAGAAAAAGATGAGTGAAGAAAAATAGTGATGAAGTTGTGTGAAAGGATGTAATACAGTGAAAGGAAGAAAGAGAGAAAGCAACATGTTTTATCAGGTAAATAAAAAATGTTATAAAAAAAATTAGTAGTAGTAGTAGCATTGTAAATGGTATTTCTATCACATGTTGCTAGGAATCAAAAGTTAATATCTATTCACTGGACTGTTCTCATGTAGTTCTAATAGGTGAAAACGGGTAAAATTAAAGTTCAGATCAACACAAATGCTCAAGAAGTTTCATAACAGCAAGTTTGGTGCAATTTTGAAAAAATAAATAGCATACTGAAAGTGAGATAGTCTGGGTTAATTGGGCTTTTCTAAGAGAGAGAGAATGAAGATGCGTAGTCAAGTATTTGTGGTGAAAGTGGTACACACTCCCCTTGAAAATGTTTTCATTTTTTAACAACTTTAACTCTTTCTATGATTTGGGACTACTCTGGATAATCTACCACACCTGAGGGAGTGGCTCTAAAGTTTCACTATGATTTTTTTAACTATGATCACTACTGGGTTTTTTTTTTTTGCATTAATTTAATAAATACATACATTTTCAGGAGTAGAAGACATTACACGCTGACCTACATTTCAATAGTTGATAGAACCCAGAAGAAATTATTAGCTTCTTGAAAAGTAGTGCAGTGGGGAAAGTCTTAGATAATTATGACATCTACTGTAAAGTTTTGCATTTGATATTGCTATTTAAAATATTATTAAAATAGCTATAGTACATACTTTGTGTGTGAGTGAAAAACATAATTTGGAAATGTTTACATCTGACTGATCTATTTTAAGTAAAAGACGTATATTGTTTAGGTGCTAGTGAGAAGCGTGAATATTGTGATTGGCTACTGCACAGAAACTTGCAGACAGGTAGTATGTGGAGAGCAAATGAATTGCTACTGTGTAAGTTTAAAACTGTAGTTGCAAAAGCTAAAATAATATTTAACTATACGTGGTATAATGAATCTTTATTGGCAACTGGCATTCACAGACTATTTGAAAGGCGGTATTGGCCAGACACGAGTTATTTGGCAGAGATCTTGCCTAGTATGTATTTGCAGAGCCTGTCTGCATAAGGATGCTGGCAGGTTTATCCTGATTTCTATTCCAGGTGACACATTTCTATCCAAGCATATGAGTGATCAAATATTTTCCACTGGAATCTGGGCACTGTAAAATTTCTGAAGCTGAGTAGAAAAATTGAAGGATTTGCTTAAAGTATAATAGTCTCTGCATACCAAGGTGACGGCAAAATATTTCCACTTGGACAGCATCAGGGTGAACAGTGCAGAATTGACCTAAACATTTTTCTGAAGTACTGATTGTATTTTGTTGCCACTTCACAGTGGCAACTTCTCCTAACCTAGAAGTTGTGATCACTGTAGTCTTCAATTAATTTCTGCATGAAAATTAAGCGTTGGAAAGTACTAGTGCACCAACTGTGTACCAAAGCAAAGAACTCTGTTCAAACCAGATGAAAGCTATACCATTATACCATTAGCTTTTTTTTTTTTTTTCTGATGCAAAGCCAATTAAAAAATAGAATAGTTTCCATTAGTTTATTTGTCTTTCCTGGAGCAATTACAATTGCTAAACTTTCCTAAACTATATAAATGTGGAGTCTCCCCTTGTGACAGGTTGTTTAAATTTATAACTAAAGCTAGCATTTCCATCTCCAATAAAAGCCAAACAGACATTTAATTATGGTGCGTGACATTTCTGACTAAAATAGAGCCAACAGAGCCTGTCAGACAGCCCTCATTGTTCATGGATTTTGAACAAATTGGGGATCTGTGAATTTATAGCCAGGTTTTTCTCTACTATTGTTTAAAATAGCACACATGGAAAACACGCCATGGGTGTGTTGTAATTCAGCTTTAATGATGTAACACTTGGTTTCAGTCAATCGTTGGAGGATTGCAGTAACGCTGGTTTAGTGCTTCAGACGTTGCATGTTCCGTAGCAATTATAGTCCAGCTTTCAATAATGGCTGTTGGCGGGGTATCCACAAGTGAAGTCATAGCAATTTTGAGAAAGAGCTAATAAAAATACACCTGCCTTGTAGTGGAAAACGAGCCTTTAATATCTTTGCTTTGAAGTTGAATGAAGCCCACAGCATTAACTAAAAGATACCAGTATTATGATGCAGTAATCCACTCCCCCAGGGGAAGTCAGGGGATTGAAGTATGAAAGGCTACCATTTTCTAGTCACATATTTTTCAGTCACCGTAATATCAAGAAAGAAAAATGGAAATAACAAGATGATAATAAAAACTGGAAGGATTGTTAATTCTAAAATTAGGAATATGCAAAACAATCCCAAACCAGAATTCAGGCATGCTGCATCTTAAGTGATGTGTAATGATTCAGTTAGTTTTAATGCAATTCTTTACTTAAGTATATCCAAATCTACTTTTTGTTGAAATTGATGCCACAAAGATTTTTTGCCTGTTCTTTTATACCCCTGTTATACCTT
Source organism: Aphelocoma coerulescens (assembly GCF_041296385.1). NCBI lineage: Eukaryota > Metazoa > Chordata > Aves > Passeriformes > Corvidae > Aphelocoma > Aphelocoma coerulescens. Next base: position 37,719,057 of record NC_091015.1, on the reverse strand, counting down.
TTTACAACTTCTGTATTCTTAGTGCTTTTTGCCTACGTTCTTGGGCTTGTTTTTCAAGCTGAGACTAAACATTTTGGAAGCTTCGGAGCTAGGGATCAGTGTGCCCCAGACCCCAAGGTCCTCTCCAGAACACATTCTGTAAACTAAGATCCAGGAGAAGGCTCCTTGGGGAGGGGGGCTCACTTGAGCCTCTCATTGGGGAATCTTTGATAGATATGCTAATTAGTGAAACCTATAATGTTATACCAGATCTTTCAGGGTGTGCATTTTTGCAGGGTGCATTTTGGTGCATTTGACCTGGACATAGTGCATTTAAGGATCTTTAAAATAAATACCAAGGTAAAATCCCTATTCCCCTTCTAATCGTGTTTGACTCTTGATTTTAAGACCAGGAAAAGGCATCAAAACAATATATAGAGTATTAAAACAGCATTTAAGAAATAGGTTTTTTGGGGTTTTTTTTCAGCTTTCTATTCTGAATCAGTATAGCTTCTGACCAGATTTTACTCAGCCACTGACTGAGTAAAATACAGCCATTAATAATCCTCAGTTTGTTTTCTTGGCCAAAGGATCTAGGGTTGATTCCTGTTGTCCTTTTGTTACATTTTCTTTTATATTCTATCCTGATTGAATTCATATGTTTTGAATTCTTCTTCATTTTAGGAAGCATGTGTGGTTACCTCTTTGTGGCATATACAGTCAAGCTATGTGTCTATATAGAGTAGTCCATAATGCAGTAGTTGTATGCAGTTATAAACTTCTGCTTGGAAGAAGTGTAGCAAGGTATATTTTCAATGAATAATGGGAAAAAATGCAACCTCCTTAACTGCTTCTAAGATGAGAATGGGAACTTGGAAGATCCATTCCTGCTTATTGCTAAAGTAGTGACTGCTTGAGCGAATGACAGAATCTTTCTTTGTGTTGGTCAAACTGAGTGGAAAATGAATACAAGAATGCCCACATTCTAATGCATTTATTAGGTATGATTACTCTGGTAGCAAAGAGGCTCTAGAATTACCCTATCAGAGGGCCTTAAGCAACTGGAAGTTAACACTGTTGAAGGAAACCAGTTCCTTGCGTCCTTGGTTTGTTGGTTTTTTTCCTGCACAAAACTCCGCTGCCTATTGTGACACAGTGCTCTCGTCGTGCAGATGGCTGAACTAGTGTTACTGTGGTAAACATGCCTAAAGAAACTTCAAGTCAGACATGTATAATTAGACCTCAGCTTAGGCTCACAGTTGTTTAGTGTGATATATTATGCAGCTATATTGCAATCACTGCTGTTGAAATTAAAATCCAAACTGCAAAAAAAAATAGTGTGAGTCTATACACAAATGGGCCTCATATCGTAGTGAGAGTGGATAAGAGATTAAAATGATTGGTGTATTCTTAGCACAACAAGATTAATATGGAGATCAGCAGAACTACTTCTATGTTAATCACTAGGTATAATTTATGGAAAAAAATCTAGAACATTTTGTCAGGAATTTTTCTTCAACCTGGAGCAGCTCAGGAATTCACAGGATACAAATCCTACAATCAGACCTCCAAGTTTCAGCTATGTTAGAGATTCCTTTTAAAGTAACCAGAATTTGTATAGCTTCAGGGCTGGATGTTGCCTCTCACACTCACCAACATGGTAGGGTCCTCTAAGTGGAGAACGGAAAGATAAAGGGTGCTTAACCCCATGCTGGTCTGATCAAACACCATTCCCTGCTAACACAGGAAGAAACATTCATCAAAGGGGTATCACTTGAGTATGATCCTACAAAAACATGCACACATGCTTAACTTCACATTAATGGGACTATTTAGGTGCATGAAGTTAAGCATGTGTTTTAAATCTTTGCTGCATTGTAGTTTGTATTTTCCTTTCCGCTAACCTGAGCCTTTATGCAGGGTAGTTACTGTACTGGTCTGAAATGCCAAAAATTCTCTCTGCCTATGAAGAAGATTTTGCATGTCTGAATTCAGTTTTAGATCATCCCTAATTGCCATAGGATTTTAATCATGCTGTGTCTGGGGTTTCTATTTTTTGTTTAGGGTTAGTAGCACATATTTACAAATTTCAAGTAACTTGTATAGACTTGCTACTTCTTCAGAGCAAGTACATAATTGCATTTCAAATAAAAACCCCAAATAATTATTCTTTTATATTAAAAATGCTATTAATAATGATACAGGCTTCTAACTTTCCTACTAGTTTTTAGTCTTAAATGAGGCTTTAATTTTCTCTCAACACTGCTATAAAATAACTAAGGGAACTATCTGTTCTAATGATTTCTGTTTATTATTTTGGGAGTGAGCGAACTTGTGCTGTGGTTGGAAGATTTCTATTCAGTGTTCAATTTAGTAAAAAGAATGTAGAGAAATGCTGAACCAGAGCAAAATATTTAGGCTCTGGAACATAGTGAGCTTTTAAGCAATTACAATGTTGAATCCTGGAGCTAAATTTAAAAACACTCTGCAGTCAGTGCTAGTCACAAAAGTTTTGTTTTGCTGGGTGAACCACATATATCAGGAAGCTGAGCTGTTCCACTTCTTACAGATTTCATACTACTGTCACTACATATTTTACTGCTGTTCTTTTCTTTGTAAAATTCAAGTGTGTAATTTGCATCGCTACTCTGAAAGTAAATTGCTATTGAGTCTTGACACCTGCCAGCACTGGTATTCATTTCAAGCTGTAAAACACTACTTTGAAATAAATATTGGGAAACTCATTAAATGTTTTCAGCTGTGTCATCTGTGTTAGCATAAAATAATATAGCTAAGTATTTCTGGATTCTATTTTCTACTAAAAAAATGAGCAAAACTCTTTGTGAATGCTTTTTTCTACTTTAAAATTATTTTCTAGAGTTAAGTCCCCTGATTTTTGTCAATTCTAAACACACACAGTTTTTTTCATGTGGGTTTTTTTTTTTTTTTTTTGAGAAGCATGTACAGTTTCTGGTTTTATACTTAGAGAATTCAATATCCAATTAAGGGATTAAGTGGGCCAAGTCAGACAAGAACTCTGAAAGTGAAATTCCCCTATAGCCTCTGCTATTTCCAAGCTGAGACAAAAACTAAATTTAAATGAACTTAAAAGCTGCATAGTGCTTAAACTCAGTAGAACCTAGATTCTGACCTTGACTAGTTCTGGATAGCTCCCAGTTGTTGCAGATGAATGGAGTGTAATATCCAGGGAAGTATTTTTTTGTTATATTAGGAATTTCATTAATGCTTATTTCTGCTTTACTCTTTACTATCAGGAATCCTCCCTGCCTCATGAAGCATATTTATCTGCTCCATGCTTGTGTATACTGTGAATAACCAGCTTTAGTTGATCGGGACCAAGAAGGGTCATAATCAAATAACCCTTACAAAAGTAATGTATTGAGACAAGGATGGTTGTAATCAGACATGTTGAGCAGATATTTTCAATTTTCAATACAATTTTGTATTAATTTGTTGGTGTGTTGATAGGCTTATTTTTCAGAAGATGAAAGGGAGACTGTGAGGGGGGAAAAAAAATGTCCTTGTCATTAGCTTGATGAGCCCTTCATACTTGTGGTCCCACAAACCTAAATCCCCAATCTGGATCAAAAAAGGTTCCTTTTTTTTTTTTTCCTCAGAGGGAAGAAAATGCTACATAATGCTACATCTGTCATGCCTGACAGATAATTTGTGATCATCCCACATTTTTCTTGAATTTTCACCAACTCCAACCCTAGTGAGTTCAAACTTCTTGCCTTAATCTTCAGATCTTCCAAGCAAATTCCCACTCTCCTCCATGCTCCTGTCTACATGGAGTTGTCTCCCATCTCCTCCCATTTCATTGGGAAGGTCAATCTTGAGCCTATGCCTGATGGTTTAAGTGTCTATCTTGTTACTCTTCTCATTTGTTGAAATGACTTCTTAAGTTATTATTTACTAATGACTCCCTCAAATCCTCTCTCAGGATCTGCTTATTTGAGGGCTTCTGAAAGACAGGAACCAGTGTGTGTTAGTGTTGGCCAAAAAACCCCTTTAGATGGCTGCTGGCTCAAGGCAGACCATGGTACAAGCATCCCTCACAATTGCCTCTCTTATCTGTGAGCTCTTGTTTGTCATTTTGGGTTATAAGCTCCTAAGAGAAAAGGCAGTTTAAGGCTTGCTTTTAATCCTTTACTTACTGAAACCCTAATCCTGATTTCAGGTGCAGAAGTTGACTTTGTTGAAATAGTAAACTGACAAGGCTACCCTCAATGAATTGCTGAATTGCAGGTTGATAGGCACTGTTAGTGCTGTTAGTAGGAGATTTTCAGCCAGAGATACATTATTAATGTGACCTCTCTGAGGGCCCTGTCCTGGGCCATGCAGCAGATGTGTTGTGGTGGCTGAGAGGGAGAAACCCTGAAAGCAATTACGTAGTATAGTTTGTCCTGGAAATCACTGGGGAATCCTTCAAATAGTATTAGACAGCATTGTTATCATGAACCTGTGGATCTCTGTACAGGACTAGAAATGGAAAATAGCTGCTCAGAGGGAAGCTTATGGCTGAATGTATGTTGGGAGGACAGAAAAGAGTTGTAGATAAGAGCCCAGGGGCACAGACCTTTCATGCTCAGAATCATGGCCTCAAGCAGAGGTGTTAAATTGGTGTTTCCAGACTGAAAAATTTTACGTCACCACTGAGACAAATTCAGGCTTCCTGATGGAGCCATCTGATGGAAGATTTGAGCAGGGAGTTGGATTATGAGCATATAAATTAGAACAGATTTTCTGAAGAGGAAATAATGCAGCCGTATACACTTACTGAATTGGGTTTTTTAAGCGAAATGTCATGATGAAGTACGTAGACACTCTCCATGTTCCTTTGAGGTATAACTTATAGCTACTAGACACACTAAGGAAGGCAAATCATATGTTGAAAGTTGTGTAGTTGATAGGCAATGACTAAGCATTAACCAGATAGCCAAATAAGAATTTTGCTACTTTTGGTAAAGAAATGTGCTTGCAATTTTACGTGTACAGCTAACTTCTATCACGGAATGATAGCCACTGAACTTAAGCCTCTTGAAGTATTGCATTTTCTTGGATCTGCCTAATAAAACCACTGCCATTTATGTGTCCAAATCAGTTTCATCTAGACATAAGTCCATGGGGAAAAACCCCTGTACTTTTGCATTTTCAGTCATAAATCAAATAGATTTTCAGTTTTTTACTTTAGTGTTTTACACGTAGACTGGTATGAATCTCAATGTTGTAGCTTTTCTGTGTATTTTGCGGATTACACCTGGCAGTCTGACAGAAAACTGTCAAAGTAAATGACAAGAATTAATTACCATTTAGTAGAGTAAAAATTAGACAGGAATGTGGAACTCATAGGAGCTCCACAGAGTAATATACTACTTTATATTTCTCTACGTTATGGTTCATTAGCTATATAAATAAGTCTTTTCAATACACTCTGGCAGTGTGGAAGTAAATTGTCATTTTAAATTAAAATCCATTAGTGAGATACTACACACCTTGATATCAGAAATACACTTATTTTTGTATTGATGCCATGTTACTGAATTAACTGTCAGTGTTCTCCAGTCACCTGAACTAGATAACAATCCAAAGAGATGTGAAATGATTCTGTTGGTTTTGAATTTGAACTTTCTTATACCTCTTTCCACTGCTGCATACCCAAGGGAGAAGAATTCCTTTATTAAGACTGAAGCCTAAAATTCCACTGCCTCAGCTCTTGAGAGAATTGTAGAAAATAAAGAACCCTGCCTGCAAGAGAGGCTGAAAAAAGGAAAAATAGCCAGTTTACAGGCCTTGGGGGATTAATAAGTCTTCCCATATTCCTTGGAATCCCATTGAACTAAAGTTACAGTGAGGCCATGGAGACAAAGGTCTTGTGTCTTTTTCTCTCCTGATCAAAGTGGAAAATATATTTTTCCCCACTTATTTTATCTCTCAGTCACTATGCCACCATTTTTAAAATAGCTTGGAAATTCAAAACTTCAGGTTAGCAAATTAATTTACCAAATAAAAATTAATTATAAAGGTTCTTACACTGTTATGGTTGGGACATTCTACATATTGAAAGTGAAAATCTCTGTGTTAATGTGGGAGAATTTGCAAAATGTTTCTGTAGTCTGAAAGTACACTGTTTATGTCCATGTTGGAAAGATCAAAACAGGTTGTCAATCTGAAAAAGGTAAAAGAAGAGAATTAAAGAATTTGCATGTTCTCATCTGAGAATTGCCATGATAATACTCCTGCAGTGTGCTTATTTGAAAATAATTCATCCACTGAATGCAACAGAAGGGTTGACCAAACTTTTTTAAGCCTAGATGTAAGGACAGAAAAGAGGGGAAGGTCAGTGGAGAGTGTATATTCAGGGGGAAAAAACCCACACAATTTTGAAGAAAAGGATCTACTTTCAAAAATATTTTTAAGGCTGGACACAATTAGGAGACAAATATGAAAGGGTGGGGAGCTGTGGAACAGGCTAGCAGAGGAAATAAGAAAAGAAAAAAGTGTCAAAAGGTTCCAAAATACAGTATTTATAGTTCAACAGGAAATTAGAAAGAAAGTCACAGTGCTTGTGAGTAGAGTTGAAAGGAGAAAATGGACAGCACTGAAGGGCAAGCTAAGGTAATCCTTTCCACAAGCAGCAGAATGCAAAGGGTGGTAAAGAAGGTGTGTTTCTAAATGTAAACCTGTGATGAGTGTAGTTGTGTGCCTATCTTACTTTGGCAATATAGCAGGAAACTGGGTAAGTTGGGGTATTTTACCTCTAGAAATGGGGCCTTTTTTGAAAATGCCAGTCTCTGTATTGGAACAGCTTAATGGTGCATTTGGAATGTGCTGCAGCCTTGTGTTGGGTCCTATGAACTGAGAACAGAATGCAAATGTGAGAGAACATGGTCAGAGTTACTTTTGTAGAACACTTACACGTAGTAGTACCTCACGCTCTCTTTGTCAGCTGCGTGTCACTAATGGGTCACCGTGGTGGTTTGTTAGCACTCTTATCTGCCTGAGCTTGACTTGCACAGGCAGAACTGACTAAACAAGGGACAAAAAGGGAGAATGAACTTGTGTGAAGACTTTTTTTGTAAGAAAAACAGGGAAGGGAGCAGAGAATGTAACATTTCTTCTGTAGCAAAGAAATATGGGTCAACTTGTAAATTTCGTCATTCTATCAGGCCTCTTTGTGTTCTTTGCATACTAATACTGGTTTGACGATACTGGAAGGCTCAATCTTTCATTCTCGTAAAATACCACTGTCACAGAAGTCCTGTATTTATTTTATTTGTGGAAATTAATGAGTTACCTGATAGAAAGATGAGAAATTTCTAATGGATCAATGCCAAAAAACATAATGGCGGATGTGGTTTCAGGTCAAAAAGGAAAAAAATGACATAGACATCTCTGAAGGATTGCTGCGTATGGTTTGTTGTAGTGGCATCTAATTTAAAGCATCAAAGTTTATTTTGGAGCTGTCCCCAAGTGACTTATATAAGTCTGTCTGTCATCTCCCATTAGCATGTGCTAGTTGCAAAAGGATGTGGGAAAAAACAGTGGAATAAATATCTTGCTTGGATAAATAGCTTGGATCTACGATAAAGGAAATGATTCCAACTACTAGAGGTTCTTTCCACAAAAAAATTAAAACCCCTCTTTCCCACTCCCAAAATATGTCTTCTAACCATTAGCTTATGTCATCTTAATTTTTAAAAATATTATTTAGTGCATACAAACTTAATGAGACTTCTTTATAGATTGCCCTTTCTGTCAATAACTGTTTCATGTTGTCATCAGTATGAAGTTATTTGAATGTTGCAGCATAACATTCCCTAACATTATCAGGAAACTCTGACACATTTTTGTATCCAAGACTAAGAGCAAATTCCAGTGCAGATTTAGGAACAAAATCTTGTGAGATTTTCTTCATTATAAACTTTTCAGGGGAAATTCTATGTGTCTTTTCAGAAATTTTAACCTTACTTTTAACTATTTCTGTTTGAAATCTGTATTCTTAGCAATATATTCTACCAATTCAATATTCAGGAGTAGTATTAAAAAATAAGGAGACTACATGGTGCTAAATGTATTATTTCTACTCACAGTTATAGTAAAAAGCATCCATCAAGTCACTGACATCTTCTTCCCTTTCAGTTGAAGTGTGGTGAGCCATTTGTTAAAGTGCCAAGAAACATTTAAAAAATCAAAGGTAAAGACAAGAAGGTCATTCATGGCTATTTACTCCCCACTGAAGTGAATACGAAAGAATGTTATTTGTCATGAAATTCCACTTTTGTCCATTTTTTAAAAGAGATAAGTGGAGAAAATAGAGGACTCAGACATTAGTTTAGAAATGGAATTAATAGCTATGAGTTCATGTATATATAAACAAAAATAATAGACATATATTTATTGACCACATAAAGTAATACACATGAACAAGCATTCTATATATTAATATAATATGCAATATAATATACAATGCATGGTAGGAAACACATTAAAAAATGAATTAATATTTGTCTTCATAATAATAAGCCAGATCATCATTCATCCTTTTTCTTGCCTCTGTACTTTCTTCTGAAATATTTTGAGTTTGGCTTTGCCTATCAAAAATACAGTAACAGAGGTGGGGTCACAACTTGCTGGCACTTAGAAATGCATTGATGATTTTTGATACATTGTTTGGCACTGAAGTGTTTTTTTCACCAATATTGTGATTGAGAAAACAAAATCCTTGAAAAACAGTCACTTAGCTTTAAATATTTGTTCAGTGTTTTGTAAAAGAAACATCCTGATCCCTTTTGTTAAAAAATGAAAAAAAAAAAAATTGCTTGAAGTGAGCCTGAAATCGCCAGCTGTTCTACTTTTGTCCTCCAGGTGAACTAATAGTGAGTAATTTATGTGCAAATTTGGCTGCGATATTTTGTCTCATGTTCAGTGTTTTTCTTCTTAGTGTTCATGTCTAATCCACAGTTTGCTAGACATCACTCCTTTCTTAATGAATGCCCACCAAGTGCTCACTCCACCATCCAACACCATTATTTTTATTGCTATGGATATATTGTTCTTATGTTGAGCTGTTCAAGAGGGAATATTCTTAAATAGCAAAATTCCATTGCATTTTTGATTTGGCCTTTTTGATTCATACTTCTAGATTGTAAATTCACCTGTTAGTCCTGCAGCACTGCTGTGTGCTGTAGCCATCATCTGCAGTATGTTCAACAAACACAGGATAATTAATAAATTTAGACAGAAATTAAGCTCAAAATTTATGTATTAGGTTGGCTTCTTAATAGCACCCTAGTAAACAGAGTATTGAAATACTGAGAGCATCTAAATATACCCTTAGTTGTCTTTAAGCAATCTGGTGACAGGTGCATAGAAGTACAGGCTGATCCATGTGCTTGGGTTTAGTGATGGGACATAACAACTGACAGAACTAAGAATGGTTCAGCCAGGAATGGTAACACATAATAGCATACTTTACTGGGGAATGCCCTTTACACTTCACAGATGCAAAATCTGAATAGTATTCCAGTTAAAACAAAAAAAAAAAAAAAAAGAGGAAGCCCTGAAGTGGTACTTTGTGCGTTGTAATTGATAGTATTTTAAAAATAATTGATTACTTTCCCCTACTCCCCAATCAAATTCTCAAACTGTTCAGTTTAAAAAGTCCCTTTACAAACCTATTGAGTTGTAGGGAATCCACAGCTGAGGAACATGTGCTAGCTCAATGTAGCAATGAGAAATACCTAGTTATGCAGTTTGTTCATGTTTTCATTACCCGGTTTCACAATGGACCTCTGCTTCCTTGATGCAGTTTGTAGTGCACTGTTTTCATGGGAACACAAAGGAAAAATTTCTAGACCGCTTACTGTCAACTGAAGCTAATATGGCATGCAAAACAAAACAAAACAATGTAGTTGATGACAAAATTTGGTTTTGGCCTAGAACTTCTCATGAGAATCATGTTGTAAAAACAAAAAGTTCACAAATGCCTAAGTAGGTTTTTGTACAGAAACCATGACTCTGACAGTTTAAGATGTGATGTTAAATTTCATTTGAATTCTTCTGCGTAATATCTGATAATTATTTTTATACCAGCACACAACTAAGAAAGATCTGTCAGCCTGAATTTGGAGGACTGCAGGGTTCTTTTTATTTGAACTCTAAATACCAGCTTTCCGTGAAACTTGGCTGTTTTGATTTTATAGGTTTGTGGTCAAGAACGGCATGGTTAATTCCTAGTAGATATATGCTGGTAGTACACTAACTTGTGTTCTATGAAAAGTGCTGTTTTTCAAGCAGTGATCACATCTTAAAAGAACCTGGAAATTACTGATTCAAAAAAAAAAATCCTGATTTCTTTAAGAAGTTATTGTCTAATTGTCATAGTAACACAGCTCAACTTACAAGCATGGACAGATTTAGCTATCATACATTCTCACACTTGTACACTATTGTACATTCATCCCATTGCTGATTTTGGGTAAGGACTGTATGAGATTTGAATGTGAAAAGCTTTTCAAAAAATCGTGAGAAATCGTAAATAACTGAGGAAAACATAAGAGCTTACTACTGGCCTTTGCCATTTGCACCCCAACAGCCTACTTTTCAGACAGAAATGTGAATTTTCATATACTAGCGTGTTTACATAAATTTTATGGTAGGTACACAGGTGAATATACATATTTAAAGTACTTCAGCTTTGAAATGCCTATGTTACATATACGAAGCTTTCATTATGGAGTAAGAAGCTGTGACGTTGTTACTGGAAGGGCCTTTTGGATTAAGAAGGCCTTTTCCTAAAGTCAACAATGACAGCCATGTAAAAGAAACTTTCATGAGTTTGCACATGCTTAAGTGTAGTTATAGATACTGTAGGAGTGTTGTCAAGCTGTAAATGGTTGAAGAAATAGTGACAGTAATGATTGCGTGTCTGTGTTCCAAAATCTTTATGTGGCTGATTGTCTTGAGATATTTTCCATAACTCCCAGAGAGCTCAGAGTAAGGGAAGGTGAGGCAAGACAAGAAATTTTGCTGGTTTCCAGGGCCCTGCTGCTCAAGGGCTAGACAGTTTAGGCTGTTTAGTAGTTTTATCACAGGGGGACTTGGCAGTTTCAGCCTTGGCTGTCTTCCTTGGCTAAAATGCACTAGGGCCACCACTGTGCGCCAGCAGATGAAAGGTAAGATGTGGAATACGCAAGGAACTTCGGGATTACTCTCTAGCCTTGCACTGTTGTCTGTGTTATCAAGAAATGGGTTGCTATTTTAGCCAGCTGCACTCTTAAGGATTCAAGGACACCTGAAATTCGTTGCAAACAGTAAGCAAAATAAGAAACATTACAAAAATAATTGGGATTTTTCTGGCTGTTCATTACTTACTTGCCTGTCCCCACAGACCAAAAACCATCAGCTAAATATTGCTGCTGTTTAAAATTCTGTTGCCTGGCAATCAACTTTTTTTTTTTTTTTTCTGAAAAATACTAAAAGCTAAGAAAAACCTTCAGGTACATAAAGCACAACAATTTGCAAGGCTTGTTGTCTTAGTGGAATGGTATGATAACATGGCATAGTCAGTGCTATGTTGCTTTGGTGCCTAAGCGAATACACTTAAGTTTTCTCAGGCCGATCGTGGCCTTTACCCTTGTGGACAGGCTATTTATTGACACCTTTTTAAAAACTTCAAGAAGAGTTTTCTTCAGGAAAATAGTAATTTTAAAACCCTGCACATATTCCATAGTTATTGCAGCAGAAATCCAACTTTTAATAAAACCTTTGATCAGATATTTGAAAAGGAGGTCACTGTTCAGTGAGCAAGGTGCACAGTCCTTCTGTGAGCAGTGATATTGCACCAATGAATGCATTTCACAAGCATCTGTGTCTTCTTTACCCTTATACAAAACACAGAAACTCAACTTCCTCCTTGTTTTCCCTCCCTCTTGGAATTCTCTCCAGCCCCTGACTGTAGTAAGCAGTGTTCTTCTCTTGTCCTCTGTCCAGTTCTTTCCTTAATATGCTAACAGTGCTATCAGATACTGAGGAGATAGACCAGTTTCAGCCTTGGTATAAGTAATACTGAGACGAATATGATGAAGAGCCACAGGTTCATAGAAACAGGATAAGTGAGATGGTGGGCTGTGCTCTGAAGGGCACAGAATACGACACAAAACTGACAGAATTAGTGACAATGGACACTGAACTGTGGGGCTGAAGGAATCACACATAGAAAAGCTCTAATCCTTCTCCCTTCCCCAGGCAGGGTCAATAACAGTTCATAACAGCCCTTCTGGCAGATGGATTTTTAACCTATACTGAAGACTTTGAACCATCGTTATTCCCCAGGCAATATATTTCAGTATTTAATTGTTCTTGCAATTAAAAAAATTACTAAGCCTGAATCATGCTTGCTATCTCTTGTCCTATCTAATGTGGGTCTATTTTTATTCAGTTTGTTTTCCATACAATTATGTTATTTTCTATGCTTTACACAAGCATTTTTGAGGGTATTTTTATACATATATCTCTATTCATAAATAGTTTATTTGACCTTTTGTTACAGCATGTTTCAAATACTTACTGTGCATTCCATCTTGTCTTTGGAATCACGAAAAATTCAAGATTTAGGGCAACTTATTACTCTTTCTTCATAATGATGGTTTTGTTGTTTTTCTGTGTTGGTGTGATGGGGTTCTTTTTAGGATTTACCTCTTTTAGATTGTGGTTTTTTAAGGTATTATGAACACTCCTTAACTCCTTTTCACCTTAGAAAAGTTTTCCTTAAAAACTTACAACAATTATGTAAGTTCATTGATAATTTCATTGCTGCAGTGAAATTCATTGGTTTCATTTCTTTCTTAGTCCTTCTTCCTATCTTAACCCTTCCAATATCTGAAGGTAATATTTCATGGTCACTGTGACCTCCGTTGTCAGATTATGTTTTGATATTCTCATTGTGTTACTCCTGAAAGTAAGAAGCAAATACAGAGGGTCCTTCTTACTGTTTTTATACTTTATGTCTCAAGAAATCATATTGTAGTAAAAAAGTTTAAAGGACAAGCTAGCTAGCGTTTAATTTTTTTTTCCCTGAACAAAATGTCATCGTAGTTATATTTTTGTATTATTACCATGATTTGTATTATGGATTTTGCCAGTTGCTCACAGAAAACCTCATGCTCAATAAAATAAATTATTAAGCAGCCGAGATATTGGATATGATCTTCAATAATATTAGCTTGGACTTGTCATGTCTTGTCAAGTAAAATTGACTCAAAATGGAAATGCAGACTTTTATGAAGATTTGGTATCACAGTGGATATTTTTCTAGTCTCCTTGAGAAGAGGCAGTAGATTTTTATATGTTCCAAATGTTTGCAGGTAATTTTTTTTATTATTATTATTTTTATCATTATCTATAAGTTACATATATAGAGTAGACTAAATCAAATATTATTCAAAGCAGCTATATTAACATGTGATTTTGAACTTAATCATGAATGACATGCTATAAGCAGTAAGAACTAAATCACATGAGAATCAATTAGTTGGCATTATCAAGAAGTCTGTAAAAATAATTACTAAAGCAAAAGTCTTTAGGATTCAGAAGCATTGCACTACCTGGAAGACAAGCAACAGGCAGCAGAAATTCTATAAACCAGGAATTTTGCCAAACCTTCTCAGGCTGAAGTCCAAATGACATTTTTTTAACCCAGCCAGATTTTCCGTACTGAACCAAGGAAATTTCAGCCCAGCAGAGTCCTAGGAGCCCTTGCCTACACTTCATTGCAAGTGACTGTCTGTCTTTTCTCTTTTAATAGTGTCTGTATTAGATACCCATAAAAATGTATGTTAACAGGCTGACAGAAAATAAGATGTGAAAATACTGGAAATGATGCTTGCATAACACAATTTATGATGTGATATGCATAATGTGCAAACTGAGGTTCTGGTGCTGCAAAAGTTTACATACGTTATTAACATTATGTACGTGAGTAATTCCTGGAGGATTAGATTCTATAAGTCTCACTAAAGTCACTATTATTTGAAAATGTTTATGATTGCAGTTCTGATTGCTTGCTTATCAGAAGGCATGAAAGCACAATAACTTTCAAAGATCTGTAACAAACACATTGCTGTTTGTTTATTATAATGTTCTTGCAGTCGTTTGTTTTCATAATGCCACAACATTTCCCTTTGTTTCACAGTCTCATCTCAGCACACTTACACATTTGAGTCCATGGCTTTGACATGGTTGTCACCGGTATGTTTTAACCATTATGCTGAAAATCCAGCATAGTTCCTAACCCAAAATTTAATCATTCTTTCAATTAGCAGACCTGAAGTTGTCACATAAAGTCATCCAAATAAGTTAGGTAATTACAGTTCTTAGGTCCAGGTGAGAAATGGAAAATCATGCAGGAGCAGAAAGAGAAAAAAGAAAATGGGAAGTCTATATGCAGCATCACCTTAGTAAGTAGATCATGATGGCTGAAATGTGCTGAGATGATAAATGGGCAAAGACTGGCCTGTTCTGCCGTGACTGCTGGTGCAGAGGTCATTCACACCCTAATGACTTGGACAGTGCTATCCCACTGTAATGGGGGAAAACAAAAGAATTAAAACTATTGCTGATGTGATTGTAACCATCCTGTAAGAAAAGGGAACATAAATAACCACATCTTTGATCACTTACTGCAACTGATTTTTTTTAAGCTTTTAATGTTTATTTATGTAGCATTACTGACTAAAAAAGAAATTTTTTAAATGAAAACCAAACCAGATCCACCAAACATGAGCCAAGTTGTTCAGATACATAGCTGCTCCCTGTTGCAGATGCTTCTGAAATAATTACCTTGAGAAAGAACAGAGATAGCTTTTACTATGACATGTAACTGATGAGTGATGACTTACTTAACTGTAGAAGATGATTTGCAGTTTTGACTATAGAAAGGGTACACTGGAAGCATTCATATGCCCAAGATAACCACTAATAAAGATGATTTAAATGAAAATTTTCTTACCTGAGGCTAAGAATGGAGGAGGATGGGGCCCCTTGTGGGTGTCTGAGTCTGTATGTGTGTTCTTTTGAGGGCTAGAGCTGTACCAAATGATGAATAGCATAGAAAAACATTTTTGTCAGAATAGTATAGTTTGCTGTCCACATGTTCTTGGTACAAAACTGATTTCAAATACGTAAATTATGAAGACTTCTTACCCAGAATTACATTCCAACAGGTGTTGAGGATAAGGTAAAATAATTTAATTGCTGCTCTTTCAGATGGGGGCAGAACAACTGTCATAGAGCACAGCAGAGCATCAGGAAGCAGGAGGTCTGTAAGATTCCTGCTGGGAATGCCTGTGATGTGAGGAAGTCCTTCAGAGGGTGGAACCTGATCTTGTGTCTTCTGCCTATAACTACTGAAACAAAACTCAAGAGAAATTTTTAAGCAACTGTCTTTCAGGGTGAGGGAGTGCTGGTGTCTGATAGCATCTGCCAGATTGCGAACATAAAGCCAGTAGTCCTGTCCTGGTGTGATGCTGGTGTGCATGGCCAAAGGTTAAAGCCCATCTGGGTCCTGGTGGTAGCTCTGAGTATTAGATCGAGGCTTTTCTGCATGAAGAAGTTGCAGCCACTGATCTAAGCCTGGTTCAAATCATGGTATGATTTTTTTTACAGTTTGAAATAAGTATCTTTCAAGCATGGTATCAAGGCAGCGTAGCTTTGCAAAATACAGCTTATTCATGAATGAAACAGCAGTCTCTTTCTCTCTTGCTCTGTCTGAATTTTTTTTTTAAATTGTAAGAGTGGGTTGGTTGGTTTGGTTTTGTTGTTCTCTGGTTTGTTTTTTTTTCCATTCTCTCAATTACTGTATTACATTGTAGTGACTTGTTAATGAATAAATTCATGGACACGCTGGCACAATCTACCTAGCCCTCTTCAACTTGGGAACATCTGGGTGCTAAGTCACAGGCACTCCTTTAGTAGAAAGGAGTAATTTAGTCAATACAAACACTCATTGCCTAAACAAGCATGTGTTTAACTGTTTTCAGCAAAAAATGCAGTTTGTCCATTTTCTCTTTCCTGGAGATATTGTTTGGTGATCCTCTGTTAATTGCTGGAGGGTCAGAAGCAGTGCCCAGCAGCACAGGTGTCATAGGTTAGCAAGCATAGTCCCGGAAGGGATATCTTTGCTAAGGGGTGCTTACAGCTTCCTCTGGGACCTGATAGAACCTATCAGCTGGCCAGTTTGAATATGGACAATTCTTTAAGCCACTTAAAGTTGTGACCGCCTCTGTGATACACACTTAAGAATAGACAAACTCCCCCCCAAGCTCTCTCTCGTTTCCGGCGCTGGCACAGGTGGCTGCAGGCCCCGTGCAGGGGCCAGCGGGCCCGGCCAGGCCCTGCTTGGGCCAGGCCGGGCCGGGCCACGGCCAGCCTGGAGCCATGGGCCTGTTCCAGCCGTGGAACCCCCCCCACTGCCTTGCCGTGGGCGACCGGAGCGGCTCGGAACCCCCCCCTCCACTGCGGCCGAGATTCAGCAAAGCGGCACCTCTGTCCGGCAGAGGTCAGGTGGCCAACAGCGATAAGCCACATTCCAGCTGCAAGGCCGAGGTGAGATTAACCCTTTTATTGCTGTGAAGAGCTGAAAACCTGAGGGAAGAGAGAGAGGAGATGCTTAAAGCTGAAAGTCTGTTGTGAAGCTGTGATATATCAGAGTATCCTGTTGTAATTTCATGAAGATATGGGGGGTGGAGTGTTCAAGTCATAAGCAATAGGCTGCCGCAGCTGTAATTTCAGCTGCTGCTGCAGCTGTAATTTCATGAGAAGTTTGGACAGAGAGAGATGAACCAGATGAACCAGATGAGGACTTTTGCTCCAAAGAGGAAAGGAGAAAAACCTCAATTCCTAGAGATGCTTCCAGAGATAGTCTTAAAGATGAAGATGACCCTTTGCTCCCAGGGAAGGAGAAGGGCCTCTGGTTTTTTTTGTTTCTGAACAGCTCAACCTTAAAATTGTACCCCAGAAAACTTTCAAGAGTGGACCCTCGAAAGCAGTTGCGGGAAGAGCTGCAAGTCGGGGGAAGGGACTCACATCGCAAGCAGAGAGACTCCTCTTCCTGAATGGACTGAACAATATTTGGAAGTGGGTGGCTGTCTCGGTGTGATACTGTTTTCATAGCATGAGCAAAAAGAGACTTCTCTTTCTAAATGGACTGAACCAGGTTATTATGGAAGTGGTAAACAGACTGAACATCTTAAGGGTTGTCTTTCCATTGTCAGTGGGAGAAGGGAGGAAGGTGGGGGGAGGAGGAGAGTTCTAAAGGTGGTATAATTTTTTTTTCTTTTCTTCTTTTAGGTCTGTTAATAAACTTCTTTATATTCATTCAAGTTGGTGCCTGCTTTGCATTTCTCCTAACTTTTATCTCACAGAAGATAAACAGTAATCAGTATTTTAGACCAAACCACTACAAGGCTGTACTCTTCCCTTGCACAAGCTTTGACAGGTCAATGTGAACAGTGCCTTTCCAGCACCTCTGCCAGGTCTCATTCAGGGCAAAAACTGTTGGTGGATTTGTATTTCTAGCTTAATTCCTTGGAAATACTTAAAACACATCTTTGCAAGACATTGGGAAATAGAGTCTGAAGAACTTGTTAATCTCATTACCAATAATTTCATAATGTTTTGGATAACTTCACTGATTGGAAGGAATAAGGGCTCAAAAGTATCTGTGGCTGTGAAGAGCAAGATGGGCAGATGCTCTGCTAGACCTTCCAGTTCTGTTGCTGACTTGGTGGCAGGCTGCAGGAAACCTCTGTGTGTGTGCACAGACTCACTCTTAGGTATGAATTTTTTGGTGAGGCTCGAGTCCATTTTAACAGGCCCTTTTTCCATGTTACAGGCAAGTCCAATCCTGTGTGAAAAGCAGCTACAGAGTCACTTTTGATTGTCACTGTGAGCCCTAGCAGGAGCTGCATCTGTACTGTCTGTGGGCAGCTCTGAGGCTCCTTGTCAGACCCACCCACCCTGCAGGCAGTGAGCCTTTCAAGAGGCTGTAAGTGAAGATATAAAACGTGCCCTGTGGGTTGGGGTATGCACCACAGACATTTTACATTTCAAGTGACCACTGAAATAACAGTTTTATTAACATATTAGCTATTACTGAATGAATGCAATTTTTAGAATTTGGACTATTTAGCTGATGTATTGAGTAAGAGCTCTTGCCTCCAGCAATAGGCACTGTGCATGATCTTCTTTCAGATACATCTTTCCCTTAATTTTGTGAATTGGAAATCACTGGAGACTGAGAGAGTGTTTTGGAAAGATATCACTGCATGCTTGCCCTGTACTAGCATTTTTTCTTAGGTATTCACTTTTGGCCACTGTTGTAAAGTGAATACTGGGATAAACAGCCTTTTTGATTTTACTAAGTATTTCCTTCATAATAATCTTAATAAATGAACAGAACAGAAAGAAACCTGGCTTTTTTTTCAGGTAGATTCATTCCAAAAATGCAAATATTTTTATATCATTTTACATGGATTGCATGTTCAGTGTGGTCTATTTCATTCAGTCTACACAAATGCATCAGGCAGTGCTGCTACATACAGATAATCCCCCAAAGAAAATAAGTACTTTGAAGTAATTTTTCTTCCTTTTTTTCCAAGATCTATACTATATTTTTCAAAGACTCTCAAATTTATTCTGAACTTGTCTCCCTTCTGAAAAGAAATTCCAAATTCCTTCATTCCTAGTGTCTAAAGGTATGCTTGAATAAAAAAAAAAAATAGTCATCCACTTAAAACTTTATTAGACATCCCCACATTACTGTTTTGAGATTTTGGTTTTACTACCAATTAATTAATATGACAGTCTGCTTTGAGTTATCCACTGCAACTTATCTAAGCCGTAGATGCACATCCTAGAAAAATACAGAGATGCTGAGCTTGATGACTGCAACCTGGATTATTAGCTCAGTTTTGGAATTTGACAAACATGATTGTATTTTTTCTATGAAGATTTTGTCCAGGACAGGCTACGAGTTCTTGCTCAGGAAAGAGCATAACCTAATGAACCCAGTGAGATATGGATTGCACAGTGACTCACACACACGACCATCTGAAATCTCCCTGCCCATGTCCCCAGTCGGTGGAGCTGGAGGTCCCATGGCTGCCTAAAAGATTCCTTAATGCTGCTAATTCCAGGAACACTTGCCATTTGGACTGTTACCCTATTCTTTCACAAAGAGACAGCTCACATCTCAGTTTGTGCCTATGCTTACAAACCTGTCTCTTCCCTAAATGTTGTTTTTGGTGAATCACAGTCTCAAAGTACCATGCTCTCTGCAGAGAGCTGATCAAACAAAGAGAATTTTTTATTTCTGGCCGAGATTTCACCTGGACTGAGCGTGCCTCTGTCTTCTGCTCCTCTGCATTTCTCTGTTCCAGATGGCCAGCATTATCATATATACCAGAAAGGTGACAGTGGTTGTGTAACTCTTCAGTTAGACAATTGGAGTGCTCTCCCAGAGATGTGAAGAATTTGTAATGTAAGGAGGAGACATAAATACATAAACAGAGGGATCAGGACAGAATGAAGAGATAATACATGCTTAGGCATATTATTCGAAGTCACTTATGGTATAGAATTGAAGCTGTAGTAATAATTGCCCTTCAGAACTTTTTTTAAAAAGTATTATTATTGCAGCGTGGAACACAGGATGTACAAGATTTTCTGGGTCAGGATTAGAGGACAGACCATAGAGACACTTGATCTACAGTCTTTTTTCTCAAGTAGAGGAGATTTGTGGGTTCCATGCTTCAAATGGAGCCCATAAACATGAAAGAGTTTTTCCCTACACTTCTGCAGGGGAAGGGTTTTCTCATGGCATGCTTTTTCTGATGTTTTGATATGGTAGGGAATTTCGGTGGTTGCTGTGTGTGCTTTCTGTGCATGTGTCATTTCCTCAAGCTTAATGGCTTTCTTTAATGGCATACATAATTCCTTCACTTTTTTATAGGTGTCCTCATGTTAAGAAGGCGTTTTCAGTTTGATCTATGTAAGAAACCATCATATTGGAGTACAAACTGAAATTTATGCTGAAGGTCTGTTCTGGAACCCAAGGTTTTCTGTACACTTTTGTATAGATTTGAGTGTATAAAATTACAGGTTTTAGATTTTTCAATTTACTGTTGAAAGTTTCTAGTTTTCAAGTTTGTACTGTAATATTCAAGTTCCTGTTTATCATACTGATGGCAGTAGAAAATCTTGTGATATATATATATATATATCATTGTGAATTAAAATCATACTTTATCCAGATCCTAAACTGAATGGGACAGCATTATCTACCACTGCTTGTTCATACAACTTAAAATTACTATTAATGGACTTAATAGTAGCCTGCCTTACATGTATTTTGTTTTGATAAATATGCCTTGAAAGTGATACATTTTGTTTAAATGGTGCAGGGTAATGTCAGGCACACAGACATTTCAATGGATTTATTATTTATTTATGCTTAAATTAACTAATAAATGAGACAACATCATCATATAAGTAGTTTTCCAGAAAACCAATTCTAAAGTAAAAAGAGCCATGTTATTTATCATTCTGAATGATAACAAATGGAACCTTCACTTTATTGTAATAAGCTAATACTGTCATGTGCAAACCTCCTTAGATACCTTGGATAATAAAATAGCTGTCACTTTTGCTTGTGGAATTAGATATGTGGTGATTATATATATAAACGAATATTCTTCTGCTTCTAAATGTGAAAAGCTGACCTTTTAAAAACACTTTGACAACTTTTAGTGTTATCATAAATCTTACCAATTCTTTAATGTTGCAGTTTTTTGGTTGCATATATTACACTAGTTCTGTGAGTCAACTTTTGTTACAGGGAAATTTGGGCCTGGGGCCAGGTAGAGCTTTGGAGAGCTTTTAAGTTCAAGAGCCTGTTTCACAGCTGGAAAGCTCCCCAAAGTGAAGTGATCCCAGAAGAATATGTTTCCCATTACCCAAATCTCTACCAAATCATGCCTTGTAGCTCTAAAATAATTAAGACTGTGGAAGCCCCAAGAGGTCTTTTTTGATCCATGAATGAAGCTACCCTAGGTTCAAATAACTAAAACCTGACTCCTTCTTAACCAATGAAACACAAAACCCCTCCATTTGTCAATGTAACATAAAGAGAATGCTCAAAAATGTCAGAGCCTTTACACTTTAATTGATTCAACCTCAGGACATGTCAAGAGTTTTGATTGCAATTGTTGGAGATCAGGCTGAGGTGTCTGTGCAAGTCCCCAGGGCAGAAGAATTAATGTTCTATAAAATGTGATGTTAAAAGACACGTTGCTTTATACTGAAGTTTGAATGATGATGAAATTCATAAAATTAGGAGAAATCCTTCAAGTCTCTGGCACTGCTCTTAGTAATACACTCCTTAGCAGAGTACACTGATTAATTTTAAGAAGTGGGCCACTGCTACTACTATAAGATAGGAAGTATCTATTTGTTGGAAAAGGTAGCATACCAAGGTATTATGAAGCCTTTTCTTTATTTTAGATACAATTAAAATGATACAATATTTTATTAGAACCTGCTCTAGGATTATAAAAAACAACATAGTCTGTAGTCTACCTCTGATGTCTGTGACTTCAAAAAGGGTAAAATTTTGCTGCACGCTAACTTCTGAAGATTTATTCCTGTATTGTTGTGCTTGCTTAGTGATTTGCAGATAGAAAAAGAAAGTGGGATTGTGAGGGGAGAACTGATGTCACTTGGACATCTGAGAGTTCAAATGTGCTCACAAGTCAGCCATCCATTTAAATTTAATAATACTCATTTGTAATTGCTGATGAAATATTAACCCCTCAATTATGGGTACCTACAAAATCTAAGGACTTGAAGTATATTCCTTAATTTGATTTTTTTTCTGAAACCAGTCTACTGACTATAATTTCTGATGTCTAACAGGTGGCATAATATATTATAATTCCATGTTTTAATACAGCATAAACCCATAGTAGTTAAAGAACTCATCAAATACAATAGAAGTATTTACACATCTTCCCTTTAGTGTGTGCATATTTATGGTGGGACTACCTACTGGATGATGATACTGAAATGAATGAGGTTTAAAAAACAGTCTTAAGTTGGCCAGTGTGCCTCATTTTTGGCTAGATGAAAGTATTCCTTTATTCCATTGTTCAGTGCTTAGTCCCTGTTTTGGAAGAAGAGATGCCAGCTGATGAAGATTTTTTGCAAATACAAGTGTGTTTATGTCATGCATTGCCAATGTTTCATCAACTGGCACCAACTCCGGACACTGCTGATTTATAGCTAGACTAATCTGGCAGATGAAGGATTTACAGCCTCAGGAGAGACTGTTTGAAGCACTTAAGTCTAAGATTGTCATTAAAAAATCTTTCTTACAATAAAAGTACCCAGACTTCAGCTGCTTTTCTCTCACAGCTTTAACTAAACAGCTGCTACATCTTGAAGGGAGCTTGAACCTGCAAGTGCCATGACATTTTATACCTTCCTGAGCAGTACCTAAGTAAGCAGACTTTCCCATCCCTGGAAGTGTTTAAGGTCAGGTTGGATGGCACTTGGAGCAACCTGGTGTAGTGGAAGATGTCCCTGTCCCATGGC
This sequence comes from Aphelocoma coerulescens, assembly GCF_041296385.1. Taxonomy (NCBI): domain Eukaryota; kingdom Metazoa; phylum Chordata; class Aves; order Passeriformes; family Corvidae; genus Aphelocoma; species Aphelocoma coerulescens. Next base: position 37,696,407 of record NC_091015.1, on the reverse strand, counting down.
AGTGGGGCTGGAACTAGATGATCTCTAAGGTCCCTTCCAACCCAAACTATTCCATGATTCTATTATTTTATTGGCTGATTTTCCTTTTTATGTGAAGGTTCATGTTGAAGTTGCATAAAAAGCAATAAAAGCATGGAGTGGAATATAGAGTTCTCAAGTTAGTGGTCTGTAGAATCATGCTTACCTTTTTTGGTTGACATTTCTCTCAGTTCTTAAGTCTTTTATTGTATTCTTGGGTATAATTTCAACAGAAGTGGAAGAGTGTTTTCCCTTTTTCAATATAGATTTTTTGTATGGCAGTTGGAGTATGCAAAACAATGGATGTGGGTGTGAACTCCCTTGGACTGAGGAGAAAATTGATGTAACCATCCTGAAAAACTTATCTAATTACTTTATAATAAATTAATTTTTGAAGGGGGTTCAATGTTGTAAAAGGGTGGTGCAAATATCAGCATCCGCCTCTCTGCCTACATTTTTAAAAAAGGGAATCTTGTTCACCTCTTTGAGGCACCCATTTTTTTGGATGTCTAAATTTAGGCTTGAAAACCTGACCCTGAAAATAGACTTCTACTGTAAATGATCAGTTAGATCCAGAAGTCTTCAGTTGCAGTATGAATTGAAGTGCTTATTCTCTGTGGAGAGAAGGTATTTTTCTGTGAGTGCTGTTTGGGGTTCTCCGTTCAGTGTCCTAACCCTCTCGGGCATCATTTTAAACATGTTTATTTTCCATGTACATTTTTAAGGCATCTAAGCATCTGTGCAGAGTGAGTGGAGTCACAATTTTGTAGCAGGTGCCTAAAGTTTAGGCATTGTACTGTGGATCCTGCCCTTGAGCTTGTGACCTAGAGACGTAAAATTCTATGTTATATTTCCTGTCTTTTGAGTCATCTGTCTCTATCAAACATATTCTTACTGTTGCTAAAAATGTACTGCATATTGACTGCTGACAGGTTAGGCTCTCTCTGTCCAATTGCTTCACATATTACCAAGATTTGTACATCAGACCTGGCAGTGTTATTCTTTTGTGCTTATATTTCAGGATTAAATTAGTGTTCCAGAAGAAATAGCTGCAATAGAATTAGATTTATTGTTGCATTTACTGATTTTTCTATTAGTCACTTTTACAATTGAAGGCCAAATTTTCAGCTGAAGTGAATTCCTTTAATAAATTCCTTTCCTTCCAGAGTTCCCTTAATAAATTATCCTTCTTCTTGAATGTGAAAAGGAATGCCTTGATTTGTGCTTTGAGATTGCATGTGGCGGCATGATGATTTTTTGCCTTTTCTTTTATACCCCTGTTATACCTTTTTACAACTTCTGTATTCCTAGTGCTTTTTGCCTACATTCTTGGACTTGTTTGTTCAGCTAGGAGACTAAACATTTTAGAAGCTTCGTAGCTAAGGATCAGTGTGCCCCAGACCCCAAGTTCCTCTCCAGAACACATTCTGTAAACTAAGATAGAACCATCCAGGGGAAGGTTCCTTGGGGAGGGGGCTCACTCAAGCCTCTCATTGGGGAATTTTTGATAGATGGGCTAATTAGGAAGACCTATAATGTTATACCCGATCTTTTGGGTTGGGCATTGCAGTGTGCATTGGGGTGCATTTGACCTGGACATGTGCACCTAAGGATCCTTAAAATAAATACCAAGGTAAAATCCCTTTTCCCCTTCTAACCATGTTTGACTCTTGATTTTAAGACCTGGAAAAGGCATCACATGGATTAACTTTGACTTCAGCTTTTCATCTGTTGCGTTGATCATATATAACAAAAGACCTACAGGGACAATATGTTTATAAGGACTGGATGTTAAGTGGGCTGTTTCCTGAACTGTAGATAGCAGACATGGTCAGTAAGCAGCCAATTGTATTTTATTTTACTTTAGTGTTGCCACATGGGAAGGCTGACAGTTAATCTCTCATGTGCTCATTTTTCAGGAATAGTGTGTTATATTTGTACTGATACTAGAAATATTTACACATTCAGCTATTGGAAAATAAGAGTGTTTGCTTTTTTAAGGGAGAAGGTGATGAGGTGGGTGGTTTCTGGATGAGAACGATTAATCATGCTCTCCATATGATGAGTTAAGAGTCCTAAATTTCTAATTTGAAGATTCATATAAATAATATAGAATTCTGATGAATAACATTCCCAAATAGAGTTGGATTAACATTTTGGTACTTTTTTAATCATATGGAACAATACTAGAGTTATTTATTGCTTTAAATATTATAATTAGAAGTTCTAATATGTTTTTAAGCACAATATTGGTCTGTGGAGAGTCAAGGAAATGGCATGTTCTTTGATTTGTTTCTAGAATAGAAATGTCTTGGTTATGAGTAAGTTTATTTAATTTTCTTCTTGAATTTCTTCCGCTTCCTCCTCCATTTAGCCTTTCATACCTACCTGAACAAACACACTTTCACTTCCACAATCAATAATTCATTCTGACTTTCAGCATCATTCATACTCCTTGCATTCCTTTTTAGCAATGCACACTTGCTCACTCTTATAACAAAAAACATGCATTGTGGTTAGGCACAGAGGTCAGGACTAGTGTTGTGTCACAGGTCAAAAAAGATCACTTACATTCTTTATCAGGGTCATTCCTTCTCCCTGGGTGGGATATGAACTTTTCTTTTTCTCAGAGAGGAAACATCACAGATGTTCACCACTCCTTGTTCAGGATTTCTGCTGCATGGCTTGCCATCATTTTTCATGTAAACTTCCAAAACAACAAGGCATGAATCACCCATAACTTATCCTACTTGTTATGTTCATTATTCAAACAGCAAAGTAACTGCACACTGTATTTAAATATACTTGTGATGTATGTAAGTGTTAATTCCATATTTTTTAAATTGCATGTTAAGGTACCTCCAATACTCACAGGAAATATTTATAAAATGCTCAAAGTGGTTATATTTGGATTTTCATAGAGACATGAACATTTTTTTGTTGCACGTGATTTCATACTTCTTTATATAACTTGATTTAATATTATAGATGCTCTTTTTACTTCTTTCTTTTTCAGGTCTTGAACAAGATCATAGCATTTAAATTAAATTATTCTGGTTAAAAATGTTTGCAGCTTTTTGTGATGATTTTTCTCTAGGTAAACAAAGATCTGTTGCCATTTTTTCAGCTGTAGAAAGGCAGTGTTATCAATATTTCTTATTATTCTTGTGGTTTATTGACCCTAAAAGAAAAAAGGATGTTAATTATGCTTTCACCACCAAGTATTTATCTTTAATTTAAGAGTGAAGTAACACAGAAGAAATTCTCTTGGTAATCTTCCCATTCGTGACTGAATTTTTTGCCAGTAAGCATCTGCAACATCCCACTTCTAGGTAGTCTTACATCATAAGCATTTCCTAGAACATATGTCATTCTTTATTCCTTTTACTCCATGCTTGCCCTTTTTTTTCCAAAAAAAGTTGAAATAAGGAACTAAAAAAGCCCAATCAACCAAATCCACAACAACCTTTTTTTGAGAAGTTTCTTTATTTCAGATGCTTTCTTCCACTTTTTAAACAGTGTTTTTATTGTATTTCAAAAACAATAGGTTTTTTCCCCTAGCTCTTGTGTACCCTTGCTTCAGAAAGCAATATTTCTTGTTTTGAGGCATCAGTACAACTACTGGGCCTTTCTGTTTCTCTCTTGAGTGCCTGTGTGATACAGTTCTGTCTCCACCAGAAAGTTGCACAGCACAATGGAAGCTGATCTCTAGAGCAAAGTGGTTGGTGCCAAGGACCTCAGTCTACACTGAGTGTGTTTTACTTGGGCCTGCTCTGCAGACTGAATGCCCAGCAGCAGCTGGAGAGCATCAGGAGAGCTGCCAGAAGGCATCTTCCAGTTCTGTTTCACCCCAAAGGAATCCAATTCTAACACTTCAGAGCTGCAATGTGAACTGAAGCTCAGGAAGTGGGGGTGACCAGGAGATTTAGTTTTGAATTATGATCTGAAATAAAACACTGCGGTAAACATCCCTGCACCTTGGAATCTTCTTACTCAAAATTTGGTATATATACTGAGAGCAGAGTTCATTTATTTTTCCCTTGTCAAGATCTACCTCATAATCTCATGTATTCTGTCTCCAGGTTGGTTTGTCCCTTCTTGCAGTCAGGCAATGAGGAACTCAGTTTCTTGTTCTCTTTTAAAGGCTGTGTTAAACAGATTGAGAGTTTTGGTTTACATTTTGAGTGAGTCAGGATTTCATCCCTTAACTGGGTATTCCCAGAGAAAACAAGTGAAAAAGGAGAAAGATAAGTTTCATGGGAGGCTGATGTTCCTTATGAAAAAAAAGACAGAACAATGGTACAGCTGAGCCCATGTAAAAATTACAGATTCCTATAACAAGAATAATTAGGTAAAGTCAGTTCACTGACTTAACAGCACCACCTTATGTTATTATTGTTTGTCTTGCAGTAATACCTAGGTTTCTGTTAAGTTTCACCATTCCATCATGCTAGAAAGAGTCTGTTTTCTGCAGTCCAGGGACAGGACAGAACTTCATGTGTAGGTAAAACAGAAGGAAAAAAGGTCAACCAAGAAAAAAAAAAGAAAATCCCATTTCATTTTGCAAACTGTACAGTAGTTATATAACAACACATTGGCAAGGTGTTGCAATAGGTTAGGTGTTAGGGAGTTGAAAGGAATAGTACCAGGCAAACAGTATTTTGCAGTATTTGCATGGATACAATCTGAAAGTTGCTCTTTTTGTTCAAACCACCCAATAAAGCAGCACATGTATATTATATGTTGGGAAATACGTGCAAGTAATTTCATGTCTTTCAGGGGTGTTCCGTAGCAGAACAGCTGTCTTGCTGGAGTTGTGGTTGTCAACTTAGACATAGTTAATGGAGATTACCATGTAAGCTAAGTATTAGCTGTTCTTATATAACTGTCACTTCATAAGACAATGCAGATATACCCTATATGAACTATGATGTTCACATCACCACTATATAGCACACTTACTTCACACATACACTTCTTGACCAAATACCTGTGTATGACTTCCTTTATTGTCTAGCATTTCCCTAACTTGACCCAGAAAGTTACAAAGGGGTCAAACTTGCTCAATAATGCCATTTTCCTTCAGCCCAGGTGTTGCATCTTAATGCCACATGTAAGTGTAAGCCATAAATTTTGCATTTCCACTCCAAATCTTCTAATTTTTTTGTTTTAATCACAAGGTTTAGGGTTCATATGCATATCATTTGTCTCTAGTTTTGAAGAGATAATGGTTTGTAATATTTATGATACATTTTTTTCATGTAAATCAAAATCTATTGTGGAGATTTGTTAAATGATAATTAATGCTGGAGTAGATTGACAAATCATTCTGTTTGGTGAAAATCTAAGAAGCTGTTGATTTCTTTAAATGGATTAACTTTGTGCAACCTTTGAGCACAAATTATGAATAGGAGCACAAATTATCTATAGGAGCAGCAGACTTGTCATCACTCTGCCCAACACTTGCATCACATTATAGTACTAAAATAGCTTACTGCCCTATTTCCATTAATTTTGGTAACTTATTTTGGCTGTTGTATGGGCCAAATATTGCGGAGTCCTGGTATTTAATTTTAAAATTTATGTACTTTGAAAAACTGTATAAGGCAAGAAATACTCTTTCACTTCTTATGCTGTAGCTCAGATTTACATTTTTAGAGCTTCCATCAGCTTTGGCAAAATGAAGATTAGCTTGATCCAACTTCTGAAGCTGGGAGCTAAGCCAAGACTCTGGTAGTCGGAGATCTGCAAAACCATGTGGCTGCTCCATTACCTGATATTTCTAGACCTATTTTCAAGATTTTTATACACACTTTTTATTTTCTTTTGTGTATAGGGCTCATATATTCTTTTTCTCTGAGGTTGGAATCAGATCCTATTTTCACTTAGAATCTTTTGCACATCACTGAAGGCATTATGAAGCAGTTCCCTAAGCCCAGCTCTACTACTCTGGGTATGTGTCAACAAACAAGTGGTTAAGTTGGCATAACTATGGACATTCCCAGCTCTTGTGACTATTTCATCCTAATTAATAAAACAAGCCTAAATTTTGCCAAAATGCCGATGCTTACCAGAAGTAGCCTTTGTTCCATCCCATCAGTTTTCTCAGCACCTGAGCATTTATTCTGAGTGGAAGAAAGTTTCATATAATATACAGATGTACAGTTGAGGATTAACAACCCAGGTATAATCAGTCAAAGCAGGAATGGTCCAATTATTCTGCTGACATTATTTACTGAATCAGTATGTGTGGATTAAATTTATCACAGTGTAACTATCTCTGCTGACAATATAAATGCATTGTGAAAGTAGATATATTGTTAATGGCAGTCTCTTATCTGCTTGTTTCTATACTTGCTCTGCAAGCAATATTTAAATTAATTTTTGAAGATACACATTTCAAATCCGAAATTTGCAGAGCTGAGTTCTTATTTACATATATTTTTTTGATAATATCTTCTTCATGTTATATGTTATGAGGCTTTTCAGAAATGGCTTTGAAAGCAGTCTTTTCATGCAGATAGCTTAACCACAGAAGAATCTGTATTATCATTTCAGGTAGAGCTATCCACAGAGATAAAATGATATAGAGGTGGAAATTGATTTTTACTCTTTTAGCTATATGGGGCTTATTTTTTTTTGCAGTTCAATGCCACAAAAATTGCCACATGGTGAAATTTCATCTGCAAGATAAGATGTAACCTTTGCAAATTGGAGTTTATTGAGGTATTTTAGGAGTCCTTTTGTCACATGGTAAAAAAAAAAAAAAGCAAAATAGGAAAAGAGAATGGAAAAGTTGGCAAATGGTCTTGTGGTAGTAATTTTAAAAATATCCAGAAAAACAAAAGGTTCATTAAAAAACACACTGAATTAAAAACCATAAATTTATGCTGCCCCAATTCTCCTCTTTCAAATTAAATAGCGTAAAAGGCTGTGTTGCTAACTATAAAGTATCACGTTGTTCATTAAGTCAAAAAAGCATGACAGAATTAGTGGAAAAGTAGGATGCTATCACTTTGCTTTCTGATAGAAGTTAATTTAATGTCAGATACTTCAGAAGTAAATTTTTTACCAGTGGAATGTTTTGAAAAGTTAATATTTTTGAGGTTTAGGGTGGCTTTTGTTTGGAGTGGGGGATGTTTTTCCCTTAGTGTCTAAATACACTTTTCTACCTCTGGAAAAAAAACACAGTCCCTTTCACTTTGTTCCTCTTCCCTCACATCACTATCGATGCTCATTTTCAGGGGAAGGAAAAGGAGATTAAGGATGTGGGGTGTAGGGAACTTTTGTCACACTTTGCAACACAACAAGACATAAATTGAACTGAAGTGACTTCGTCAATTTGTTGCAAATGTTTTCAACTGATCCTCCAAGGCTTTTCCCTTGACACCAGAAGAATTTTCCACCTTTTTTAGGTTCAGTCTGTTGTCAGTGGCCTACACATGTGTGTGCTTCAGCTTGACAGGTCACAGAAAGTATAGACCAGCCATTCACCTCCAGCTGCCCCTCCACTCAACTTCCTCTGAGCAATATTGGCTTCTGCAACTAAAAACTGCTTTTTACATATAATGAAATTCACAAGTGCATTGGAGGAAATGTGATTTTTTTTTTTCTGCCCCCACAATTTCAATAGCAGTTTATTCCTTTAAAAGGCAAATTGAAGAAGGGAATAACTTTGAAAGCAAACTGGAAATATAAAGACAGGAAATGAGTCTGTGACTGTATAACAGTGTTCATAAATGGGTCCTTTTTTGGTATGAAACTGGGCTTTTAAAGTAGAAAAATCACCTACTTAACAAAACCATTCGCTGTTTCAGCACTGCAGGAGCATGAAATAAATCCATGTTTCTTTCTAATATATCATTCAGTGTATCAAACTATTTCCAAATGACCCGAACTCTAGCAGTGCAGCAGAAGGTTCCATACCTCTGCTGGGACAGTGATTTTTTTAATATAATCCTCTGAATTTCCTTGTTCATTCAGATTTACAAAGATGCCTATAAATCGTCCCTTAATCTGAAGGTGGGGCAAGCATACTCTTTCTCAAATTACAAGCGACAGACACTCTAACTTCCCTTAGAAACCCCTTTCATTTCTTCTGTAGGGAGAATTTCTGCATTTTAATGCATTCAAACCTAGTCTTCTGTAAAAGTCTCAAGAGCATCTGTACCTGCTCATTCTACATCAACAGTTATTCAGAATCAGCAGGATTGTCCCTAGTCACTGAATTACGGTGCTGTGAAGTCAAAAGCACCGAAATCACTTTATTAGCCTGGCATTAAAAAAAACCCCAACCCTTGCCAGCTCTGTTTAGACCAGCATGCAACCATCATAGACTTAAATTTTCCCTCTAGCTCGACTCCCATTTGAAAAATTGAAGTAATTGGCTGACTTGTGTCACCCCCCGCCCACCCCCCAAATCAATAAGTAAAATGTACACACAAGGCATGCATATTGTCAAACAGTTTTGTAGGATTTCGATTTAATTGACTAAAAAGAGCATTTCCTTCAAGATTTCCTAGTTTTTCTGCTTCTTGAGAAATATTTTTGTTTTCCTTTTCCGAACTTTAAGACAAGATGCTCCAAAGTATCTTTTCCTATGGGAACAACTTTTCCTCCAATTCAGAGGTTTGAGGAGAAAGAAATATTGCAAATGCTGTTTATGCTAAATGTAAAAAATCTTGGGAACTTTTGCAGATTTGGGTCATCTCAGATAATGTTGTGCATCAGAAGGTGAAAGGGCCCCATAGCAAATGTACCTTGCAAGTAAATGGAGAATAAAGGACAAATTAATTGTGCACATTTGATGACTAGGGACAATTTCTGGATATACAAAGTGTTTAAAAAAATAGATGTTGGTGAATGAGGTGGAGATGATGTCAGTGTCCTGTTGAGTCCATGTGGCTGGGGCTAGCAGCTATGATGGATGACTGGGTTCTCTGCAGGTTGTGATATTCTGCTTTCAGTGGAACCAGACTTAACCAGGGAACTTTAGCAATCTTGTCCTTTTCTTTATTTTTTCTCCCTGCTTAGAAGCACCCCTGTGCTCTAAAAGGCTCCTTTATTGCTTTAGTCTGAATGTATCATGATATTACCTTAAGGTATGTGAAGTGTAGGGATCACACTTAAGACGACTGACAAAACGGAACATCCTGTAAATCAGAAATTTTCATCTTGGTCTTATTTAGCCTTAGCAGTTTTGTGTTTGTTGGGGGGGGGGGGGGGGTTGTCTTTTTTTTCTCTTCTTTTTATTTTTGTGTGTGTTTTTTTTTTTTTTTAATTTTGCAAGGAGATATGAAACAGGGAATGATAACTACATTTTCACTCTAGGCAGAGTAGCAAAATACACTGCTATCTCCAATCATGATTATCTACTAAGAAAAAAGGTATAGAAAAATATTATGTGGGTGAGAGAGTGGAGGAGGGTGCTAATGGCAGGTGTTTGTATTTTTTTAAATAGTAAAGGTGTTACTCTGCTGAGTCATTCTGCTGTGTATCTCAAAATGGCTGATTAAAAAAGTGTATTTCATTTGACATTTATTGATGGTCAGCAAAACCTGTGAAGCTATCATACTGCTTCCTCCTGTTAGAACGTAGGGTTTTGTTCCTTTCTTTTGATAGGTTATATAGGAATGGTATTTTCATTATACTTGTGGAAGGGAACTTTGAGAAACAATTTAATTATCTTCACTGACAGATGAATTATATTTTTTTAAGGAAAAAAAGAATGGACTGGATAACATCTTAAACTTATTTAAATATAATTCTTTTTATGCTATTTAAGAGAAGAAAATGTCGACTTGAGTAAAATGGAATAGACTGTAAACATCTTAAACTTATTTAAATATGATATTCTTTACTGTGTCTTATGGAAAGAGTTTCTCTTTTAAATTCTGAGCCAAATTCCACCATGCTGCAGTCATACAGTTTATATTATTTTTAATATTAGTATATTGAATGCTAACTATACCATTCTACAATACATTTTCTATTTAAAAATAAGATACACTACCTACCTCATAATTACCCAAGGGCAATTAATATAATTTAAAATTTAATAGTCACTCTTCATCCAGTCAGACTTGTTAAAACATACAGCTTTTGAGTCATATGCAAAACTCAACCAAATCAAAGTTGATTTAAGTATTTTCTTTCCATTAACAGTTGGTTCATTATTTTCTTGAAATTTATTTTCAGTATGTTCTTATGTTTAATTAAGCCTTTTGCTGAGTTTCTTTTCTGGACAGTTTTCACTTAAGTGTGTTCAAAATAAATCAATGTAACTTCTGTCCAGAGGAGCATGCATATATAGTAAGTTTTGGATGGTGGAGTAATCTGTATAAGCAGTACTACTTTCTAAATGACTGTTTTTCACTTAAAAGAAGATAACTTAATGTACTGTCTTTCTACAGGATACTTTTATCAGATATCTAAGGGTATTCAAATCCATTCATGTGCAAACTGTCACTAGAAATAATTTTGGAGTTCAGTAGGGATAGGTACCTACCTGACTGCCTTTCATACAACTAGATCCAATTTCTTCATCACACCAAAATTCTCCCCTTTTCCCTCTGTTGTTCACTACACTTGATGCCGCAGAAACATTTGTCCCTAAAGCTCTGAGGTGGCCAGCTGGGCAGATGCCCTAAGCCACCAGCATTTCAGCATCTAGGTACAAATTCAGATACAGCTCTACTGGTCAGACTGCACACAGAGTCACAGAGAAGTTATTTCTCACTTATTCTGCTGGGATATACTAATTTGGCAAGTTTAAGAGCACAGTTACCTAACTACTGCATCAAGGATCATCATAAGTGAATTGATTTACAGCTCTCCTAATCTGGTCAGCATCAGCTTGGCCCATTTCTTAGGTGTATCAGTGAAGTGAGCCTAGCTACTACTGGCATCACTGGTTTAACCCATGAAACATAGCAAAAGCATAGCAGTTGTAATGCCCGTCTCAAATCTGTCTGGGACTTGAAAGGAAGATTCAAGTTCACCATGCTTTTCTGCTGTTTGATTTTGCCCATGCTTTTAAAATTAGGGCCTCCAGTGATAAGGAGAGGGCCAGACTACCTTTTGGGGATGCTTGCATTCTAGCACTTTTGGTTGAAGCTCTCAATTTTGTATCATTTTGAACATTCTGTGAAGAAATTGAACTCAATTCTGAGGGCTAAACTGAGTGATCAAGCCACAGATCTGTAGTCCTTGTCTCTCTGGCTCAAGGTCATACTGAACATACAGAAGATGCAAGACTCTCCTCCAGTTTTGACTTTAAAATTAATAACATTTCCAGGCACTCAGATCCAAAGAAGAGGTGAAAATATTGAAGGGTAGGAAAGAATTTCCTTCACTCCTACATCTTTGAGAGACAGGCCTAAGTCTCCTATTAAGTAGCTTAGGTGGATTGCTCCTCCATTTGGCTGTATTTAAAAAAATGGGGTTTTTGGTAATTTTAAAACTTTGTGTGTTCTTTATGGTGCCTGCACATCTCAGGCAGAGTATCTGAAGGTGTATGTGTCTTCAGGTGTTTGTCTGCAAAGGTTGGACCATGACTACCTGAAAAGTAAAAATAAGCTTTACAAGTATTTTGCTTGTTTGTTTATGCCCAAACGTTACAATTTTTTAACTTCTCTCAGGCATCAGAGAAGTGCATAGTCCCACGGCTTTATGTATTCTTAAAGTTCACTTTTCTATCAGTGAAGCTTCATATTCTTGGCAGTACTGAGCTTCTAATTTCTAACTTGATTAACAAAATTCCCCAAGCTAGCCTTAGTTCAAACTCAGATCTCTGAATTAAGTCTTCTTCAAGAATGTTTTTCCACACCTATTTGCCAACTGTTTCTTTCTGACCTTCCTGTTGAAGCCTTTATCCACCCTTGAGAAAGCTTGCAGGTCCCTGGACGTGCATTATCTCCTACGTTCCAGGCTTTGTTCCCTCCTGTAACCATCCTGGTCCCCCACCCAGCAATGTTATGAACTCCTGGGCTTCAGGACACATTTTCTTTCCATGTATCATTAACTTGGATTCTGGGTACATAGTTTACTCTTATTATTCAATTCTATTCTATGATAATTTTTGTTGTTATTATTTTCTTTAAAGTAAGAATCATGATTATTATTAAGCCTGGTAAGGAAAAAAAAAAATCATTCATATATTCTGGGTCTTGCTTACGATACTATGTGCTGAATGAGTCCTGGAAGAAAATACCTATTAGAGAGAAAAGGAAGATGATGAAGTTCAATATCCTATTCTATAATTAGTCTTTTGTGATGGAATTAATGGAACAGATTACTGAACTTTAGCCTGATTTTTTAGAGGACTTTCAAACCTTTTGTGTTTCACCAACAAAAACAAACATAAGTGAACATTTCCTTGAATCATAGGCTAATGATAAATAACTCAAGGCCATTTTCAAAACCTCCACACTGTTAATTAAGCTTTTCCCTTAGAGAAGGGGATATGGCCAGCATGTCTTGAACTACAGTGTTTTTTAGCTGGCTGCACATGTAACTGTGAGAGCAGTTTATAGCAGAATGATATTGCTGTGGCCCTAGACATTTCAGGAATTGCTTTTCAGGGCTGGGTGGGAAGTCCAAAGGTGAGTTATGGTTCTTTTTGAAATTCTTGAGTGGTGAAAAATACCTATATTCAGTCTGAGAACTTTGTTAGGAACAAGAAAAATCACCCTAAGTACCTCTTTGTCCTAAAAAGAAATTATTCACAAAAATTTATTTTTATCTCAAGAAATAGAAATGAGGGAATATGACCTGGGAATATCCTGATAATCAGTTCAGGCAGGGATTGAATGTTTTAGATTAGGTAACTCTTCCTGCTGAAATCTCTTGCACCAGAGTGTCTGTTAAGCAGATGAAGAAAAATTGCTGGAACTCATTTTACTAGAAGAATTTCTTTATATTTTTTCACTTTAATTGGTTACCTTAGTACAAAATAATATATTGAGAATAGTGTTCAGGAGCTTTAGCTTCCTGTGTTACCTCATTAAGCTGTCTCATTAAGGAAAGGGTAGGACTATGGACACAAGTCAGTTTGGGATTTCACCCATTGGAACATACTATTTATCACAAGAGAGAAATTGAATTTTCTCTAGTTTGCTGGTTCTTCTGGTTACTCTCTTGCACTCTAAATCTGTCATCTGCTTACAGTTTTGTGAGTGCTTTTGTGCATTTAGCTGAATCTTAGAGAATTGCAGATGCATGTGTATTTTGAGAAAGGTATGCCTATCATTCGTCTTTGAGTTAAATGGTCTTTCAAATACCCTTCAAATACATATTTTTCTCCGTGGAAAGGCATTCTGTTGCATGAGAGTATTTCTTCATTCAAGCTAGGTCATAGTTATAGTATTGATAATTCTTAGTTCAATAGTCTTAGAAATTTTAAGAAAAGTTCTGTGTATATGATGTCTTGAATACCCCCCCCCATGTGGAAAGAAAATAGATCACACTGGTATATTTTTTGTTTCATATTCATTCAGTTACCTGAACACATGCTGTTGTGGTCTACACACAATTCTACTGGCTTGACTTTCTAGTGTAAAGCATTCTTAGATAAATTCATAATTCTGCTTTCATTGTTTATGTTTGTATCATTCTGAGTTTTGTTTTGGTTTTGGAGCTTCTGTCGTGGCTGATTCTTAATAATAACACCATCAAAATAACATGCATCTCCATGGGGGAGGACAAAATGAAATGAGGGAATGAAGCAGTCATGAGAAAGAAAAACTAAAACCTAAGTGTATCACCTGCTTAGATTTAACCCATTTTAACATCTTATAGAGACTTATGTGAAATTTTCTGATAGCATTATTTTTTCCTATTTAGAGTTGAATGCAGTCTCTAATCCTTTTATGCTTTTAGCTTTGGCAGCGAAAATGCCACACCGATATCTGTAGGTATCAAGCTCTAAATTCAGAACTTACTGAAACATTAGGTTTGTATTATTTTACTCAGATTCATAAATTACAAGTGAGAGGGAATTGAAAGAGGCTAACCATAAAGCCCTTCAGTAATTTAGGCAAGTTTAAGGACGCTGAGAATTTGGCAACAAATATATTGTGGTTTAGTGTAGCTTCTCCAGTACTCAGCAGGTAGCTGGTATTTTTGCATATATCACCTTCATATATTGTCTTTTTCCTCTACACCTTTTCAAAGTCTCTCAAATCTAATTATGCGTAAGAAATAAAAATAAAAAAATAATAATAAAAAAAAAACCCAAAGAAACAAAACAAACAAAACAAGGAAGATGTACTATTTCTGTGATCTCATTTTCTTTTCAACTAAAACCTCTTTGCCCCCTTCTTTCTACAGGATTTTATAGTACGTGCAGTTCTAAACATTGGCAGCAAAGGAATGAGAATGTGTGCCTTATCCAAGTATATTCTCACATGCTCTGATTGCTTTCTTTTTTGGTGTTTCCACTACTAGTAGTATGATCACTCTGCTCTCTACTTCCACCACTTTCAATCTCCAGATAAAGTGCACAGGAGTTGAGTCATTTAGTGCACAGAAGGAAACATTCACTGAGCAGAATTCCTCTGTGCCTTATGGCATTCTGCATAAATCGCTGCTGATGTAGACGATGCATATTTTGATGTTGTATCAGTGCTACAATTTGATAATGAACACTCGTATTGAGCTTTGTATTATTTTTTTTAAATTTTCCACGGTTTTGCATTTTAGTAAGAAGATAAATACATCCAGACTGAGTAAAAATTATTATCACATAGAGGAAAAGTCATTTAAATGACATTTTGTCTCCAGTAGTGAATGGCCTGTTAGAGAACACATGAAATACCTTTCTGCAAAACTGAAAGATTAAAGATTTCCATGAATTCTGCTATTTACAGCAGTATTTATAATGTGGAAAATTCTATTGCCCTTCAACTTAATTCTGAAAAGCATTCCTATCATTCCTGTTTGAGTTAAACAGTGTAATATGTATCATGGAATCGTAGAAATGTTTAGTTTGGAAAGGACTCCAGAGGTCCTCTAGTTCCAGCCCCCCTGCCATGGGCAGAGATACCTTCCACTAGATTGGATTACTCAGAGCCCCATCCAACCTGGTCTTGATCCCTGCCAGGGATGGGGCATTCACCACTTCTTGGTGAAATCCTTAACTGAAAACGTGTTTCAGTGTCTCACCATTCGCATAGTAAAGAATTTCTTTCTTATATCTAATCTAAACCTACTCTCAGTTTAAAGCCATTATCCCTTGTTCTATCTCCATGTGGCCTTATAAAAGCTTTGTGGCCTCTCCAGCTTTCTTGTAGGCCCTGTTTTAGGTACTGGAAGTCTTCCCAGAGCCTTCTCTTCTCCAGGCAGAACAATCCCCAGCTCAACCTGTCAATGACTTTTGGTATCAGTTTGTTGAACTGCTGAGTATAAGCTGTTAAATTTGTTTGTTTGCCAACAAGTCAAGAGAATGCTGTTTCAATTGACAGAAAAATCATGACTCAATGGGAGAAAAATTACTTAAGTAAACTAGTAGTAAACCAAACCTATTTCTAACTAGCCTTTTTTCTGTCCTTTTATGTATTTTTTCAGTCATTCCAGAACATACTATTGTGTCAGACAGATTTTATAGCAGAGCTAATCACAGTTTTAGCTGTTCAGCAATTTCTAAGTGTCAGTAAAACAAAAGCACCAGCAGATCTTTGCACAAAAATACAGACAGCATTTCTGAAACAAAGGTGGCCCTTGATTTTTTTCCTTCAGTAAATCATGATAATGCACTGGGTGAGAATGTGTGCTGTATGTGATGTGAGCACATCACAGAACTGGCAGCTGGGAGTAGGGCAGCTGCAAGTCTTTGATAGCACTGATTCTAGTCTGCTCTGGGACCAGCACTGACAAGCCTGGCATGATTTAGAAAGTCTTGAAAGCTAGATCCATTCTGCCCTAGAGCAGCATATCTTTGTTTCCTTATGGGCAGGATCATGACCCAGCGTTTCTGTGGTGTGAGCAGATTGTCTTGATGTACATGGTGGTGGCCCAGCACTACCCTGAGGTATCTGCAGGATTCTTGGAAAAACAGTTCAGGAATGTGTTTGTATGCATCTGTGCCTGAGAGAATGTTGCTGGTTTATGCTTTATCTTATTTTATACTTGGAACGTAGAGTGGACAAGAATCTGATCTTTGTTAGCATTCTAAATTTTATGTTAGCACACAGCAAAGTATACATGTGCTAAAGAGAAAAGCACAGAGTCATTCTGACAGGTTCTTAATATGGTATATTCACTGGATATTGTTTTGACTTACCTGAATTAATGGAGTTAAGCTTTAATATCAAATTTTACTAGAGATGCATTTGCAAAGTACTCTCTTATTACTTAATAATGGTTAACTGATTAAATTTCTGTCGTTCACTAAAATTGTGAGGGAGGAAAAACAGAATTTTGAAAAACTGAATAGATAGAAAGTGCTATAGATCAGTTGTTGTTTTAGTACTAATCGGGTAGTGCATCACACCAAAGCAACTCGTGGTGATTTTTAAGTGTGTTGGAAAAGATGATTGAAAGACTTTCACACAAAACCACCAATTGCTGTGGGCAACCAACTGTGCAAATCAGTGAATTGGTACATAAATTCTGGCACTGTCAGTCCTTCCTGTTTAAAAGCATGACCACAAAATCTGAAGAAATAGAACATCAAAGGCCTACTGAGTTAATATTTGGAGGACCTATGCTAAAGAAATGACTGGCCAGTATTTGCTAACTTCATCTTTCCTTAGCAGAACCCCAAGCAGCCAGCCAGTGTCACTCACCACATGAGCTCCAGGGCAGATTGTCCATTTCCTCTTTATTCCATTATATTTTTTAAACATGAAAAAATTTGCTTGAAGCAGATCCTAATCTCTTATCAATAGAAGAAATAATTGGCTTTGATTTCAGCTTCTAGAAATAAGTATAATGTTATGATTTTCCTGTCAGCAAACACGTTTTTGAAGGGGGAAATATTCTAAAACTAGGCGAGAGAGAAGATGAAATCAAGCGGAAATGCATTCCTCACAGGAGATAGGCTAGTTTTTTCTTCTTTTCTTTTTTTCCTAAGCAGTCATTAAAATCTGTTTCTGAAATCTTAACTTTATCAATTGCAGATAGGAGAGTAGAAATATGTGTGGAGAAATTCTTGTTTGAATTAGTTCCATTTTCCCATAACTCCAGTCGGGATGCATGATAAAATTATCAATGAAATGTCCTAATTTGATCCTTAACCAAAGGGATGTTGTCCTATGAATCATCTGTGTTTGTGGGAGGCAACACTGAAACTAACAGAGCAGGAATGGGACCCAGATGTTTTCTGAGAAGCTGGTTGCACTGTAGGCTGTGTGTATTACCTAACGTAGGCGACCATATGGAAGAAAAGGTTGGAAACATCCCATTACAAGTCATATATCATTGAGCTGACAGCAAGGATTTCAGCTTATTTTTATTTAAATCATGAAAGCAGCTGCTCAGCTGTCCAGCTGTATTAAATTTAACCCTTTTTCTATCAAATGAATTTTGCTTTATGAAAGAGCAGCCAAACAGTTTGGTTTCTGGCAGAAATACCCAGGTTAGAGGGTGCTGTGATAATAACCCTTGTCCTCTTCAGCACATCAGCACTAATGATGGCAGAGTCTGCCACTGGGTGACAGTGTAGCCACTCCATACACCTCAACTTCATGAAATGCTAGCAAGCCTTTTTGCTGCAAAGGTTGCACAGGAAGGGCATATGCACTATATAAAGGGAGTACCTGGAGATTTTTTTTTTCCATTTAGTTGCACACCTTTAGAATGAGCAATTGCAAATTTTTTTTATCATACTTGTTCCCTTCCTTTTCTATTGTTACTGTTTTCTTTTCTTCCCTTAATTTTCCTTCTTTTTTTCTTTTTTGTTTGTATATGGTGTTCATCAGACTCCATCTCCTTTAACTAACTTCTTAACTCTCTGCTTTTCCTTTTCCTGGCTCTACTCTTTTTCTTTTCTGCTCTACCTCATATTGTTTTATTTTTGTCACTAGTACATAAATTGCTCTGAGGGATTGCCCCTTAACTACTTCTCTGTCCCATTATATACACTGTATATTCTTTACTGTGTTTTTTTTTTTTTAAAGAATTTCCTTTTTCCATAGATTTGGCATTTATTTAAAAGAAACACTTAATTTGCAGAAAGCTGTTCCCATCAGTAGGAAGCAATCTTTGGCTTCCAAATCAATCCTTCATGACGTGTTTCAAGCAGCTTATTGATTTGTTATTTTTTAGCACTCCTTTGCTAAAGAAGGAGACTTTAACTGAAGCCTAACAGTTACAGTTAAGTAACAGCCATGCAGTAAGGACAGACTTTAATTTCCTGTGTAGAAATCTGTAGAAGAAATAAATATAAGAAGTATCCAGCATAATACTAAACCAGATTAGTAGTTTTGGCATGCTAAAGCTCTTGCTGTTTTGGAGACTACATGCTTTATTGTGTTCTGTGTCTACCCTGCCCACCTCCATGTCAGAGTCCTCTGTTTTTCTGTCAGAGCCTGGAGGTTTTCTTATTTTTCATTCTTCATGTTTTATATTCTAGTCATAGGCCTTTAGATCTACAGAATATTTTATAAGGATTTCATTCACATCCATCAATGTGAGGCATTACATTAGCATTTCTATTTGATACAAATATTTACATCCAGATTAATTCTCTCTTCCTTAAACACAGTGGAACCCAAGGAGTTTAGCAGCAATTGCTTCCAACCAGTGCTTTCACTCAGTTACTGCAAGAGAGCTCCAATCCAGGCACTGAGATGCAACTCAGTAATAGCATCCATCCCTAGTTAGCTTTATAAAAGAGGTAAGATCAGGATCTTAGCTCTTCCACTCTGAATAAGAGCAGCAGAAGTTGTTGTACCTTGCCACAGGGAAGTTCTTCATGCCCAGATGCTGTGAAAGGCAGCCAAAACACTGCCCTCTTGCAGAAGTAACTTCTGTAATAATGCTCTGTCAGTAATTCCATGCAACTTCTCTAGTTCCTGAAAGTTCAGCTTTGTTTTTATTAAAATGACTTTTTTTTCTCTCTCTTTTTCTGTTTCCACTTCCATTTCTATCTCCTTAGGCTATTCTTCTGAGACACACAGCTGTACCTAGGATATTATTTTCATACCCATAACAGGTGGTGTTTTCTGCCAAAACCTACTGTTCTGTCTTTTCAAGATTTTCCTCCTCATTTAGTTCACACTCACCCACTGTGTATAGGATAAGGTTTGAAGTTCTCTATTTCCTAAAAATTCCTTGCATTTGAAGTAATAATCCAATCACTAGTTGTAGTTATCTTCTGGTCTCATGCTGATCCCACTTCTGCAGAAGCAGCCTTTCTTTGTTGGTGCAGCAGTGTCATCTCTGTGTGCCATCTAGCATCTACTCCTTTCATGAATACACCATGACTTGGATCTGTGGGAAGACTCTGATCTGCCCTGAGTAGAATGTATCTGCTTGACCAGCTAGAATTGCAACCAAAATAAGCCTGGAATATTATGTTCCTTCAGGGGACATATTGGAAAGGTTTAAATTTTTTTTCTGAGAAGTTTTGCTTCTTGCAAATATGTCACTTGGGTGAAAACAGTTTTTTTCTTGCTATCACATATTATTCTCTCCCTTTCTACCAAGCTACTCTGTTTGCATTATTTTAAAACCAGTTTTCTATCTCTGGTTGTTATAAAGGACATGTCTTTACTGTCATTCAAAGTACCGTAATCTTATTTTCCTTCCCAAATATGATGTCTTAAGGGCACCATTTGCTCTATATTTAATCAGTAGGGGTTTTTTTGGTTTGTCTTTTTTTCAGATGGTCCAAGTTTTTGACTGACTTTTTCTCTGATTATTTGCCACAATTTTAGGTAGTGCAACTGGACTGGAGAATTTAAACTCTTCATTTTGCTTTTGGCTTTCAAGGAGCTGTATTCTCATTTCCTCAGCTTCTCATATGTGGTTTCTAACTGAGCCAGAGCCAGACTTTCACAATTAAGACAACTAATATAATCATTAGTATGTACACTAATGTAAAAGCCAGTGTGGAGGGAAGTTAGTGCAGTCTATTTTCCATTTGCATTAATTGCCATACACCTGGTTAGGCCTCTAGACATCTTCCAGGCTATCTCGGCACTTTTCAGGGCTGCCTCTTGTGGGGGGCAGTGGGAGGTCACGGTGGGGTCTCATCCTGCAGCACGAGAGGCTGCTTTAAGTCCCGGAGTCTTAACACAGAATCTCGCACAAGGAATTCAACCTGACTTTGCTGAGAGGCCCTCCAGGTGGCAATGCAGACAAACTAACAGGTCAGAGGGACAGCTTGGAAATACTGGACTGAGAAGATCTAAAGCTTAGATTACCAAAGTGGTCATTTTAATTGTATTTAACGTAAAATATTTATCATTTGGACAGGACTGATAAGTTCGCTTAAATAACAACTGGGCACAAAACAAGAGTGATAAATTTGGTCTATGTAATTCCATTAACGTTGTTAGTTACTAAGATTAGAAGATTTAGATATAAATGTGAAAAAAAATATTAACACACAACATTTAAAGACACTAAAATTAGTCACTTTGGTTTTTACTATTGGTGCTTCATTCTCTGCAGTCATGTATGTTGGTAGCCACTTATTCCTTGAGGAATGAATACAAAGTATTACTTCTGTGATTTCATGTTATTTATACCAATTTTACAAAGTTAAAAATATGTGTATAGTTATAACAGACGGAGATGGAACTTCTAGGTGATTTAAAAATATTAACCATCAGGAAATAGAAAACATCTAATATGTTTAAAACTTGAGATTTTCAGACAATGAATTTCAGTGTGAATATATATTGCAAATTATTTATTTATCAAAAAGGTTTAACTGGTGATGTTTCATGTGCAAATGCATAATCTTCAACTTGAAAGAAAGCCAAAACCAAAGCCTTAGTAACAAAAAAACACTCAACCCTAAGTTACATGAAACCTTTAAATAAGTTCCTTCTCTATACTTGTTACAGAGATGTTGCAACAGTAAACAAAACTGAAAACAAGCTCCCAGTGCCAACCTACAGGAACTGATGACTTAAATTACTGTTATTTTTGTGATTAGGTAGAAAAGTGATTAACTTTTCCAACATGTCTCTATGTCCGTTCCTTAGCAAACCAACCTGGCAAGATTGCTTTGTCAGGGAAAAGAACTTTAAAGGGGCTATATCTTCTCAATGAGAGTTATTTGCCAGCTGCACTGATTTGAAGCTACTTGTAAACTTTTTTAGGAAAGAAAACATCTTCAGGACTATTATGAACTGATACGTGATTTCTTAAAGAATATTTTTTCAACCTGATCCACTATCTCTTTGAACTACTGAGTTCTTGCATGAAAGGAACAAATACCTGCATGGCCAGTTTGAACTGGCTACTCAGATGGCTAATATTGATAAATCCCCACACCACTTTTCTGATTTGGAGATCTGTTGGGGATTTTTTTCATCTAAGTTACAGATCTATAGCCAAACTTTACTACATGGATTTCATTTTCTTGATATATTATACTTATGTCAATTCAACTGTTTGTATTTCACTTTTACTTGTAGTTCCATGTCACACTGCTATTTTATCCATGTAGAAAACCTTTAAACGAAATGCTACTGACATATCTGTTTTGTTTTCTTTTTTTTCTGCATTCATTGATATGAGTGCTGCTCTAGCTAAGCATTCCATGGACAAATATACACAATAAATCTTTTGAGACAGATTACCAGGCCACACAATTATTTACAGAAACCACACAAATGCTCCAAGGGGTAATTAATTTTATGCAAATAAATAAAGACAAAAGTTAACAATATGGGTTATGATAATGCTGTGTAATTTAGAATATTTTCCTCCTAGAAAATTCCAAGGCACACTCTAGGCTGCATTAGTCAATTCAGAAACTCTGATATGGAAAATAGATTTCTGTTTAGCAGTATGTTATTAGATTTTAGCAAGAACATAAAAGAGAAAAGCTGGTTCATACACCCATGAATTTGAGGAACTGTAATCCTGTTCTATGTGTACTTCTTTAAGTGTCACCATGGCTTCCCTGATCTTTCTGTTGTATATAGGTGTTGTAGATTTTGTGATTTTTTTACAGTCTAAAGCTTAGCACAGCACTTGAGGAAACAATTTTAGCTTCTGTTGTGTTCTGTAGGCTTTTCTGGACAAAATACCTGTGTGTTTTCTTATCACTGTAGGAACCAAACTTTTTTCAAAAAGTTCTTCCAGTTATGTTTCTAATACATTTATCCTATGAAACTCCTGTATATTTGTGTTTCTTATTGTGGAATTAATGTAGTTAATGGATTTCTAGAATGTGTGTGTGTATATAATGTTCTCATTGCTACAATAAATGAGCAATGATAGCAATTCAAGTTCCAAACTGACCCGTCATGTTCCCTTTGCATACAGGTGAATTGTAATACTTGTTTATTTATATTTTATTTTGGTTTGCTTTCTGGTCTTTTGACACAACCTGAGTTTTTAGTCACAGTTTTCTGCCAGGCTTTCAATGGCATACCAATATAAAGTAAAGACATCATTTTTTCCTTTTTAAAGACAACATACCACTTATAAAGCAGTTTAATGATGTGAGTATATAAATCCTTAATACTGTTTTCAATTGGCTAAAATTCTTTCTGACCTTTTTGCCCCATAATTTATTCTAGTATGTTGTCACTATCCAGATATTCATAGATTTGGTCCAATGTGAGCTGTCCAAGATGGGAACTGGGTATTTGAGGGGTAAGGGTCTCATACAGGATGCATACATGCCTGTAGTTCCTACAACAGATGGGATGCCAGGCCAGGCATTAGTACACAAGTACCAGCAGAGACTGAGTGACAAGATAAAGTAATTGAAGAGGGAAGAACTAAAACCAGCCGGGGGTTATTGTTTGTTTTTATGGTTGCTGGTGGTGCAATTTTTGGTGTAAGAGCACAATGTCAAGTGTAACAATGGAAAGAAAACAGGAAAAAATAAAAAGAGAGAACTATGAAGGGAATCATAACCATCAGTGTGTGAGGAGCATTTTCCTTTGGAGAGCAGCAAAAATTAAGTTATGAGAGTTCTACTGCTGTTCTGGGGAAGAGGCAAGTGGGCTTTATATGTTTATTTGCCATGTGTCCCAAGAGCCTATCTTTTTAACTTTTGTAAGCTTAACAGGGATTTTAGACCAACATGGGGATGTTGCTGACCTGTTAGCTGTTTTAAATCTCCTTGACATTAAGAAGATACTACTGACTCAATATACAAGTAGATAAGCTTTCTTGTGCTGCTCTTCATGTATGAGACAAGGTTGATTCTTCCTGAATGGTGCTTCTTCCACCTTATGTTGGCCCTGGTGATGGCAGATTGCAGGTCTTCTCTTTCCTCTGTACAACAACCTAACGTTCCCTGAACTCAGAGCTTTATTTGACTGAGTGCAGGTAGAGTGGTCTACCTGCTTGCTATTGCTTGGGAAATAGGAATTTAGTCTCAGTCCATAAAATCATAGAATCAGTAGTTTGGAAAAAATTTCCAGGGTCCTGGAGGCCAACTGTTAATGCAGCACTGCTAAGTTTAACACTAAACCGTGTCTGTAAGCATCACATCCACATATCTTCTAAATACTTCTATGAATGGTGACTCCACCGCTTTCCTGGGCAGACTGTTCCAGAGCTTGACAAGCCTTTTGGTGAAGACATTTTTCCTTATCTCCAATCTAAACCTCTTCTGGCACAACTTGAAGCCATTTCCTCTTGTCTTACTGCTTTTTTCTTGGGAGAAGAGGCTGATCCCAGACCTTGCTACATCCTCATTTCAGCTGTAGAGAGCAATAAGGTCCCCCCTGAGCTTCTTCTTCCTCTAGACCAAAAATACCCCAGCTCCCTCCAGCGCTCCTCATAGGACTTGTGCTCCAAACTTGTCACCAACTCTCTTGCCCTTCTCTGGACACGCTCCAGGACCTCAATGTCTTTCTTGTAGAGAGGAGCCCAAAACTGGACACAGGATTCAGGCTGTGGCCTCACCAGTGCCGAGTACAGGAGGACAATCGCTGCCCTGGTCCTGCTGGCCACACTGTTGCTGATACAGGCCAGGATGCCATTGGCCTTCTTGGCTACCTGGGCATACTGGCTGCTCATGTTCAGCCAGCTGTTGAGCAACACTCCCAGGTCCTTTTCCATTGGGCAGCTTTCCAGCCACGCTGTCCTCAGCCTGTAGAACTGCCTGGAGTTGTTGTGACCCAGGTGCAGGATCTGGGCACTTTGCCTTCTTGAAGATTCACCTCATACAATTGGTCTTATCCCATCAATCCAGCATGTCCAGGTCTTTCTGCAGAGCCTTCCTGCCTTCAAACAGATCAAACATTGCCTTTGATCTTGGTGTTGTCTGCAAAGTGACAGAGGGTGCATTCGATCCCCTCATTCAGATTATTGATAAAGATATGTAACAAGATTGACCCTAATATTGAGCCCTGAGGAGCACCACTTCTGACCATCTACCAGCTGGATATAAGTCCATACTCCATCATTTTTTTGGGACCAGTCATCCAGACAGGTGTTTTACCAAGAAAATAGTGTGTCTATTTAAGCCATGAGCAGCCAGTTTTTTGAGGAGAATTCAATATTTATGCCAAAGAATGTTCCCAGTCAACAAAGCTGTAAACTTCCATCTGATTATATCAGTTGAAGAATCAGCATGGTTGGGTACTGTTAAACCTGTGTGTGATTTTGCCCAGTTACCAGTAGATATAAAAAGTATTGTATTAGACTTGATGGACCAGATGGGCTCAACTAGACTCAAGAGAGGAGAGGCTCTTCTTGGAGGCTTCTCAGGGACTGCCTTCCCAAAAGTTGTCATGTTTTTACAGGTTAGATGTCTGGAATAAAATAGGATGTCTTCATACAAGGTTAGATGTGTGTTTAACAAAGATAAAATCGAGTTAATAGTATGATGCAGGCACATCAAGCATTTGTAATAAGATGTGATCTGCAGGAAAAGCAGAATCCATAGAGAAATAGCCAAATAATTTTGATTAATAAGTCTATTGCCTAAGATTTTTGTATAGCAAAAGGGATGAAATGTATTAATTGAATTATTTTTGTAAATCTAAACATACCTTACACAAACATAGCAAAGTTTTTTGTGGAGATAAATCATTTTCAACTGGTTGGTTTTGGTTTGGTTTTTTTTTTTGTTCTGTTTTGTTTTGTTTTTTGGTTTGGTTTGGTTTTTTTTTAATGCAAAAATATCCAAGAAAGCAAACTCAAATCCAGAGTTAGATCTTTTAGGTTGATAAGTTCTTCCTCTGCTTATCTCAGTAATAGGCTTCAGTTGTATCAATTCCACATGAGTCTCAGTGAATTTTGACAGAATAATGATAGATATATATGTCTTCACCATTATTTCCTAAATCCAGATATGTGTCATAATACAAATTTTATTTCATTTTTAATGAAGCACACATTCTGCACAATTCTTTGGTTAAGGTTTTACATCATCACAATGGAACTCTTATTTGATTTGTTTTTTAAATTATGTTCCAGTACAGTACTTCATAAAGAGAATATGGGTTTATGGAGATCAAATCATTAATATAGGTCTAGTTGGTTTTGCATATGTCTTTTTACTCTAAAATGGGTCAGCTATATTAAAGACATATAAATAAATGCTACTTCTTTCTATCTCACATTTTCCAGACAATTGTATTTCAGTGCTGAGTATAAATTCACATAGTAATCAACAGACTTGGAATTCATAAGACTGACAAACCACTCAGCAAAATTACAAAACTATGAATAATAAATTTTTTGGTTTTCAGTTATTACATGTTCTTGTTATGAATGTGTGTGGGAGAACAACTTTACAATAAACCCATTCAAGGCCTGTTTTGGAAACCTAATACCATCAGAAAGTGGCCTTTACCATTGTTGCAGCCTTTTGGAAGGTACTCCAGCTCTCACCCTGTGTGGATGCAGAGAAGTCACTCCTCATGCTCCAGTTGCTCAGTATTTTAGCATGGCTCATAGCCTAATGAGCACAGTAATTCAAATTGATCCAGTTCCTCATCTGTGGATTCGAATCAACCCTGTGAGAAAGTTCCACAGAAAGCTGCTAGTTACAGATAGGACAAACCTATTCATTTAAATTAGATAATTGTGTGGGTTTCGTTAATGAAGAGCTCATGGTTGTCTATTCAAAAATAGTGTCTGTGTTCAGACTTGTTTGGTTCTTCTTCACTTCCCTCTCTGTTCCTAAATGCATTTACATAAAACTGTAGGCTGCAATAAGCTTTTTTGAATCTATAGGTAGCTCATTCATTTCTTTTTCTCCTGTTAGAGGCAGGTGGAGGTGCTTTTAAGTACCTTTTTTAAGGAGTTAGCTTCTCCTTTATTCAAAAAGTCTGTTCTCTGATGGTGTCATTATGGTATCAGTATATGACTCAGTAGTTAAGTATGAAGGCTTACACAAAATAGAAAAAGCAGTGGGTTTTTATAGCACTGCTGAAATAATGATATGGCTGATGTATAACTGCAAAAAGCTTCTATTCTGAGAAAGCTTGAAGGATGTAAAAATGGGATAATTTCAATAAATGTGGAAGGATTGATTATGAGTTAATTTAAGAGCAGACAATAATTAAAAGAGCTAGCACAGCAAAATATTTCAAGTAATTAAACTAAAACTAGAGATAAACGTACTATTACCTAGATTAATTAGTCATCAAAAAAACCTCTGATTCTTAATGAACAATTGAAAATGGTGACATTCTTACATTTAAATAGGTAGGGATTGATTCTTATTGTCACAAAGGGGCACTTTATCTTGGGCAGACACCTAACGCTTTTAAATACCTCTGTCAATTAGTTTGGAGAAAAAAAGGAGGATTGCTCACTTTTTAGCTGCTAGAGTATTAGTCTCTATTTCACAAATAATGGGACAAGAAAGCAGAAAGGTCAGGCACTGATTCTTTTGGAAGTGCAATACATGAGTTGCAAAGGAGTAAATGAGACATGGTAGAATCAAACTCTAGTGTATAATACAGGCAGCAAAATTACCATAACACCTTTCTCTGTTTGAAGAGTTTTAGGCAAGGTGTGGCTTAGATACAGTAGTTCTTTTTCTGAATTTGTGGCTTTCTTAAAAGCTCAGACCTGCTGATTTCTCATGGTTTGGTCAAGTAAAAGCACTTTCTTCCTCTTGTTCTTTCCTAGACGGATTCATACATTGTCCGTCTTGCTGGTGGCTTCTAAGTGGGGAGCAGAAGCCTACATGGCTAAGCTATGAGATCACCACCTAGAGCAGATCTAACTTCTTATCCTTCTGCTTTAGAAATATTTTATCTTCCACAGTGGACTTGCCTTCACCAGTTTTAAAGCTTCTCTGGTTTGAAGGAATGCTCAGACAATCAACAAGAGCACCTTTGTAGAAACTGTCAGGCCAAAGCTGTTGTTCTGTCTGGGGAATGTACTGGCTAGGAGGGCAGCTTGGCTTTTAGTGCAAGAACACTGGTAATTTAGTTTGATCACTGAGCTGATGTAGAAAAAGGTGTCTGGTGTCTAGGTGGCAATCAATACATAAAACCCAAAAAATCTGGGGGATTGGATGTAAATGAAAGGTCTCGATGAACAATGGGGTAGAGAGGGATTGCCCAGAGGAAGAATGGTCAGTGGCTGTTCAAGTAGCCTGATGAGGGTCTTGAAGTGAGCATCATTCAGATGTCTTGTGAGGAGAATGCCCTTTTGATAGTCTGTTGGGAAAATTACCGCTTTTATAGAGGTACTTTTTCCCAAAGCACTTTCCTAAAGATTTTGCAGACATCAGTGTTCATCTGCTTGCTTCCCTTGTTGATAGACAGATGTTTTTTTCATTTTGTAGCACAAAGGCTATGACAGAAGGGGCAGGCACTGACTGCAGGTTGCAAACAGGTGCAGCTATGAATGAGATGGACAGAGATGTCCTTAAAATAAGCAAATAAACCAGTGAGCTGTAAGCTTAACTGAGAGTGCTTTTGCTGATTAATTGAGCAATCAATAACCATTAAATCCAGGGGGGTTGCAGTCTTGTATATGTGCTGATCTGCTGTTTACTTACCAGCTGTATCTATCTGCTATTCACTTTCCACTTACATTTGTTTACTGTATTTTAACAGGACTAATTTATCCCATTTAAGAAATATTTCAGTAATACTTCAAAAGGTAAAATTGGAGAAATGTGTTGAACAGTGCCAGTATAAAGGCTTCAAACCATCTATGTAACCTGTCCTGAACAGAAACATAGACTTTTGATCAAGTGTATCTATGAAAGGATCTTTGGATATCAATATGTATAGGCAAAAAATGGAAGGTATGAATAAATACTGAACAGTTACTGAACAGTGTCGTGAGCCACATCCTAATGTAATTTAGCTGATGTAAATACAATTCTGGGTCAAATCAATGTATAATATAACTTTGCATAAGTGTTTTTTTTGACTTCAGAGTTACACTAGGGATAACTGTGGCCCCAAAATGCAAAATCAAATCCATATTATGAGAGTCAGCCTACTGTCTGGTGGAAGAAATAAATCTTTCTAGAAAATGCATAGGATATATGTATTTTATATATCCTCTTCAATGTCTGTGTATGTATATTCATATTCATACAAATGCACACTTCTGTGAGTGATATCTTTTCAATGGTAAATAGTGTCTGCTTTCATAACTAGGGTTATTATTCTGATCACTAAATTTCTGCTGAAAATGGGAAGATGGGGAGCATTAGTGCATGCTTTCACTTTTTTATAGTTTGAAATCCAGAAAAAAATTGGTTGTGAACATTTTTAGTGTTTAGGCATTCACTACATGTGTTGCCAAGGTTTATTGAAAGCATCTGGATGCCTGCCTCTGTCCTTCCCCTTTCATGGAACTGCTGCCAGAACAGGTAGTCAGAAATGGAAAGTAGAGAAATATTTGAGCATCTGTGCTCTCTCTCTCAGGAAAACAGCTGTGGCTTCCATAGGAAGCACTCATTTTTTCCCATCAGCAAAGACTCTGAATACCCTTGGGTCCAGTTTTGGCACAGCAAGCCAAGTAGGATGCAGTTTATGGCTTAAAACTTATGAGAGAAGTCATTCAGGCAGTCCCATCCCTGGCAGAACATTGAGAGAAATTCCCCAGGCTGCAAGCCACATGTGGGTCTCTGACCTTTTATTAGCTCACCATGGGAGAGGTTAACAATTGTTGAGACTTCAGTCCTCCCTTTGACATACAAATACAACAATACCAAGTTGCCTTTCCAAAATGAGCATATTTAGGGCATAACATGCTTTTTAATGCAGGGTTCAGTGTAGCAGGGGAAACACCCCAAAACAAAAACCCAACCAAAAATTTGCTATAAAAATGAAGCCTGGATCGGTATTTTTTCCAGCATTCTGCCATTGTTCATATTACTGTGATTTGTGACTTTTTAAAACTGATACAATCATGAGCCGGAAACAAATTCTCACCATTTTTAGCTCTTCATGTGGTCAGTGTCATGATTTATGGAACTCAGATTGCTCAATAGCTGGAGCAACATAAGAAATGCGTGCAATTATCTGATTTTTAAGGAAGCCTGTTATGTTTATATAAGTACATTATTGTTGAGATTAAAAAAACAAAAAAGGATCCATAATTATTGATATGAGGATTGTCTGAGAAAAAAACAACAGAGGGCCAAATCTATGCCTTTTTGAAAGATTTTTGTCTTCTCAGAAATTACTGTAGTAAATGCAACTATGTTGGATTTTAGCAAAACAGGGTTTGGAAAGTAATTATTTTTTTGTGAAACAGACTCACTGCCTGTTCTGCAGCTAAGAAACTACAAAGATTAAACGTCTTGCTCTATGCTGCATAATCTATGGCAAAGAATGCAGATTGAATAGGCCAGTGTCCCAGGCTTTTACCATAGCTACTTGATTACTCTTTCAGTCTTAAAAGCAAATGATTTTTACTATGCAGTCCCATGGCTTTAGTGTAGAGTATGCTGAGCGCAAAATAGGAGCAAATTAGCTCATGCTTCTGCTGTGAGGCTTTGCAGCTATTGTCAGAAGAGGCAATGCAAGCTGATCTCTAAATATAATAGTCCTATGACTTTTCTGATGGGAAGCAGGTTCAGCCCCATTCAATGCCAGAAACTGGGGAAAAGAAGCATCAGATTCCGCTTTTGATACTTTTACTGAGGTGACAACCACATCCAAGATTGAAATCAGTGAAGTCTTGCACAAGCTTGGTTATTGAAAAAGAATAGTTGCAAAGTCATGATTTCTCCCTGTGCTAAGCAGTCATATCTTTATTAACCACTGCTGGCAAAGTTGATCTGAGGAAAAGTTATTTAGAGTTGGAGAGTGCTTTTGTGTTCATTAAGAATAAACAGAAATACCAGACTGGCAGAGATCCTGCACTGGAGAAAGATCAAGTACTGCTACACGATAGACACGTGCCTGTCTCACCATTCACATACAGACCAGCTTCCTTGCATAGCTGATTCCAATGCTATGCCATCCTCATAGCCATCCATTATCTAATGAAAATTTTAGTTGGAAAAGATACTAGTTTTGTTTCCATTACCCTAAGCACCAGCTTATCATCTTTTCTTTTCGTATTAGTCTTTTACATGTCAAAAGATTGATCTTATTCCCCTCCTGGATATTTTTGTTTGTTTGTTTGTTTTCTCAAGAATGCACAGCAGAATTGCTTCAAGCTTTCCTACAGGTCCACTTTTCTAAACCTTTCATAATTCTTGTAGTCTACTTCATGACTACATCCAGCTTATCTATGCTTTCCTTGAAGACTTCACCACCTTTCAGTAGGCTTGATCAATACATTAAATGCTTCTTTTATATAACTCATATATATACATTATATAATAGTTATATATAAATGCTTCTGTAAATATCTTTCACATTGATACTAACATCTTTTTGTATCAGCACTGTTTGTTTGAGACGTTTTGTTTGTGAGCTACTCTAACGCCAGTTTTTTTCTGATGTACTCCTTAATGATTATTCTTCACAGGATATTTATGTATTTGGTTTCTCTCTAGTATCTGCCATCTCTACTCAATTACACGTTTTCTTCAGTATCTCCAGATTTTTAAAAACTATTATGAATCTCACATATTCCAGGAAAAGAGAGATGTTTCTTTTTTATTTTTTTTTTATATATTATAATATGTTATAAATGCCTGCTTTTTCATCAAAATTCTTATTTCTCATTCATTTTGTGATATAATCTTTGATTCTTCCTTTCTAGATGTTTCTTCTCCAACTCAGTTTTGCACCCTCCATACAGAAGTTTCATTTGGACCATAGCCCCTAGTTTTCCTAGTGAAAAGTCACATAGATTACTTCCATTAAGGTTTTTTTCTCTAACCCAACTGAACAGTACAACCGTATTCTCTTGACATAATAAGTGGGAATATGAATGAGTTAGCTCATTTGAATACATCTGTGGTTAATGTCAGTAACAACTTCTTTTATATAATTGAAAGATGATGAGTTTTTGGAATGAATGGGAGTTTCCCCAGACAAGAATAGGAGCAACAAACCACAACACAGGGAGAGTCTTGAGAGCAGGGAAGAGAGACACCAAGAGCCAGGACATCTACTTTTCCATGTAAAGGGATGGACGGAGGGCTGGATCAACCTCAGCAAATTTTTCTTCTCCTTGAACTTAAAGACAGTCACAGCTTACTGCCTTTGGCCTCAAAAGAGGGTTGGCGAGCTGGATGGCTGTGTTCTATCTTTAACTTGGATACGCATCTTTTATGGCAAGATTTTTCCTTTATGTTATTAATGAATATTGACCCACTTCCTTCATTCAGAAATTGGGGGTGTTTTGGTTGGTTGATTTGGTTTGATTTTTTTTGGTGCTGAGAACAGCCTTCTGTGTTCTCCATTTTTCAATTAAAGGATTAATTTCTCCTTACAACATGTTGGCTTTAAGAGCAATCTTCATCTAGAGTGACTTTTAGCCTTGATCTTCCCCTGTCTGTCTTGAATACTTCTCTGGTGTTTGTTCGCTGTACTGGAAATCCCTTCTGCTTGTCACTCAATTGTTTTATCCGTCTCTGCACATTCTTAATCCTTTCTTTCACGTCTGCCATTAGTCACAGTAGCCAGCTTTTCCCCGTCATGTCTTTTCAACATCTGCAGCAAAGTTTTTCCTGTCAGTGATCTAATGTCTGTGGGTTATAATTAAAGGCTGGGATTACTTTTTTAATATTTTTTCCCCACACACAATGGAAAAATTTCCATTTTGGAGCTCATAGCTAGTCAGCCTTCTCTCAAGAGGATATTTAGTATACCAGTGAGTGGAGATCGCTTTGCAGCACCTTTGTCAGAGCTCTCCAGGCTGACAGAGCGCTCTTGATTCTCTTCACCACCTGCAGGCAGTACAGCCACACTCTGAAATGCAGGCATCCATATAGAAACATGCATATAGAATATTTTATGTCTGCTAATGATGGAGAGATTAGACACTGGATTACTTCAGTATAGGATTGTGTTAAACTGAAAAATGAAAGGATTGAAGAGATTGAATTACCTATTTATTAAATTATCTCTGTCGATGCCTCTTTGGAAAATATTACACAGCCAGGTTCTATCCTGTCCAAATTCTGCAATGTTATGTTTAGCAATTTTCCTTCCATGTTCAAACTACTTTTTTTTTTTTCTGTATCTGTAATTTTCCTGTATTTTCAAGCGAGGATGAATGCATAAAGGAGAGCTCCCTCCTGCAATGCTCCTTTAAATGAATTTGTCCCATCTTTTAAGTAAAACTTCAATGCAGGAATTTGCAGTATGGTACCTAAACATTTCTTAAAGCCATGACCATATAAAAATATACCCTAACTCTTATATATATGTATAGCCTTTCTCACTTAGAATACTGAATTTAAAAGGATTCAATTCTTTGAGCCTAAGAGAACAATATAAATTTGATAAAACATAAGATCTGTGCAGTAATCTGTCAGTTAAAGTAAAATGAGCTTCATGGGTTTTTTTTAATAAGGAAGATTAAACTATTCTTTACATATAAATTAAATAATATCTTGTGAAGTGAAATGCTTCTTTGCAGATGTCTGTTTTACCCTCCAAGTTGTGTTTGAGCTATAAGTGATGCAGGGGGGTGTATGCAGTTACGCTGCAGCTTCTGACATGCATGAAAGTAAATGCGATGTTTCATCCCAATGGATACAACTCCTGTTTAAATGTTTAAGATAATAAACTCAACAACTTTAGCCAAACTGAGACATATTTATCTCAAATATTTCATTTCTGCAATGAATGACTATTAATAACTCTCTCAATCTCATTTGGCCTGCTAGCCTGCAACAGATTAAACTGGTATAGTTTACTGGTTAAGTTTTTCATCTTTTTTTGCCATCAGTTTTGTTAACTTTTCTGAAAACCTTATTTTTACTTGTTGATTTATCATATAATAATTAAGACAATTTCCATGGCTCTTGTTTCTCAAATTTGGGGTTAAATTGAGGCTGAAAAAAACATAACATTTAAAATACAAAAAGTGACATTCAGAATTAAGGTCTTCTGAAACTGTTGATATTTGAACTTGTTTTTCAGAACTGTTTTGTCAGAAATAAAACTAAAGCAGTATGAAAGAAACTCTAAAATACTGTTATGCTATAGAATGTGTAACAAATTGTAAATTCTGTTCACATGTTTTACAAAATTTTTAAGATCAGGTGATGATTGCTAGTTTCTAAACACTAAATTTCTTCTTTTGGAAATTAGTTGCAAAACAGCGACACAGGCTTAGTTCAGAAGTTATTTTTAAATGTTTTTAAATGATAAAAAGGATTTTTCTGTTTAACATGGTTTTGCTTTGAGGTCAACTTGAAATAGATAAACATTTTAGGATGATCTAGAAATTTAAAGATGGAATTAGGTAACACTGTGGAAAGTATTCTCTGATGTTTCAATAAAATACTGTAAGACAAATTTTATACTGAAGAGATGCAGAGTTTATATACATGTTAATGAGAACGATGTTGATACTGCCTCCAGCTTGCATTAGCTCATCACAAGGTGAAGATTTAATAATTATTAACATATTTTGGAATTCCTATTCATATGACTGACAGGAAAGCTTCCCACTTCAGTAACTTTTTTTGTCTTTTGGGGAATGAGGTAAAATCTTCCTAATCCTAGTTCTTAGATTGTGAATTATTCTGTGACTCAAGAGAGAAGGTATTTCATAGGTAACAGTTCAATAGGATACATTTATCTACACAAGTGATTTGAGAGGCAGTGGGCTGGTTTCTCCTGAGTGAAGGACATGATGCCAGATAACATGCTGCTTCCACATAAGCCATTTTAGGTCTAAATATAACTGCAATAGCACTGCCTGTGTAAAAATCCCCACGTATTTAACTGAGGAATGTGACTTACTAGCTTGTGTGCAATGCCAGGAAAGACAGAGTCAAGCTGGTGCTGTGCAGAGATTTAGCAGCTTATGTGCTTGCTAGCTCAGGCATCTCTGCAGTGCACTTGATTTTGTACTGGGGATGTGTCCAGCTGTGAAATAGATATTCTTTCTCCAGATCTTTCTTTGTCTTTCCTGGGTAGGTAATATAAGCCTTTTAAGGTATGTGGGCTTTTGCAGCCTGTGTTTTCATGCATTATCTAGCTTTAGAGTCTCAGACCATATTTTAATAAAAGAAGGAATGTTTAAAACATTTAACAGAATAAAATGGAGATGTATATATCTCTTCCCTATTGTTTTGTCATTATTTGTTAATAGTGAAGCATAAAACCAATGAGATATGTCATAAAAGAACATGTCATTGTGGTGAACTATCAATATGCTTTGAGGGTGTTGAAGATACTTGGTTAAATCCTGTATGTGCCATTTTCTTAATCATAGAATAGTTAGGCTTGGAAGAGACCTTTAAAGATAGTCTGGTTCCACCTTGTCTGCACTGAGCAGGGACGTCAAATACTTTGTTCTAGGTCAGGGGCATGCTGGATCTATGAGACCTGCTGCGCCAGTAGTCTGAATTTGTGTCATGAACCCTTGTGGGGAATTTCCAGACATCTGCTACTTTCAAAGAAATCTATAACATAAGCTGTGAAGCCACTATTATTGTAGT
The DNA here is from genome assembly GCF_041296385.1 of Aphelocoma coerulescens. Lineage (NCBI taxonomy): Eukaryota > Metazoa > Chordata > Aves > Passeriformes > Corvidae > Aphelocoma > Aphelocoma coerulescens. The sequence goes on along the minus strand of NC_091015.1, from coordinate 37,661,240 downwards.
TGTCCCTGTTCCCTTGTATCCACAGTTCCTTCACAAAAAAAAAGAAAAAAAAAAGAAAAAAAGAAAAATCAGTTTCCCACTTCTGCATATATTTCCAAGTATAAGATAGTCAACACACAGAGAAGGAGGAGGAACCTTCCTGTTTCCTAGTTTCCCTTTCCATCTGTTATTATTGCAACTTTTTTGATAGTGCAATCTTCTTGAACTGTGCACTGTACAAGATTAGTGATTTCTGGATTTGCTGTTAATGTCATGGCATTTCTCTACTAGCCTCAGACTGCTCATCTCCAAACTTTGTACTGAGAATAAAGATCCATGCATTTGTTATCCAACTCCTGACTTACATAAATAGTAAACCACTTTCCTGCCTTCTGAAACATAGATTTTCTGTCTCTGTGTATTTCAGCACCTGTAACAATCCTCTGTAGAGAAATGGGGGTAAAAAATGGTATTTGTGAAAAATGCATCATTTGGGTACTTTTGAAATCTGGAGTAGTTTGTTCAACCATTTTGTTATTGATATTGGCAATTTTTTAACCTTTGTATCAGTTTGTGATCTCCATCCTTAGTTGGAAAGGACAGTGACATTACCCAGACACAGCCTTCTCAAAGTCTAAAACTCACACCTTCATTACTATTGATGGTATGAAATTATGTCTTGTGCCTGTGAAGAAGCCATGTCCAAATTTGTATATAAAGAATATAGAAAGAGCCTTAATCATGTTTGTTTTGTAGTATCAGTTCAACAACTCTAACATCACATTGATGATTCTCAGCATCACATTGAGAGGACTAGTTGTTTATCATATTTGCCAGTACGAGGTTCACTTTATGATGTGAACAGCAAACTTAATGAATTATAGGGATGTGCTGATCTTACTGAGCCCTCTCCGGAGCTAAGAATACTTTATCCAGCACAGAGGTGTTCAGAGAATTCAAGATAATAAACATGCCCATTCATATGGTGGTGTACCCCAGAAGTTGCTAATAGCAGTTGCAGATTGCCTCTGCAGCAGAATTTGGAGTGAATGTGCCTGGCCAGAATCTGCGAAATGTCAGAGAATCATTGAATGATTTAGGTTGGAAAGGATCTGAGGTGGTGTGGCTCGAGACTTTTCCCCCTCCTTAAAGCAGAACTATCTTTGGACATTTGTCTACATTTTTAGACCAATGTCTAAACCCTTCTAATTCTATCCAGATGAAATCTGCAGGAGGAAAGACAACATGTCTAGGCATCTCAGATATACAAAGGCATTACCAAAATGAAAATGGCAGAAAACAACATTAGTGTTCAGCAACAAAGCTAATCATGCAGAAGTGGGTGCCTGAATTTAGCTAATGATTTTAAAGTACTTTACAGCCTAATAAACTTCAATTGCTCCAGTGGGAATTTCCTGTGAAGAGCAGACTCAGTCCTGCAGTCAATCCATTAGTTAAGCCATCTTTGTTCTTGTGAATAATGTGATTTGCATTTCTGTAGACTTATTCAGGGAGAGAACATGGGCTGTATGGAAATAGACTGTATGAAAGGAGGTAATATAAATATTTGTACTCTTCCAACAGTCTAAAGGACAGTCTATAATTAATCTGTAGCTACTCAAACAGGTAAATGTAACAAGTGTTTATATTAAGGTGACAAAAAGTTTGCATTTAACTATAGGGTTGTGAGAAGTTCTGCTTTTAGGCTTGTTCCATATATGACTACTGTCCACAGTAATTTTTCACTTTAAGACAGAAGTGAAACTATTGTTCATATGTCATATTGTTTGTGGGGGAACTTTTTTCAGTGTAAAAAAAGAAAAAGGTATACTACTTAATTCTCTCTTTTTATTTCAAAACTGGCTGAAATATGAAACTGATATGTGAATATTTTTATCAAAGGAAAAATATTAGTGGGTTTGGGCAATATAAGAAGGAATGAGAATTTCTGTGACAATAATTTAGAAAGTGAAATAACCCAAAACTAAACAACCAAAAAAAACCCCTAACCTGTTAGCATATGAGAGTGTTGAGTAGAAAATACAAAATATCTGCACATAGGATTCAGGAAATATGTTTTCCCAAGGGCATTAGAAAAATACTGGTCAACTATAGTTGAACTTGCCTGGTGGAATGCTCTTTTGCTGCTTCCTGCTGCCCACACTGTAGTCTGCTCAGAGTTCTGGCACGTATCGTCTCAGCTTTCCATTCCTGACATCACCTGATTGCACAATTCATTCAAGTGGGTCAAGCCTTGTGACTCCGAAATATGTAGCAGCAATCAAAAGAAACTGAACTCCAACCTACACAGCAAGTTTCTGCTTGGTAGCCCCATACAGCTGGCTCTGTTCAGGGCAGGTCAGCATTACAGCAGTAGAGACAGCCAGAACTGCTCTCATGCAAGCGAGGATGTGGCCCCTTAATTTTTTATCCTGATGTTTGGGTTTTTCTTAACCGCGCCGCTCCCCAGAACCTTGCAGCATTATTGTTTCCTGAAGGCGTTATTTCCATCAGGTACTGGCAGTCCTGACATTGATAGGCAGTGAATCAATACTTTTGTACAATTGTGAAGCCAAACTAGTTTTGCAGATCCACAGTGTGCAATATGTGGTTTTCCATTCTGGATATAATAACTGCAATTTGAAATACTCCCCCACAAGCATTGATTGCATGCTTTAGGAAGTTCACAATAAAGAATTTAATTAACAAAGAAGAAACTGCATCACTTCATTTAAAAACGGGAAATTCACCTGAGATATTTTGTTCATTTTCAGGCTCTAATAGCAATAACCATCTTTAGCTGAGGACATTTCCTGGGGTTTAATGGCCCATGGCTGTGCTTCTTCAGGTGATCATCATCATCTCCCAACAGTCATTAATCCCCTACAAATGCCCTGCACCTCAGTCATTAAATGTGCTTCTTCTGAAAATGAAATAGTTCTATATTTAATGCATCTTCCAGGAATAGGAGGGAAATTTCTGAGGTGAGGAATGAAAGAAGTTTATTAATGTGTCAAAGAAGTACTAATTATGACAAGTGGATAAGTTCTGTTTCTGGAGATAGCACGACAAAGAATTTTTCCACAGTTATGAAGAGAATGTTATGTGTAAGTCATTGTTTTATGTACATGTGATTTACACTTATCTCAATTGCATAACAGCCAAATCAGAAATACAGGTAGTTATTTGTAGTTAGATTTCTTCTGCAGAGCATCTCAGCATAGAACTATCTCCCAAAAGAAGCAGACTGTGTGACTGCAGTACTGCTTTAAAAGACTTTCCTTTCCATATCTGTAAAAATAGAGCTATGCAGGTTTATTAGATATTTGTGATAATGAAAGAAAATAAAAAGAATTTATATTTTTCATACCTAAAGTCTTGAAACTCTTACAAAAAATCTTTTGGTGAGAATTTTATGAGTCTTTCTTACAAATAGGACTATGACTACAGCACCAACAGCATCATCAGAAGTTTTAAACACAGTAGACAGCCTACCTCTGCTCAAGTAGAATTAAAGCCTTCAATGAAAATAATTGAAATTTGTTAAGAATTGAATGAGACTTGGGGGTTTTTGATTTTATTTTATTTGAATTCTACTTACTCCTACGTTGTGCTGTTTTCATCTTGTGCTACTAAGCATGCATAGCATACACCTAATGTACACATTGCATGAAGCCTGTACCTGTCCCAGAGTGTGAGAGGGATCAGAGCAGACACTGCCTTCACTGACTGAAAAATTAGTACCTTTTGGGTATTATGGTAATTTATTATTTATGTTGGACATTCTGATCCATGTACTTCGGTGAGAGACTGTGTAGATGAAGACAGAAGTAGAACTTTGGGCCATGCATTATTAAATATTGAATGTTAAATTATATTAATGTTAAAATTAGAGCTCTCCTAGTCAGCGCCTTTGGATTGCAGATTGACCTGAAAAAAAGAATTATTACAACCTGACTCAAAAATTCCTTGTCAAAATTTTCTGTTTCTTCTAACAAAAAATGACAGGATTAAAAAAAAATCTTTCAGTATAAACAAATTGTTTTGTTTCATTCACAGACAAAAATTCACTTCAATAACCAATAACAATTTCCTTAATTTTGCAATTTTCCAAATAAAAGAAATTTTTCTATGTGACAGACAAAAGTTTCTTTCAGAAATTTTTGGATACAAAATACCACATGCACACGTGCACACACATTTTATCTTGCTCCTTCGTGGGTTCTGGACAGAACAATTACCTAATTTAGATTTTACTCTGAAATTTTTCTTACTCATCCTAACGCAGTTTTCAGCATATAAACTTTTGAAAAAAATTTATTAGATCTCTCATTAAATTCACCAAATAAAAAAAGTAAAATTGCACAGAGCCAAGGACAAGATAAAGAGAATTGTGCTTTTAAGTTGTTTTCAATCTACCTTATATCTCATCATAAACAGCAGGTTGGGGAATAAGTACTGATGTGTTGTACTGCAGTAAGAATATTTCTTTTGCTGTAGATCCTGTTTAAGCTTATTCATACCCTATCATGCAACTTACAGTGTCAGCATTCTTCAGACCATTTGTCAAAATTCAACAGGAATGTCCACAATAAGGAGTAGTAAAAAAAAGAAAGCATATTTTTCTAAAGTGAATTTATCATATACCTAGAATTCTTGGGGTTTTTTTTACTCAAGTTCTCTGTTTTCACCCATTCATTATGTTTACAGATCAATAGAACTAAAAAACAAACAAACAAACAAACAAAAAAAAAACCAAAAAAACAACCAAACAAACCTCATATAATGTTTCTCATTCTCATTCTAAATTCTGTGTTGTAGGTCTTGTTTTCCCTCTGTGCTGCATTCTGGGGAATCCAAATTATGAAGCGGATCACTTCATTCAAAGATAAACACCACTGAAAGAGCAGATCTAACATCACCTCAAATATGGAAACAGCACTTTAGAATAAGTGTCTAAGTTCCTTGGAATTAATCGACCATGAATCATGCTGAATTGCAATCAGTTCACTTAAGATACGAGAGATTTGTGATCTTTGTTTAGATGTTTGAAAGATTCCTAAGGGAGTATATTCATTTTTATTTGATTTTTTAAAGAAATACTTAATTTCTCCCCAATTTAAATCAAGTATTCATTCACAGCATAGATTTTTACATTCATAGGATTACAAATTCTTAGAAACCATGTAAAACTAATTTCATTTTTGCAGTGATTTTTTTAGTAATAATATGTGAAAAGTATTTTTCACAAGAGGAATACTTAAAATCATATCTGATGTAACCTGGTATAAAGTGATTGACTGTCTTCTTATTGAGGCTAAACATAAACATATGCGAGTGTCATTTTTTTCTGTAATGATTGAATTACACGAGAATCTCCATGTCATGCCTAATTCAGTGTTCATAACATACAGCTACATGAGGATGAGTAGTTGAGGCAAGAAAATGATTAAAAACAGCATGATAAAATAACTCAACCTAGTATGACTTGAAACATCTTCAATAAAATTGGCTGATGTATGTGTTGCATAATGCAGACATGCAGTTTAGGCTGAGTTATTTACGGAATACACCTGCATTGCCAACTTTAGATAGTGATCAAACCAGGATTTACACGTGGGTATCCCACTGACACTCACTCACGAGACAAAATATTTGCAAGGCTGAGCCCTTAATTTCTGGTAATTTCCTGCCAGGTGATGTCAGGGGAGATGCATGTCTTGTCTTTCAGGAGCTGTTGGAAAGAAGGTTTGTACTAAGATAGGAAAATTAAATACAAATGGTGGAGGGAGTCTCCAAACAGCAGGACTGGCAAAAATACTGGATCTAAGTTGTTTTTCTTTCCTCACACTCATCCAACTCTTTTTTTTGGCTCCAAACCTTTTAGAAGTGCTTAAAGTCAAGTAGCTCAAAAATGAAGTCTGTCCTAGATGCTTCAAACTAGTAATAGTACCTGGATTTAAAAATGAGTTTAAGTTTGTGTTCTGTTTTTTTTACCCATTTCATTTTCCTTTAAGATGTTAATGGCTGTCTAACAGACATCTCAGATTTAGACACATAGCCTACTTTTAATTAACCCATATTTTCAGTCTCTAGCTGTAACAGATGCCACTGTCTATGTAACTGGATGTTTACAATAAATTGTTAGAAACACACTAATGTTATATAAATAAAATTGTTGCAATGTCTAGTGATAATATCATCTTGATTGTAAAACAGAACCATCAAAATGCTTGGGTTACAAGGAGCCTTAATGATAGGTTATTTAATAGATTATTTTAAAAATAGCAGAATCTGATTCCAGAAGTACAAGAAAATCCACAAACTTCTTGTGTGGCCCTGTGAGTTAGTGCACCTATATTTTCCAAATTTTTAATTATGACATGGTCAGTTTAATATGACATAAGAAAGAATCCTATTGAAAGTCAGTTTCCTTATTAAAATAAATCCTTCAAAGAGACAGGAACAGGACAAAAAAATAATATTTTCTGCATTTGAAGAGTGGCAATTTTGGAGGGACAACAGTGAAGAACTAAGTAAAATTAAATTAATTTTAAAGCTGTCCTAGTGAATGTCATGTATTTACATGAGGAAAGGAATGTGATTTCAAGGCAAATATAAAATGTGTCTGATGAGGACAACCTAGTCATTAAAGCAGAAGCCAAACAAATTTCCACTTTTCCAAGGGTTTTTAGACCCAAATTTCCTATTTCCATGGACTTGCCATAGTGTATAGGTTGTTTGAAAGCAAGGTGCAGGAGAGGAGCAACATTCTTCCATTGCATACTGATCAGTAGGGTCTGAGAGCAGCTTCTCTGGCTGAAGGCTTGAAGAAATTTGTGGTGGGTGTCCAAGACTCATGTGCTTTACAGTAACATCACTGGGTATGTATAAGCAATCCTTTGGCTACAGACTGAAAGCTAGGATTTGCCCTTCTTAGAGAAGAGAGTTTCAGAGGCAAGCTCTTAGAAACACCTTTGCACCATTCTTTCAGTAGCTATGTGGTAGGTAACTATATCCTGTCAACTTGCTTGTCACAAATTTTTAAAAATATAAATTATTTCGTATTTTAGGCACCTAACACCACTACTGGATCTAGTTTATGCTGTCTTTATATCCACGGCAAAAAGTGAAACAATCATTCCAAAGGTATCTGGGTTGGAGTAACCAGGAGACTTTGGAGACTAGTTGGCCACTGAATTGAATTATGTGCAGTTAATATATATCATGCAGTTAATTGAACTGAAAACAATGCTCATTGCTAGCATGTATGAATAATATTTTGATAAGCCACCCTTCTCCCCTGGACTTTTTAATATTCCATTACTTATTTCTTTAGAATATTTGTGGTTTGAACAATAGAATAGGATCAAGTGAAATAAGGTGAATTATGTGAAGACAGTAGTGAACAAAATATTGATGCAGAACTAATAGACATTGTAGGAGTAACTACCTTTCTTTTGGCAAACCACTCTTTCAGGTCTCTAGAAACAAAAATATTCTAGAGACTAACAGCCTAGCCTCACATGTCCAAGTGTGAAACTTCATAAATAACATTTTAATTTGCACTATTGCATAAGACTTCCTTTTGGTCTTGTTTGTTACTAAATTCCCCAGTGATACACCTTATGAGAAGAATGTGGATAAACAGAACTTTTTTTCATCAAGACTGTTAAAAAGTGATTCCCCTGCTCTTACCAGCTGTTGTAATGTTACATCCCTACACATGGCCTTTCCTGGACTATGTACACAGCAATATCAAGTTACTGAAAACCCAGAAGTAAGCAGCTGAATCCTGTGTCACTTGAGACCTGACCCTGCACCATTCAAGTCACCAAAAAACTTGCTGCTGACCTCAGGCTCAGGGCACAGTATTCCCTGTATGAAAACAAGAATGATGCAATATTTACTGCAACTCAAGCTTTGGTGCAGTGCATTGATTAACAGAGTTTCACGATTGCTTATTCCCAACAGTGGCTAACATCATATCCTTTCTGGTATAATAAAATCAGAGCACCTTGATGGATAAATGCTGACAGTGAAAGTTGTAACCTATACTTACCAGATATAAAGGACTCAGGGCCCTTTCTCTTGTCTCTGTTGTCTTCAGTTTTCTCTCAATCTGTGGGATTAAGGACCTCATTACTTAAACCATTACCTAAAGGAGGTAGTTGATCAGTTATTTTAAAGCTACCTTTTTACAGACAAATGTCTGTGAGCTTTTAGGAATTTATGTCATGTGATTAGAAACTAATAAACTGTATGGCACCAAAGGTATGAGTTGTTTGGAGTTTTCTTATTTGCTCTTTAATTTCTGACAAAAAAAGCTAAATCTCAGCAGTGGAGTTCATCAAGAACAGCAGTAACTGAGAGAATACTCAAAGCATTGCCTATTATGTAAACTGTGTTGTCCTTAGTTGAAGTTTTTCTTAAAGCTCTGGCTCCTGAAATTGTGTGAATACAGAAATATTTTTGCCTCCTGAAAACAAGACCTATAGAAAGTTCAAAAGCTAAAAGGCAGACAAGAACATTTTAATCAGTAATATTTTAAACCATTTTCCCTCTTAAAACACCCTAGTGATAGCACGAGCTTGACTCATGATTTTTAAACTCTTGGGATTGCTAAAGCTGAATGGGAAAAAAACTATTCTTGGTGTACCCTTTTTCCATAAAACCTCTGTTTCCAGCACAGGCATACACAGGGGCTATGAGGCAGAGTTTTGCTGGGTTTCCTGGTTCCCTGCTGGTGTTTGACCAGCAATTTAGTTTGGAATTCAAACAAAGCAGGCCACAGGCTGGCTTTCTGAGGGCCCCTGACCCTCAGTAACTCTCAGCAGACTTCACCACACTATGCCGTGTTGCCTTCCACCCCCAGCAGTTTGGGCAAAGCAAACAAGAGATGTACTGTGGACTTCAGGATTCTCTCTTTAGAGAAAACAAGTGTTAAAATACCACATTTGAAACTCAGGTACAAACCACAACATAAAGCTAAAATAAGATATCTCACATGCTGGAGAAGCACTTCCATATTAATATCAAGGCCAATGGAAAACTTGGCTCGGTTCTTTGTCTTTTTTGCCCCACCTATGGAAAACAGCAGAAAAATGTGGAAACACTGAGTAAAAATGAACTGCTGAGTGTCCTTGTGTTTATGGTTTGGCACAGAAAAGCGATACAAAATGAATTCTCTCCACCCCACCCCTTGCTATATTTTTACTGCTTCCTCCTTTATTCTTTCTCCCCATTTTTCTCTTTCTCTCTCTAGTGTTTATTCATCTTTGCAAAATATCCTCTCCTGATTTCCTTAGGTTTGTTATGTGTGGAGGTACATAGTGGCATATTTCATATCCACAAACATTTTACTTTTTTTTTTTTTTTAATGGGAGCCAATACTTACATAAAGGTGCCTACTTTCTTTACTGTTCCTATCAGTCAACAGGCTCTTCTAATATTCAAAAAACACTATGTATACACTGCTCATACATTGCTACTGTTATATTTATTTATTTCACTTGTATTTGCCTCGTTTCCTCTAATGATGCATTTTTTTATTTACATTTAACTAACATGGCACTGTCCTTTTTCCAGTTTCTACTCTCTCTCTCCTGTTTCCTTGTTATTAATTCTTTGTAGTTACTTTTTGTCCCTTCAGCACCATGCTTTAGCTATCACTGTCTCTTTGCTTCAGGGTGTGTCACTACCGTTTTTGTGGATCATTTAATGTGGCAGAGACAGACAGCCCAGTATTAGCAATGGTTGATTAAAAAGAGATTAAAATATTGAAGAAAATCACGGAACATTTTAAGCACTATGGAATTTGTGGTGCTTTCTGCTGCTTACATTTTTTCCACAAACCTTGAATGCAAGTACTTATCAGCACATAAATTACAATTTGCCAGGAAAGAAAAATACCATAAGACAATTGAACTACAATTTTTAGATCAAAGAATAGCTTACTAACTTACTGAGTGTGATCATGTCTTTTGCTGCTGTCTGTCTGCATTGAGGTCATGAGCCTGTTATTTGAACATAATGGCATTACACTCTTGCTTCACGTAGCAGCATTTGCAATTTCAGATCTAACAGCCCTTTACCTTCTCTCTGCTCATGACTCATGGCTGACTCACTACCTTTAATCATCCTGAAAGCAAAGGTTTTATTTTTGCTCTTCTTTTAATCACAGTGCAAAAAAAATACTTTGAGGGAAGGTAAAGTGTTATATAGTGCAGCAGTGTAGGTATGTACCAATGTGCTTATTTTTGTAAAACCTCAAGTATTCCCAGTTTCCTGTCTGTGACCATAAACTGGATTTGACAGCGATGTCTAAGAGAGAAAAGCCTGATGATCAGGGACTGGTGGAAGAAATAGAAGGCAATTAAAGGCAAGTTTCTGAGAACAAAATCTGTCATTGAAGGTCAGATCACCTTTGGTTTTATTTTATATATTATTTATTTTATCTGAAATATGGCTGTAAGAGAAAAGTAATGTCTTCATGAGTTCATGGCCAATAATAAGATATATACTTGAATACATTTTTTTCTTTGCTAACAATATTCCTATTATTCATGGAAAAATCTGTGAGTGTCTCATGGCTATAGTTTATTATGGTTAATTATGCCTGGTAATTGGTCTGTAGTATGTGTGTAAAGGGCCTTATTAGTGAAGAACAATTATCAGTGGTTTGTGCTACAGGAGAAGGATTGTTGTTCAGTATTATTTTCTCCAGGTTTTCTTCTTGCAAGAAAGCCTGGTGGTAGAGTTGGAATTTAGCTAACATAGCCCTGGGTATTATACGATCATGAAAACTTTCTGTATTCTACTAATGGCTTCCTCCTCGCACTTCTTTATGGAAACCTGTGGTATTTTTCCTGAGGAATTAACCAGCTCTTAAGATGCTACATGGAAAATAACTCATCTCTCAGTATGGCTGAGAGACATTTGAGCACTGGCGGAGATGGGCATTGTACCGTGTCAAGCAGCCTGAACAAGGTGAGGTGTCCAGTCTCCTTTCCTCATCATTTCCAGGCAGGGAAGCATAGATGGACTCAAGCAGCAAAACTCGCAGCGCAAGAAAGGAGCACAGGTTACAGCAGACTCTGCTGGGGCAGCCAGGGGGGTGTGCCCTGGCACAGGGACAGTTACAAGCTTATCACGAGTACAAACCTATCAGGCACAGCAGTGAATGCTCAAAGTCACTGTCATTCAAAATAGAAATTTAATAAGAACAGATGTGACAGAGGAGATGGTCCACAGAGAGTTCCTGTGGCCTATTTGTGGTGATGGTTGTTATGATAACAATGCATAATGCTTGCTTTGTGCTTTTCCTGTTTAGGAATTTCTCTGTTACCTTGTGCCTTGGATAAGTGCAAAGCAAATGGGTCTTCTGCTACACATCAGGGATTTTTCCAACAATATTTGCATAAAGAGGATGAAATGGTATGCTGGTACATTTGAGGACTTGATGTATATTCTCAATGCTTCTCTTTATGGTCCTGTCAGATTCCATTGCATTACATTCAAGATAATGAAATTAAGCAAGACAGACCACTAGACATTGTAGCTGTGATAAATGCATCCACTAAAGAGGGTAATTTAGCACGTTTCCTATTGTAATTTTCTCATTTAGCAGGATGACTATAGGGTTGTATACAATGATTGTGAATCACCATCAGAAACCACTTTTCTTAGTGGATGCTGAAGTCCAGTATTTTAAAATATATCTTTCTTTTGAATTTTCAGAATGAACAAAATTTCGTGTAATATTTCCTCTAGATAGTATTTCACAAAGTTGTAGGCAGTGTAACACAGAGTAGTAGCTATGAAGTTAATTTTTGTAAGTATGTTGAAGAAATTATCAGATGTCTTTTAGTCAGATTTTAGAGGGAAACAGTGGTGATGACTGATAAGTGTTAATAAGGGTTATAAAATATTAGTCATTATACTATTAATATAAGTAAAAGTAATTCAGCTTTTTAGGTTCAGTTGCACAGTCTGAGTTCAGTCAAATTTGCCAAAAATGTGCACTGGGATATTTTTGTTTTTTCTGGAAGATTTTCTGGAACTTATGGAAAATGTAGTTATGTAGTCTAAATATACTCTGTGGAAAATATTCAACTATAAGGTCTATTTTCCTGTTGAGGAGATCTCAGGGAAACAGAATTAATAGTTCCTGAGTCCTTGAGCTTGTCTGGTTAGCAGATATGCATTTAGTTTCTAAGATGTAGAGATTTATGTCTGAATTCTGACAGAATGGGATATGTAGATGAAGATTTGTGTTTTCCAGAAGGTAACTGATCTGTAGTAACTGCAGTAATTTCTGGGTACCTGCAGTCATAACCTCCATGTTTTTGACTGACTACATATTCAGCAGACACTAAAGTTAAAAAGGTGCAAAATAATAACACTACATGGCTTTGTTCTTACATTTGGTTCACCTAGGAAACAGCTTCTGATTAGGAGAAGTGAGCTAAAATTATGTTGAAAAATATTTTTCTTCCATGGTTTCTGTTTCTTCTTCTCTTGTCTGGAGAAGGTATGTTAATTTTTTTAACTGTGCATTAAAAGTCCTCCTAAAATTTTCAGGCTTTCATACCTGTGATCATTGTGAACTTGACATTTTATTTTCTTTGTAGGTAGTATGGAATCACAGAATCACAGAATATGTTTGGTTGGAAGGGATCCACATGGATCATCAGAGCCAACTTCTGTCCCTGAAAAGTCACACCATGTGCCCAAGGGTATTATCCAAACACTTCTTGAACTCTGTCAGTCTTGGTGCTGTGACCACTGCCCTGGGGAGCCTGTGCCAGTGCCCAGCCAGCCTCTGGGTGAAGAACCTTTTTCTAATATCCAACCTAAACCTCCCCTGGCACAGCTTCAGGCCATTCCCTCAGGTCCTGTGACTGGTCACCAGAAAAAGAGATCAGTGTCTGTCTTCCCTTCACAAGGAAGTTGTAACTGCAGTGAGGTCTCCCCTCAGCCTCCTCCAGGCTGAACAGACCAAGTGACTTCAGCCACTCCTCATCCGCTTCCCCTCAAGGCCCTTCACTATTTTAGGCTAGGTAAAAGCCTGTACTCCAGATGTTTGATAAAATCTGATTATTATAATCCCATTAATGATTTTCTGTGCTATTGCAATTGCTACTGGAGAATGCTGCTTTTGGCTTTTTTTCACCTGGATTCTTTGAAAGGTCTTAGTGCCTTTCTTACACCTCCTGCAGGGAAAGCACACAAATGGGGAAAGCCAGCTAGGCTGAGGACCCTAGTATCATCTCCTGTGAATGGATTATCTATGGAAGATTGTTTTAAGAGTCAAGAGGGATGCTGTACAGTTTAAGCCTGCTTTCTGTCTTCCCATTTTACTGAATCTCTGGAGGTGGTCAGTCAAGTAAACTGCCTAGACACCATGTGTGAGTACCTGGAGTCTACTTTTCTCTAATGAACTAACATGAAGAGAGTCTCACAGATAAATTTCCTGCTGTCAGTAGCACATCAGAGACTATTAATAAGAGATGCAAGAATAACTCCTTCTCACAAGAAACAGCAGGTAAAAAGCAAATGGAAAAGGCACTTGCTGTGTTCCCTAAGAGCTAATTTTAGATTCTATGTACTCAGGTCATGTCATTTCTGGTGGGAAGAAACCTTGCAACCTGTAGTGAGTGCTCATATTTTATGGTCTCCAGCATGCCCCAATGCTTATACCTTTTGGAGGTTCCCATCATCCCAAATCAAAGCTGGTCTTGGAATAGAAAAAATATGAAAATAGGTAGATGAGAGAGAAGCAGTAGCTTGGTCTTATTCCTATAGTGTGTCAGTAAAAAGAGCCTGATCTTTGGCTGACATAAAGTAGGTAGCTGTCCTGACCTTTGTGTTTGGTTGGTTTTTTTCTTTTTTTCTCACTGAATTCCCTCACATCCTAAGCTCATTAAACTGTGGCTCAGCCAAATTGTTTTAAAACATGGTTTAAAAGGTAGGTGCAGTAGCATATCGTAAATTCTGTAGCTTCAGGCATAATTTTTTTAAGAGGCATTTGTATCTAACAAAAAGATTCTCTAGACTGTAAGTCACAGATTTTTCTTTAGCAGAGCTGTTCAAGTGTCTGTGTCTGCAAATTAATGCACAGGTCCAGAATTCTAGACAAAGCAAAAAGACTTCCTACATGAACAGTGGAGATCTAGGCTACACTGGTCATCCTGCAACAAATTATTCAATTCTTCTCTTTCATCCTGCAGCTGTTTGCTTGTAAATAGACTAGCAACCTTTGGGCATACTTGTTGCTCAAGATAACTGCAGACTGGAACAAGGTTCACAAGCAAATCATATGGAGCCACCAATATGGGAGTTGTTTGCACTGACATCTTGTGGTATGATTTAGTTTGGGGATGAGTCCTGATGCAAGGACAAACTTGACAAACTTTCACCAGTGAAAATACTCTACTACTTGTTCAAAATGACATTCATCATACAAGCTTGCAGAGATTTGTAGAAAAGCCACAAGGTTTTTTTAAAATTGGAAAGCCTCCCATTCCCAGCTGTGTTCCCAAGAATTAGGGGCTACATGTTTTTTATTTATTTAAAAATAAATAAGTAATTTGTTTTAATTTTTAAACTAGCTAGTTTCCCAAGGCAGGAGAGCTAGTAGACCCATCTCAGCATCATATAGTAGAGGTAACACAGTATTTACATAGAGTTTACCTCCTCTTTCAAGCAGTATAAAAAAGAGATTTCTCAGAACAGTGAAAGATTCCAATACTCATACAGAAAGTGTGTGTTTTTTTCCCAAAGACTTAAAGGTTAGATAAAAGAACAAAGTATTTTCTTGGTTAGTACAAAAGCTTAAAGATTTCTGTAGCCTGGGCAAATAGCTCTGAAATAATTTTACTTATAAGCTTTACTTATCCATTTCAAGCAGTGCTGTCATGTTTTGACATGCCATTCCAAAAGCAGTAGTAAAGCTTCACATCAAACTTACTCCAGATGTGATCCAAACCAACAGGAAAAATGAGCATTTGTAAAACACAGCACAGTAATGTGCAAAGTGGGCTGAAGAAAAGATAGGTCGTTTTTTTGAAGTTGAATGGGCAGAGAGCAAAAAACCTAACAGGAAACTGCTTATTAGCCCAAACACCCAGTAGGTTCAGTGTTACTTTCATGTTTAGTGAAACTATTAGATATTTTTGATCTAACAGTGAGGGTTTAAAGAATGAAAAGACATGCACTCTATGGCTGGCAGCTCACTTCGATGTCTAGCTTAATGAGTTGTGCTCTCATGCTGGGGTTTGAAGCAGTCCAGCAAGTGAGGCTTCCCTGCTGTGTTTCTCTTTGACTGCATTACACAACCAGCTCTCTTTTATATTTTGATAGTGACATCTATTGGAGCTTTGAAGAATAATGTTTTGGAAAAAAAATCGCAATGTATATTAGTGAAAGCAATATTGTTGGACAACAAAAATTTCAGTTTAAACAAAAGCATATATATATATATATCTGTCATCAAAACATACCCAAGAATGAAAATACTGATGAAAAAAGAAAAATTGTAGCAGCATTTCAAATCAGATTCAAGAAGAAAAATGTGCCTTTCTCTTTTTTGATGATGGATGAACTTAGAAACTTCCCCAGCTGTCTGAAGTTTGTTTAGAAGGAAACCATCAACTATAGCTATAACCTCAAAGTGAAACAAATACAATATTTGATTGAATTCTCTATAGATATACACAAGACTTTGACAAGTATTAACAGAACCAAATCTAAGAGAGTGGGTACAGTAGCAGTCAGCCAGTCAGCAAAAAAGCCTTCCTCATGAGCAATGATACCTGGTGTCTGTGCTGTCAAAAGGACACAGCCATCCAGAGTATTTGGAATGAAATTAACTCTGCTTTGAATAAGCAAGCCATCTTCATGGACTATACTGAGAATATGGCTTGTGTCTGTTTAGAGCTTACAACAAGGGTCCTAGACTTCTCCAGAGGTGTAAGACTGACAAACAATTAGTAAGTGTGGCCAATGGATTTACATTGCACTAAATTACCAATGTATATACATTTTTTTGAATGTCTGTGTGAAACAGCTGTAGCAGTCAGTCCTTGGTTTCAACAATAGGCAGTACTGAGTAATGCTACTTCACAAAATTTCTAGGAGAAATTAGGAGGACTGAAATTTGTAAGGAAAGTGTGCTGTGGCAAGTCCTCAGGACTCTTTCAGAACCTTTCTTTTCTGTTTGTTCCTTATTCTTCTGAATAAACTCTCAGAGTTCCTTAATGCACACTGGAGAAATGCACATTTTCCTCAAGCCACCTCTCTTCATACACATCTGGCCGATGAAGAGTATCTTCATATGAAAGTTTCATTTGGTAGAAGTTGTGACTTTGGGGCCTTTTCCTGGCTTTTTCAATTCTACAAAAATATGATAAGGAATTCCCTGCAAAAGAAGCAAGAGTTTTCCTCCTTGCCTCAGACTATAGATTTTGCTAGGGTTTTATTTTGGCTTGGGTTTTTTGCATATAATTTGATTTCAGTTAATTCTGATTTTTAAAGAAAATTTATTTTCTCAAGCAAACAAAGGCTTAAATGGGATTTTGCTTTTTGATATTGTTTCACCTATCTTAAAATTTGGTTTTGCTTTTATTTATTCTGGTGTGTCTTCCCCAGTAGCAACATGGCTATGTCCTATTCACTCCATTATGATAGTAAACCCACACATCAGTCAGGGAACTAGTCAGACAGGGAACTTACTATGAAATGAAAAGGTGAAGTATGATCTTAGAATAGCAATGTAATTGACTCAAACAATCTTAGTGCAAAAGTACTTGACAAAGCCTCAAATTACTTTACTGTTTTTTGAAGTGCTTGTTTTGCAGATTTCTGTGCATAAACCCCAGAATATACCACATAAAACAATTTATAATGCAGTTATTGTTTTCATATGAATCACATATCCATTTCTCCTGCTGCTGAGTGAGAAATGTTCAATTTTTACAGCCAGTGGTATGTTCTCCATTCTTATTCAGTATTTACAGAGCCTGCGGGAGAAATTAAATGTTAATGATGTTGTAAAGACACTTTTTATAATGAAAATATATCCAAATTAATCACACCTTTCATCTATTTAAGAGGAATTCTATCATACTCTTTGGTAGTTTCAGATTGTCTGTAAAAGAATAAAACAGGAATTAAGTAGTTAGCATATTGTGACTTTTCTGTGCAAATATTGCTACATAAAATAATGCTGGTTTAGTGCTGTGTCCATTTCACTTTTATGGACAATTTTCATGACCTAGTTCAGGTGAGCAAACACTGCAGTCACTTTTCTCTGCTGAACACTGCTTTCAAGATGATTGGTTGCAGAAATGAATATAAGGAGTGAATACTAGAAGCATAAAGTTTCTTTCTCTAATCTTGAAGATAGATATTCAGGGAGACATTTATTTAATCTAAATGACTAAAACTCACTGTTGTCTCTGTTGGGTACTTAGCAGGTAAGATCACAAGAAACAGAGGGATAGGAACACCACAAGGGAATTTTATGTATGTATCTGTTTTCTGGTATGGCCAGGAGCTTCTAATATTCCTGACTATTCTCAACCAGACTCTGAAAAAGGTGTTTAGACCTCTGCTCTTTTATCATGCAGTTGAGTGCATTAAGCTCAGAAAGGCTCCAGCCCAATTTGCACAGTGCTGTGGTGATAAGCTCCTTGGAACATTGTGTACTGAGAGCACAGGACAGACATATCCTGGCTGAGCCTGTCCTGTCTTATTAAAATCCCCCTTCATCTGAGCTGTGACAGAGCACAGCACTGTGCAGAGCCACCTGGATGCCTGCTACATCACTCTCCCCCTTATTCAGGCTGTAGGGGTAGCATGCTAGTTCAGGTACATCACTAGATCCATGGTCATGCAAGCTGGTAGAAAGGCACTTTGAAGGAATGATCCCTCCTAAACAGTGGCACCTAAACAGCTTGTACGAAGATAAAACAAATTATTATTATTATTATTATTATTATTATTATTATTATTATATTATATAATATAAACAGAATAAAGAACACAAATATCCAGGGAAAAATCTAAGCCTAACTAAATGATTAGTTGTGTTAAAAATATACTAGGAGTAAATCTGAAAGAATTGAAAAGAACTCATCAGCAAAGAAAACTTTACCTAGGAAGCTTTACACTAGTAAAGATCAATTGAGAGCTGCAAAACATTGAGCTCAGAAGCTGTAAAAGGAATGAAAAAATAAATTAAAAGAGTATGTCTACATATCCAAATGAATGCCTTGTTTCAGTTTTAAATTAGGAGGAAGACATAGAACATGAAAGCAAAATGAGGACGATTCGTGAGTTTGAATATATAAAAAGGGAATAACTCTTGGAAACAAAACTAGGTAAGCTTAATGAGTTGAGCTTTGGGCACCCAATTATTTAGTGTTCCAAAATAATGAAACAATAAGGATGCTTTCATCCCTGGAGAACAACAGATGCTGCACTTTTATTAGATAAAAGAAGAAAATAATTGAAGTAATTTGATGCTCATTAATCTGACCTTAGTAGGATTCAAAAGTGTTTAAGAAATGAAGAAAAATTAAAAATGTTCAGGTAAAGAGGAAACAAAATGCAGCATGGTTAACAAAAGCAAGGTCATTTCAGATTAAATTGCTGCCATTTTTCCATGGGGTAAGTGATTTTTTTAGACTAGAACAGTGTATTGTCTATCAATACTTTAACAATTATTGCAAATTTGAGAGAGATTGTGATAAATGCAGTAATATTAAAGTATGTAAGGAAACAGAAAAAATTACTAAATACAATTGGTCTTTTCACCTTCAGGAAAAGTAATATGATTGTGGTGTAAAAAATCACAAGTAGAAAGGGATGCTCATTAACTTCCTTTAATGCTGAAAAATTTAGTAACATCAAATGAAGTTATAGGCTGTTAGGTTCAAAAGAAAATGGAGTTCACCTGCCACATAAAACTTAAGTTCACATAGTTCACATTAAACTGTGAACTTTACAGTTGTAGAATATTATTAACGCAAAAAATGTTTATGGAGTTCAAACATACTTGTATTTATGGAATAAAAAAAATATCTTTCGTAGGCTATTCAACACAAAAATCATATAATTTCCCTAAGCAATTAGGTAAAAGGGAAATTCTGGTCTCATGGAGTTCACCTGTTCTAATTTTCTTGGATGAAGCTGATAAAAAACACCCTGGGAGTTAATATTATACTCTTAGTGACTCAGTCTTGGGGTTATTATTATTTAACTTTTCTCTAATTACCTTGGCACAGAATGTTTGAGTGCAGAAATGAAAATTAGCTGATAAAGCTGAAAGACATTGGGAAAGACAGATCTGGATATAGTATAATCTTAAATAAATAGAATAACAGAAATTTAATGCATTCTAGTAATACAAACAGCAGTGTCATTCACTGAAAAGCTAATGACAAAAACCTGCTGTTAACTCAAAGCACAAGTGACTAAGTGTAATTGAGAAGGAATAGCTGGGTTTGCTGGTCAGTTCCAGGGGTCTCTAAAGGATTGAGAAAGAAGGTGGTGTGCAATGAGAAATTCCTTGTTAAGAGGGAAAAGGCTTAATGCTATTTTTGCAAGATGCTGATGAGACCCTCTCCATATTAGCACAATATTAGATACAGTTCCAGTCACCTATATGTAAAAGCAGTCAAAAAGGGCTATTTAAAGACTGCAAGAGGAGTCATCATTGTAAGAAATAAACCAAAAGCTAAGAGGCATCATGATTGGTTTTCCCAGGCTGTCTGTAGATTGCATGGTAGCTGGAATTAACAGGGAATTCCTCTTGTTTAGATTGAGGACATAATACTGCTTTCAGACTGGCATAATCATCTTTCATAGTGAGGGAACGAGTGAGAAGTTCCTGCCATATGCCAGCAGGTAGTCAAAACACAACTGGGGTGCACACCAGAACCTGGGAGAATAACGGGTCAATTAGCATATAACCTTTGAGTCTTCAGGGATTAAACAATAAAAACCAGAAGCTGGTAAACTAATTGGCAAGGAAACCTTAAAATACAATGGGAAAAGTAATCATCAATAAATTTAGAATAAAAATTTGAAAGTAGATGTTTTGGCATTGCTTCCGAACAGGACTGTTAGGAGTATCAGTAGTAGACTGTAGTATCAGCGTTCCTTGCTCTTCCTGTCCTAACCAGAGTAATACATGCATTCTTAGGGTATAAAGTGAGAGAAAGAAGTGAAATAGGTACTTCCTTTCTTATCATCTCTTGCAAGCAGAAAAGCAGAACACACCTTGAAGGCCCAACTGTGTGGGTGAGTGATGTGATGGAGTGAGGGAGAGTGCTAGTGGAGACACAACAAAAAAGGAGTGGGAAATTGAGATTTCAGGTTTTGTGTATCTTCCACCTTCTATAGTAACTGAAACACAGATGAATTGCAGAAAATTCTGAGTTATAAGTGACCCACAAGGATCATCTAGTCCAGCTCTTGAATGTAAATGGCCCATACAGGGATTGAGCCCACAATTTTGGCATTTGCTATCAAGAAGTGTCTATTTCCATATATTTGTTATTGTATTTGAGGCATTACAGAGATTTGCATAGGAAATATTATTGCTAAATTAGAATTTTTAATGGTATCATTTGTATACGTTCATATACAAGCTGAGACCTTGATATTTAACAGCAGCTGTGATCAAGATAAAATATTTTGCAGATTTAATTTGGTGCTTGCAGCAAGGAGATGTTACTGACGGATGATGCACTCATATTTACTGAGTGTGATTCCATCATCCTGACACCTAGCATGCTCTTCATTCTCAATGGGTTTGTTCTCCGGTAAGTTTATATTTAAATGAGGTTTTATCTTTACTAATCAGAATTTGTCATCTTTTAACAGATTCTATTCCATTTATATCACAGACTGTGCCCTTTATTTGTGTGGAGCAATGTTTCCTGATACAGTGTACTTTCTATATATCCTCTGACTTGATTGATTTTGATACAATTACTGTAATTCTTTCACAAACATATCAAACTATGTTTTCTAAACTTAAATCAGAGAATCAGAGTGCTTGCTTGCCAGTATGAGTCACTGTTTTTCTTTTTTTTTTTACACTGCAGTGTATCCTAGATGAAATATTTTGTTTTCTGGGAATCTTAAGTAGTACTTCATTATGTCCTGTAACTGTTCTACTTTTTGTTTAAATATTTTAGGGTAACATTATTTATAAAACTCAGAGTTCTCATCCTTTATTCAGGAAAGACAGCAACAAAATATTTCATTAAAGAAGGAACAGTAATTTATTTCTGTTTTTTAACTGAGGTAAAGCTAGCATCTTTTCCCCTCCTCTTACGCTGCTGTAAGATGTGGGTCCTTTGAAATTCATTCACTCTTTCATACTGCTAAGAACTGAGCACCCTATTCTCATTCTTGTCACTGCATTTCATTTTGTTTACTACTTTGATCTCCTTCAAGATGTTGCTTGGTGCTCTGTTAATCCATTGGTTTGTTGCTATTACAGTATTTCACAGCTCCTTTGTTGCTAAGCTCCTACACAAATGAATCATATGACCTTGGCAGTTTCCCTCTGTTAACACTGCTGTTATTTTTCCTTGAAATTTTGCTCTTCAAATTGTAACAAACAATAGGTCTACTAAGTCTCTACATGTTTGTAGGTGCTTGTAGTTAATTTAGGCTGTTAATAGACTAGGCAAGGAAATTTGGCTAAACCAAGTACAGCAGGGCACCCTGCTGCCCTTAATGTAAATGGTCCAATGGGGAAATTGTGAGGTGGAGTGTTTTCAGTCTTCCTCAGACTTTTCACTAGTATAATGAAAAGGAGTGGAATACCCACTCTAGAGGTATGTGTTATGAGAAGCTGTTATAGTACTATTGATAAAGAACAACTTTGGCTTTTACAGTCTTTTTACTATATACTTAAAAAGTGGTTTTGGGATTGCTTTTTCTCTGGTGTGAACTAGGGCAAAGGATCTTTGTCTTTAGCTTGCCTGCAGGTTTGTTTCATTATGTTCTTGATTTCGTTTTTTTTCCATTTTTTGCCCTTTCCTCTGCATCTTGCTGGCGTTCTGCTTGATTTATTCTCATATCTTTTTCCTTCAGCAAACTTAAGAGAGAGTTAAAGGCCTACTTTTAGAGGTTGGGATTTTGAGGGGGTTTTTTTTGTTTGCCAGCTGAGATGTCTTTGCCTCCTCTTATTTAATTTTCTTGAATATTATTCAGCTAGCTGGTAATACAACATTTCTATTTTCATATCTGAGGACTCTTTTCTTAAAATGATCTGTGTAGCTTTGAAGTAGACTCTAGTCAGATATAAATTTGAAGAGAATAGCAAAAGTCAAATGTGGCGATGGCCATCACAGTCACTCTTCATAGCCATCTTAGTGACTAGCAGGTCCAAAGGGCTCTCTTTCTCTTTTCTGTACTGTGCTGGAAGACACTCTTTCTTACTGTGTTAAATGACAGTGTGTTATTTTGTCTGTGCCAATATGTTATCTTTTTAGGACAGGGGTCATGTCTTCTTAGAATTTAAAACTATGAACAGCAATTCAAGAATAGCTCCTAACTTGCTCTCTCTTTACATATTAATTACCTTAGTATAATTTAACTTGTGTCTCAGTATGTGTCCTGAACATTATTTTTACTGAAGTGTGTCAATTTTCATTACATTAAATGAATACTCATTTAATTTCCTATCTCACCCCTGAGCTCATTTTGTTAATGTCAGGATTATTCTTGCATCCCTCTGAGTCTTAAATACTCTGCTTATTTTAGTATCATCTGCAAATTTAATGATCTGACTTATTATAGCTTTATGTAGACCATTGAATAAAATATGGAAATCTGGTGGTGTTAATCTACAATCCTGTGAGACTTCACTTCTCAGCAGCTGCCTTTCTGTTTTCCACCCAATCCCCTTTTTTTCTGGGTAGTAATTAATGCCTTAGTACTGCTCAAACCTGAAGGCAGGCAACTGCATCAGATCTGGAGTCAACTGAACTTTTCACAGTCTTACAGGGAAACCAGATGCCCTAAAGAACCCAAACCCATCAAGGATGGGAAAGAGTCAGACTTCAGGATACAGACTTTCAGATGTGAATGCTGGGTCACAAGTGCTCGATATTGGGAGAAAAGTTTTAATCAAGATTTAGTCCATCCACAACAAAGCTTTCTTAATGATAACAATAATCCATCATTTTTACTTTACTCTGAACCTTTTTAAAACCCCAGCTAAGTCAGGACTCTTGGTTTATCTAGGTTAATAACATCTTTCATTTTTAAAAGTAACCAGATTTCTTTAACATGATTTACTCTTTTCATATCCACAATGACTCATAATTATTAAATTGTGCTTATATAATTATATCCTCTAAAATGATCTATAAATGTAACATCTCTTTCTTAAAGATCAGACTCTGAGGAATAAAACTTCCGTGATTTATCCCTAGAGATAAAATGCTAAAGGTGTTCATGGCAGGATTAGGCAAGAGACTGACAGCTCTGGAAAAAAGGTTTGAAACTTGGTATTGGAAGGGACTTCCATTATTATTGGAGTAGTGGGGAATATGACACTTGTAGATTTAAGAGCAGAAGAGCTAAGAGCTGGCTTCATTTGTGTGTGTATGAACAAACTGCGAGAAGGAACTGTGTGAAGTATTTTTATGTGAAGACTAGAGATGTGTAATCATGGGCAAATAAAAAAATACACCAGGCCTTGGACCTGGAGTCTGGGGGGGCTGTACTGGCCACCAGTTTGGTGAGAAAGGGTTAGGGAAGCCTGGGTGTTCATGTAAATAAAATGTATTCTCATGTCAAGAAAGAGGGAAGCTGATAGGTTGAATGCTTTTTGTGAGTAAATTAATACAAAGGTGTGGGGTTTTTTATTTTTCCCTGAAATGTTCCCTGAAATGTATAAGCCCTAAAGTCAGGGCTTAGAGCTTGCCTTCATTTTTGGAGTCAATAATGAAATACTGTAAAATACGACTACTCTAGGTCCGATTGTAAATCTGACTATGTGGTGTAATAAATCATATTTTTCCTAGTAGCTAGAACAGTAGGGCAAAAAAGCATGCATAATTTCTAAAAAGGTCATGCATTCTTGTCTGGTTGTGGTGGGGCTCTTGAGGATGCTTTATTTTCTGTTTTGGGATTTTTTAGTACTATACTTTCACCTTTGAATTACAAGTGTCTGAGTTATTTTCTGTTACAAATAGTAAATATCTAGAGAGCTGAAGTTCAGTCAAGTGATTGAGGGAAAGAAGACAACTTAGAGAGGATACTTGACAGTGATGCATTTGTAGCACGCAGGCTGCAAACAGAAAATTGCTGCCATATTCATTCCTATTCATTGTGGGGAGAGGAGGAGCAAAAAATGCATCAGCAAAAATTAACAAGTAACCATTAAGTTACAGGGCCAGGTTCAAAACAAAACAACAGGGATGGTCCTTCACATACGTAGGTGATCTGTAGAACCTCTAGTCAAAGAATACGGTATATTCTAAAAACTCAAATTAAGCCTGAACAACAAATGTCTCCTCCATGAGCTTGTTGGTGTCTAAGATAAAGGAGGAGAGTGCATCTTGGGAGGAGCTGAAAATGAAGCACTGAAGGGGTTGGAGGATGGTAGAAAGCTAAGTCCCCTATTCTTGTATTTCCTCCTTTGACATTGACTTTTTTTTCCCCTTAGCCGAGTAGTTGCTTTTGTGTTGTGTTCAGCTGCAAAAAGCCACAGCATACCTGTTTGCATGGCTGAGGGGAGGACAGAGATCTGGTGACTTACCTGTTCCTCTTTCTTCTTTGACATGACCTGTAAAATGTGCATTAAAGCCCTGGAAGTGTTTTTTTTATAGTGCTGGTGTTGGAAATTGCCAATATTAGATGAGGTTTGTTAGTTGTAATCTTCTAAATTCTTGTGTAGTGAGGTTGGTAAGTGGAAAACGTTTAAAAGGAGAAGGAACTAGAACTGCCTATATTTCAAACAGTTGCAGCTTCTGACCTAGACTTCCTGTAGGCCTTTTCCCTGTACTAGTCTTTTACCTTGAGTACTGTGTGCAGTTCTAGACACCACAATATAAGAAGGTTATATAGCTACTAGAGAACATCCAAAGGAGGCCAATGCAGATGGTGAAGGGTCTGGAGGGGAAGTTGTATGAGGAGTGGCTGAGGTCACTTTGTCTGTTCAGCCTGGAGGAGACTGAGGGGAGACCTCATTGCAGTTTAACAAGGAAGTTACAACTTCCTTGTGAGGGGAAGAGGAGGGGCAGACATTGATCTCTCTGGGGACAAGCGATGGGATCTGAGGGAATGGCATGAAGTTATATCAGGGGAGGTTTAGCTCGGATATTAGGGAAAGGTTCTTCAGCCAGAGGGTGGTTGGGCACTGGACCAGGCCCCTCAGGGAAGTGATCACAGCACAAGCCTGACAGAGTTCAAAAAGCATTTGGGCAACACTCTTGGACACATGGTGTAATTCTTGGGGTTGTTCTGTGCCAGGCCAGGAGTAGGACTTTATGATCCTTGTGGTTGCCTTCCAGCTCAGGATATTCTATGATTCTTTCACAAATGCAACTTGATAGAGTCGACACAGAAAACAAAAAAACACAGGTAATATTGAGGGTGATCCTAACAACATGATCCAGGCACTTCCCAGCCTTTTTAGGGAGTCAGTAGCTGCAGTGTTTGCTTTTCAAGTGCCTATGGAACCACCACCACACCACCCACCCCTGCTTTTGTATCCTCCATCTTGGAGGATGATGGCGTGGGGAGGAAGTGGGAATTAAATCCCTGTTTTTATATCTTGCACCTTGCATCTTGGGAACTTACAGTTCTGTCCGAACTTATGCCTGTGTGTGGGTGAACTCTAAGGAGAAGGTGTGGGAGAGCAATTTTACAAGGCTGGAAAACTACTGTTCAATACACTTTAGTCATCTGCAAGACCTTTTGCCAGCTGATATACCTTATTAACTGCACAGGCAAGGTATTTATAGAGCCGCTGCATCCAGAGTCTCTTTCATAGACAAGCTGTTCATACTCTGCAGGACCACATCACTTGGCGTAGGAGGTTGAGCAATCTTTATTGAGGCAGCAGTGTGACCTCATACCCTGCTGCTAACAGAGGCATAACAGCAATGGAAGATTAATTTTCTATTTCTTTCCCCCAAGGGTGTGAAAGTGTATCTCTTCTAGGTTCAGTCTCCAATCAAAAAATGGATGGAAAAAATCAACTCTGCTTTCACTGTTCCCCAATTATTAGGTAGAGAAACAATTCTGTTAAGTCAGATGATACACAGATTATTAGTCTTGTGTTTTTATCAACACAACAACATTTTTAAGTAACTATGGTGGATAAAAAGGTGTGTAAATCCTAAAGAAGAGGAGAAAAATAAGTTTTAAGATTTCATTTCTTGTACATTCACACTTGATATTAACATCTCCTGATTAGAAAATGTTCTGTATTGTTTTCATAATGCCCTTTTCCAGTCTTGGGATGGACCATCAAGATAAAAATCATGAGATCTGGACAAAAGTGTAATACACTTCATGCACTTAATTTAACCTAGACTTAGTTAGTAGACTGGCGCACGTTGGGCGCCACTAAATTTGTTCCGGTTTGGCCAAATTTAGAAATATATCCTCTGAGAGAAGGCAGGTTACAACCAGCCCTTCCCCACCAGGTTCGGGAAAAAATACATTTTCCTAGAAGGAAAGAGGTAAAAACTATTTATTTAACAAACACAGAGGAAGAGGATAATGATGCTAAATAATAAAACCTCTTGCTCTGCTGAGAGAAACCTGGAAAAATTTCAGAGTCCTTCCATAGATCTCTCTCTCCCCCTCCTTGGAGCTGGGGTGGGGTGGTGGGCCCACCTCCAGGGCCAAGGCCTTGGTGGGAATTCCTCCCGGTGTATTCTGATGTTGAAACAGTCCAGCAGAGAGAGTAAAAGGAAAAAAACCAAAGTCCCAGGAAAACAAAAGTTCAACTCTCTGTCTCTCTCCGGAGAAAGAAAAAGGAGCTGAAAAACTGGCCGAAAGCAAGCAGGGTGCTTTCCCCCCTCTGAACACAGAGCCATCTCTATCTCTGTGTCCTTGAAAACATGAAAACAAACTGCTTAGAAAGTTCCCTCAGTTTTGTCTCTCCCCCCTCTCAGGCTCAGTTTAAAGGCACAGAAAGGCACAAAATTATTTTCTGGGCATGGGGCAGCGAAACGGGGATACACATCACAAAGTCACCCCAAGACAACTAGCTGTAGCTAATGAAAACAGCAGGAACAGCATAGCACATCCAAATGCCGTATTTTAAAATGCATTGGCACGATTCAGGATCTGGGTTCATAACAGCAGAAAGTAGGAGCTGATGTTTGAGAATTACAACAGTGACATAGACCATAGACGTTCTTGAAGATTTCCATTAAAACACTTTTCACCATCAAAGAATAATTCTGTAGTTCCTTCTCTACTGTCTCTGGTAAAATTGCAAAGCAAACTTTTTGCTGACTGCTTTGAGAAATGCAGTGATTGAAGTATTATTATTATTATTATTATTTTTTCAAAAATTCTTCAGGTACTTTTAATAAATATTCAAAAAGTGAAACTTTTTATCTAATTGTATGTAGCAGATGAAAGTATCAGCCATCCTGGACTCCCAATTTTCTCCATGCCTCTCACAAGGAGAATTTTGTCAGGAAAAAATATTCTGCCATGAACTAGTTTGGAAGTAGCTATTGTTCTATAATGAATGGTCATTAAATGGGGCTATCTTTAACTCTCATTCTGCACATCCTTCTTATGTAATGGGAATCGCACCCCTGGTGTAATTCCGTCAGCGAAATACATGTCATTAAGGTGATGCAAAGTGTTCTGATGAGGATAATGGGGTAACTTTGTTTTAGTTGGTGGGAGTAGCATATTTACAAATGTGGAGATTGGAGATATCCCAAGTGGAGATACTTCTCAGTGAGCAGTTGACATCAATCAGTTGTGTCTGGCCTGAGATTGTATGTAATGTAATGTAGTGTAATGTAATAATGATGATTCTTACGATTAGCTCCCCAAATAGCTGGTGCTAAACCTCGGCATTTTGGAGCAACAGGATGATAAAAAAAAGAAAAAAAATTACAACAGTTTGCTTAGTTTATTCCTTTAACGTTAAATGTAATTCCAGAGCTATATATGCTATATCTACTTTCTCCCATCATGCAGCATGGAGAGCACAATGCCTGCAAACAGACCATTTGCTTCAATCTGAGAAAACATGTCTCTTCAGGAAAAAAAAATTAAAATTATAACCTGTCTTTTGCTTGAGCGAGCACATTTACAAGGACGTTTTCTTCTCATCTAAGGTTATTGGTCAGATCACACTTGAAACCCTGGTGATGAGTCGAAAATAAATTCCAGTGCCACAGTAATATCCAAAAGGGGAACTTAATTTGTTGGAGGTTTTTGCTTTAAGTGTGGTAATTTGTGGAGGCATTGGACTTATGCAAGAGATATTTTTGTTTCATATGATCGAAGTAATAATATTCTTATATTTTAGTCTATTTGCCTTCTATTGGGTGATTGTCTTAAAATGTGCTTTATTTTCTTTAATTAGAAAATGTTTTTCAAGCACTTGGAACAAGTTGTTTTAGAAAGGGTAGATTAAAACACTGTAGTTTGAGGAAGTTGCACAACTACAAGAGATACTCTCTGAAATAATGGTTTAGAGTGGAACTGATAAGAAGCTGGATAATAGGCCAGCAAACAGGATGCCTGTAGTCCATCAAGGACTAAATGAGAGCTATATAAAGCAACAGCGTAATTGTAAAATCAAGACACGTAGACTGGAAAAGATCCAAAAATAACATTTGAAGATATCTCATAAACAGACCATGTGGTTCTCATAAAAGACTAGAATGACACTATTTAGCACACAGGTAAAACAGAGAAGTCAATTCTAAAGTCTTAATAGTTGCCTGATTACATTCAGTAGAAATCCAGTCAGCATGTAAGGTACCGGTTCCCTGTTTATGAAATAGAGGTGTGGCTTTGATGTTATATATTCAAGCTGCGGGAGAGGTAATTCCTTGTGGTGTTTGGAGCCAGTGCAGAGGGCTTATTACTTGTCATGTTGTCTGAAGAAGGAACCCACTGGATAAAGACAGAACCTTAAGGACAGCTGAATGAATATGGTCTGTGGTTGGTCCAGGAACAGTTTTTCCTCTAATTCAATCACTGTAGTGGATTGGTAGAGGTTGAATTGTTGACATGTTTTCTGCAGACATTGGAAAAAGCAGACCGAAAACCAAAATGGAGCATCCTTTCCAAGAACCACTGCATGTTCCAGGACATTGTGGCTTCATCAACAGCTTGGGCAGACTAATTACTCCATATTTAGGTACCGAGCTCTGCCTCAGGAAGCATTTGGAAGCCGCCAGACAAAATATTAGCTGATCTCCGTGAATTAATACCTTTTTGAGCTCTGGTGTCTCTGATCCACAGACTTACCTGTCTAGTGGTGAGGGGTACTGTCATAGGTTAGCAAGCATAGTCCCGGAAGGGATGTCCTTGCTAAGGGGTGCTTACAGCTTCCTCTGGGACCTGACAGAACCTATCAGTGGCCAGTTTGAATATGGACAATTCTTTAAGCCACTTAAAGTTGTGACCGCCTCTGTGATACACACTTAAGAATAGACAAACTCCCCCCCCAAGCTCTCTCTCGTTTCCGGCGCTGGGACAGGTGGCTGCAGGCCCCGTGCAGAGGCCAGTGGGCCCGGCCAGGCCCTGCTTGGGCCAGGCCGGGCCGAGCCACGGCCATCCTGGAGCCATGGGCCTGTTCCAGCCGTGGAACCCCCCCCCCCCACTGCCTTGCCGTGGGCGGCCAGAGAGGCTCGGAACCCCCCCCTCCACTGCGGCCGAGATTCAGCAAAGCGGCACCTCTGTCCAGCAGAGGCCAGGTGGCCAACAGCGATAAGCCACATTCCAGCTGCAAGGCCGAGGTGAGATTAACCCTTTTATTGCTGTGAAGAGCTGAAAACCTGAGGGAAGAGAGAGAGGAGATGCTTAAAGCTGAAAGTCTGTTGTGAAGCTATGATATATCAGAGTATCCCGTTGTAATTTCATGAAGATATGGGGGGTGGAGTGTTCAACTCGTAAGCAATAAGCAGATGCTGCCGCAGCTGTAATTTCATGAGAAGTTTGGACAGAGAGAGATGAACCAGATGAACCAGATGAGGACTTTTGGTCCAAAGAGGAAAGGAGAAAAACCTCAATTCCTAGAGATGCTCCCAGAGATAGTCTTGAAGATAAGAAAGACCCTTTGCTCCCAGGGAAGGAGAAGGGCCTCTGTTTTTTTTGTTTCTGAATGGCTCAACCTTAAAATTGTACCCCAAAAAACTTCAAGAGTGGACCCTCGAAAGCAGTTGCGGGAAAAGCTGCAAGTCGGGGGAAGGGACTCACATCGCAAGCAGAGAGACTCCTCTTCCTAAATGGACTGAACAATATTTGGAAGTGGGTGGCTGTCTCGTTGTGATACTGTTTCCATAGCATGAGCAAAAAGAGACTTCTCTTTCTAAATGGACTGAACAAGGTTATTATGGAAGTGGTAAACAGACTGAACATCTTAAGGGTTGTCTTTCCATTGTCAGTGGGAGAAGGGAGGAAGGTGGGGGGAGGAGGAGAGTTCTGAAGGTGGTATAATTTTTTTTTCTTTTCTTCTTTTAGGTCTGTTAATAAACTTCTTTATATTCATTCAAGTTGGTGCCTGCTTTGCATTTCTCCTAATTCTTATCTCACAGGAGATAAACAGTAATGAGTATTTTAGCCCAAACCACTACAGGTACATCTCCAGACACAACGGTTCCTCAGCATGTAGCTGTCTTCAAATATCTTGGATCTGTCATCTTAGGCTTACAGCTACCAAAGGGCAGCTAGAAGACTGCTAGATTTGTCCGAAATCCAGAAAGTATGGTTTTAAGATAAAAACAAACCACAAACCCTCAAAATCAAACTAAACAAAACCTAACAAAAACATCTAATCGCCTCAGCTCCTGTCTGAAGATGCAGAGAGAGGAGTAGATTCTGTATTGTGTAAACAGCAGATACGGACAAAATAGAACGGAATAGTTTAGATCTATTTGAGTATTGTTTGTTCCTCAGACTTTTGAGTGAAGGAATCTGTCCTTTTAGCTAACCTTCGTAATAACTACTGTTCTTAGTGATTTGTTCTTTGACTAAAAAACAGATCTGGCAAATTATGAATGAAATTTATAATTTCAGAGTTTTTTGCAATTTTAGGGACCATATCTGGTCCATATTACAGTTCATTAATAATGTCTCTGAAGGTGGTCCATGTCTTATGCCAAGCATTCAGGACACTACCAAAGAAGTGGCAAGATATTTTGACAAATGAAATTGAGGGTTTACAGAAGTCTTAACTGAACCCTCAGTTCTGACTCAAAGCATGACAAAAGCTATATCCAGTTAATTAGATACAGCAAATAATTGCAGGATTATCATTCTATCCAGGTACAAGCTTTGTTAAGGGTAGCTTCACATCACTCCAAGGAGAGGAGAGGCCTCTTGCCTGCTAACTTCCTTGAGAAGGAATCAGAAAGGGATTAAAATTCATAAGTATCCTTTGAATTACTATTTTTAGGGTGTGTAATGTGTCTTGTAACTTCTTTAGCAAAGAGCACTTGAGAAGGTCAAGATCTATTCAGGAAGCATCAGAGCTACAGTTCTCATGGGACAAAGCACAGCAGTTCTTCCAAAAATAAACCCAGTTACAAGAAATAACTTTTATTATTATTATTATTATTATTTTGGACTTTTTGAGCCCATCTATTAAATTAAAATATGGTATGTACTCTGTCTTCCAAAAGCTCAAAAAGTTGTCATGGAATGCATATTATTCTAACTGATTATTTAAATTTTGTTCTGTTTTTGAAGTCTGTGAAGTACAATGACTTCACATTAACTTCAGAATGTTGATATATAGCTTAAATCAAGAGCCAAGTATTTTGTGATCTAGTCTACCCAAATCCCAGTTGGGCACTAAGAATATTTGCAAGTATAGAACATAAATACCAGACAAAAATCCAGATAGTTAATCTTTTGTATATAAAGTCATTGGGCACTATAGAGAATCCAAATTCCCCAGGTATTCAACTTTTGCTGTTGTGGGAATTTTTCTTTTTCTTTGGGTTTTGGGGTGGGTTTTTAATGCCTGTTTATAGAGAGAGAGAGATGTACAGCCTGTTCTCATCCAAACTTGAGGAGAAAAATATTGTTTATATCTTTAAATTTCTTAGAAAACATCAACATTTTTAGGGCTTCAGTTGTTCATTGGAAAAAAGGTGGTGATCTTCCTCCTGCTAATCTAATTGCTTTTATTCTGATGGAATTGCAAAAACTAGATTGGGCGCATTGTTGGAAACTGGAAATACTTGTCTTTTGTCTACTAACATCAGTTTGAAGCAAGCTATTCCATCTGTTTTACCCTCATCTTAGACCAACCAAGACGTTGCTGCCAGTTGGAGGAGCGTGAGGGAGTGGTTATGTTACATTCAGTGAGCCACACAAATGTACGTGAGCCCCAGAGTGATTTACAGCAAACTGCCTGGCAAGGTTCAGTTCTGTGCCCATCAGTGGAGGAAGGGCACACCTAATTTAGTCATACAGGACTTTTCTTCAAAGATTTTCAATGACATTTAACTCTCAATGGCTGCATATAAAGCATTAGGTGTACCAGACAGGCCTGTTATCTTGATCCCAGAAGGCACTTCTACATTTCTCCTCCCTTAATACTCAACTTCCAGGTTTTCCAGTGTTGCTGAGCACTTTGAAAGTATAATCCGTTTGCTTTTGGTAATGCAGCATATGTGGAATATTTTTGTGTATAATCGTTTAAAAGCCAATGGAGAATGGTTGATTTATTTTTTTTTCTTTTTGGGTGGCAAAAGTTGCTTTAAAAAGGAGTACTATACAATAAGAAGCTTATGTAATAGGGTCTAAAATATATATAAAATTATTGTTATATAAGTGGAGTATAAAAATTACTTGAAATGTCACCAGTTAAACTTTAGCATCTATAGTCACTCTTGCTAAATTAAATTCAATTGGCCTAAGATTTGTCAAAGAATATGAAGCTAAAAAGATAATTTAGTACCAATACAGAATGCAAAAATGAGTTGAATCTAATGTGATGGAAGAAAAAGTATTTCAAATAATCTTATTTAGAAATGGAAGTCAATATACTCTTGATGCAAAAAGTTATTTATAGCTACACACAGAGAGTAGTTCTAAACCCCATTTTATTTATTCCAACACCTAGCTCTCTATGGAAAAAAAATACATTAAAAAATCCATAGAAAGCATGTCTTTTTTTCCCCTAGTAGTTCACAGATGGATAATTCATCAGCCAGTTCTCAAAATATGGAGAAAAATTTTCTTCCTTTGAATTCTAATATATCTGTATCTCTCAAAGTAGCTCCCATTTATGACCAGATTAAAACTTGAAAAGGTGCAAGAATAAAACTCCCTTTCCTCTGCCTTTTTCCCCGTGTAATGACGATGAAAATGTTTTCTGAAGGAGCTTCTAGAAATCTTTCAAGAAAAGCAGTTGCCAAAAGAATATTAAATGTTTGGAGGAGTTTTAGAAAGAGGGGTGGGTGAGCACTAAACTTTGCATTAGGGACAAATCTGACTGTATCAGAGTCTCTTTATGTAACTTAACACCATGAGCTTGTCATAAAAACAGTTACTCATCAATCAAAAAAAAAAGGGAAAGGAAGGTAGGGACTTGTGTCTTAGAAATCTGTGCTGTGTTATCTACATTTCATCTAGTATTTTTCAGGCAAAAATTGTTGCAGTGGATCACTATTCAGTGATTTAAAGCAGAAACATTTCACAATCCCCGTAGGTCATAATGTTGAAATATTAATGTCTTCTTCCTTTCTGCCTTCTCTTCTCAGTGTTTTTTGAGTTATATTATAAGTTAGACACAAAAGTCCTTCATATTTAGGAAAAGTAAAGGATCCAGTAAGACACCTGACTAAACACAGACTATGAATTTATTTTTTGTGGTTCACTCCCACCCATGTGAGTTAATTCATCTGAGTTTTGTCTTTGTTGATCTGTCCTCATTTAACTCTTGACCCAGTCATGCACCAACAACCAAAGACAGGCATTGAGCTGACTTCATAACCCTTCTGAAAATACAAAAGCCAAATGTGCCTACATCAAGTAAGGTAGTGATGGAATCTTGTAACAACTCATGCACAAAACCAACTAGGCCAGGTGAGAAAAATCCTTGGATTTTAGGAGGGAAGAGGGAGGAAGGAAAGAGCAGAGCCATGTGAAACTGGCTCAGCACCCAGGGCCTGCAGCTGTGTCAACACCACGTTGTAACTGCCAAACATCTCTGTGACTGCAGAGAGCAGCTTATTCCATCTGGGAATAAGGAGCTATTTTTCACAAACATTGCCTCCCTTTTAATAAATGAGATATACTAGGATCTGTTTGAATGTTCTAATGGACTTATAATTTGGCTGTAAAGAGTAATTTTGATCCTGTTTTGAAGTCTGCTGGGGCCAATGCAGACACATTGCACATGTAAGTGAAATGACACTTCAGAGCAATGAAGCATCTGGAGAAGACACCACGAGTGTCACTGTACTTGTTTTATGCCTTCTCCACATATCTCATGGGTATATATAGTTAACTAAAGTTAAATAACATGCAGCAAAGAAACTTCTATCAAATTTTGTACAAATCACTTGCTAACACAAACAGAATCATTGAATAGCCCAGATTGGAAGGGACATTGAAAGATCACTTGGTCCAACCTGTCATAGGAAAGAGACTCTAAATGAGATGGTGTAGCACCCCATCCTATTGCACCTTGGAAACGTCCAGTGACAGGGACTCAATCACAACACTGCATAGCTTCCTCTAGTTATGGATTGTTCTCACTGTAAAAAAAATGTTACTTATATCAAGATGAATTATGTGGACTTCATCCAAATTCATATTGCTGCTGTAACAGATGAATCAGAAAGAAACTAGGCTCAGTGCTCACTACTATTCTTAAGTCAGTCGAATAAAGAATAACCTAATCATCTAGACCTCTTTCGCTGTAATGTCCACTCCCACAATGTTTAGCAATGGATATCAGATAATTAGGGATACAAGGCACATAATGCTTTCTAGTGTAATTTTAGACAAAGTCTTTATTGAAACCACTTTACTTTCTAAGAGAAGTAAAACACTTCCTTTAAATCATCTCTCCTATCAGAAAGAGCCCTAGAAATGTGTATTTTTTTCTTGAGCTGTCAATGAAAGTTGTGTTTGTGGGATTTGCTTCCCTGCGTAAAAGATCAACCCATTCTGATATTAAGCCAATATTTAGTTAACTATCTTTAGACAGACGCTGATAGAAAGCTTCAACCTACTTATTTTTATTAAATGCTTCATTAGAAGAATACCTGCCATTCCTAGTAGTTTATCGATTGCTAAAAATCTTTTATGGTAGCAGAACATGTGGTAGGGAGTCTTGAATTCAACATTTTTTGAATTAAAAGTTTTCTGACTATAAATGTAAAAGAGCATAAATGAGACTGCTATTTATGGTTAAGGTGGTGGGAGTTTTGTGAACTAAAGTTAGGGCAGATCTGTAATGTAGTCAGCACTTCTTTACAGTCTTCTGTGGCATTTTATGGACTCTGTAGCCTTAATCATTTGTCAGAATAAGCTAGTGTTTATGTTTATGTGTTTTCCCCCCAAAATTAACAGACATTTGAAATTACTTTTTTTTTTGCCTTAGTGAGAACCTCGTTTGTTTTTTTGGTTTGGTTTTGTTGAGTTTTCCATTTCTCATAGAAAGCTATTTGTACAATAATGTAGTTGGATCAATACAAGGAATTTCTATGTTTTCATCGACCACTTCCAAGCAAGGAAGGAGGCACAATCCCACATGATGTCCTTTTTTTTATTTGGGGTGTCAATTCTTTGACTGCTAAACAAGCAGCCGACTCATTGTCTCCTTCCTTTTGAGAGAAGATGGCAGCCCAAATAGAACCACTTTGGCATAGCTTTCATCCCACTATTGGTGCCCAGTGTGGAGAGCGCCAATACAACCCCTTTTTCCAGGATTTTTAGTGAGCTACCCCAGGAAAATGGAAAGGCATTGCACAACAAGCTGCATGTGGAGCACAAGCCCTCATCATGAAAGGACAAGGTTTGAGCAGTGGTTTGTACTACAAGGGCAGCTCACTACTTATTGCTTTATAATCTTCTAGTTCAAAGAATTGTACTTTGAGAATCACTGATGTAGTCCGTGGAACTGGTTTTATATCTTACTGTGGAACTGGTTGTATGTATTTCTATGTAAAAACGTTTTAAAATAATCTCTTAAGAAAAGAATCTCTTTGAAGTTTGGTTTGCCTTTTTTTTCATGGGCATTTGATATCTGTTTAGAATGCATAGAGTATCTAGATATATAGAATAGAGGTTTTTCATTTGCTGAAGACTTGATATTTAAATTGCAAGGGAATGGTTTTGGAGGAAATGCTAAAATGGTTCCATCTTGAAGACCACAATGGAAATATTTTTATAAAGTCATATAAATGTTTTCAAGAGCAAAAACTAGATACATACAACTAAAGTTCAGATTTTTCTATCTTAAAAACAAAACAAACAAAAAGCCATCAAAAAGAAAACACAAAAAAACCTCAACCAACAACCTCTTTCATGAGGTTCTTATTGACAGTAAACAGATACCGATACAACTTTTTTTAAGAAGCACATATTTTAATTCTAAAAAATGCTCTCTTCAATTTAGAAAACATGCAACTATATTGACTCAAAATACCTAATAACAACGAATTGGCTTTGCACAATAATAACATTGAAAAACTCTCAGAATTAGTGTTCTTGATTTTATCTTTCACTTGCAATATTCTGAAGCCTATTTATACGTTACTAAATATTAAAACACCTAAATCAGCAAGTCAGAAATTTGGCTTTAACAGTGGGCTCAATTTCCTGTGTTATATCCAGCAAAGAACTGGTAATGAAGCACAGAATATTTCACAAATACATACATACTTCATAGGATTGTCTGTCCGTGCATGTGGAAAAGATAAAAGTACTCTGGAAGAAGTTCAAAGGAAATGTCCTAGTAACTATGGAAACAAAAGCCCTTCTGCCCTATGTTGAGAAGAAAAAAAAGATTAAATAAGACTACATGAACATCTTCTTTTTAGTGCCAGTTTGGCTGAGACAGATTTGCCCTGCAGAGTTGATGAGGCTTTGAAAGAGGTAATGATGAGATATCTCCATAAAACTCCAAATGCTTTTCTTATGACCTGGGGACAGCCTTGAAACAAGCACCTTACCACATCATTCACTCACATATGATTGAAATCAAGCTCCATTTCAGAAAAGCTCTTCTTTACATTTGGCTGGAATTCCGGATTTTGTGCCAAATATGGGAATTGGTCATTTCAGTTTTAGTATGGCTCAGGCTCTGGGCTTTTTATTAATAAATAAATAAATGAATTTCCTAAGTTCAGTATTGAAGAAATTACAACTCTGAATCAAAAAATGAGAAACATGAGCATCTTTATTCCAGTCCTTACATAAAACTTTGGATCACATTTTATTATATTAAACATAACCTAATAATAGTTGCATAAAGAGAATAATACAAGAAATTCTTACAAAAGGAGTGGAGTCACTCAGTGTGGGATTTATATAAGAATTCTTGTCCATCTTATGTTCTTCAACCATTTCACCACTGTAATAGCAATGGGCAGCAAAAGTAGTACAATATTAATAGTACAACTTTATGTATCCCATGTTACTCTGAAACATCTTTTTCTATTAGTATTATTTAAATATAAAAATGCAACGTTTCCTTATAATTTTAACTCTCATACCTCTTCTAAGTTCATTTATTTATCTGTTTCTCTTCTATTCAGAAAAAGTGTGTATGTGGGAAACCTTGTTCACTTTTTTTTGAGTTACATCAGTGTCAGAGTTCAGCAACTGGGAAATATTGCTTGTCAAAGATCTCCTGGAAAATTATAGGTATATTCTTAAATTTTGTTGTTAATTCTCTGAAGACAGCTCTTGAAATGCATCTGTCCTTTCTTCTGGCTTCTCTCATTTCCTGAAATTCTCATTTGCCCACATGTGAATTTTTATCACTTAGCTTAATCTTTCTTAACTTTGTGTTTTCATTAGGTTGGCAACTGAGGTTATATGCCATGAAGTAGATTAATTGCTTTTGCATCTACTGCATGTAAATAGTTTGAAGTACTGAGTAGTAATTTTGCTCTGTATTAATAGTTGTGTAAAAAGTATACTGTACTTAATGTGAATTGTGAGATATTTCTATAGACTCATCTATACTTTATTTGAAAATTATACTAACTGTTTTTTAAACTTGGAAGATTCACTCCAAATTTTAAGCATTTTCTTCCTACGCTAATGAGCCAGAAAGTATTATTAAAAAGTTCTTTACAGGTAACA
The DNA here is from genome assembly GCF_041296385.1 of Aphelocoma coerulescens. NCBI lineage: Eukaryota > Metazoa > Chordata > Aves > Passeriformes > Corvidae > Aphelocoma > Aphelocoma coerulescens. The sequence continues at coordinate 37,622,738 of NC_091015.1, read as the reverse complement.
TTTTACATGTAAGTTTTATAGAGATTTTTCTTTTCTGCTATCTCTTTAGGATTCTTACAAAGCCCATAATGTTTTAAAGCATGTGAAGATTGAAAAGACTGCAGAGAAGTGATGTTACTCATTCCAAAATCCTCATCTGAGGCAGTTCAGAACACAGTTTTGCAAGAGATGTCTATTCAAGTCCCACTTGCATTTTTTGATTCTGCATTATGAGCTTATACATGCCAGCTGTAGGCTCACTCATAATGAATGGAGTTTACTGCAGGAAATATGTAACAGTAGGATTTACTTAAATTTATCAGAAAGGCTTTTAACTTAGCCAGCAACATTGCCTTGCCAGGGAAAGTTCCTCTAAGCACTTTACTAAGATTTCAGTAAATAAACTAATGAGGCTCAGTTACCATCTTTTCTGTATGTCAAGAATAGAACTTAAGATAGCAATGAAATTGTTAGACTGCTGTATTCAAAAATACAACCAAAGGAATGGTTGTGTTCTCTTTTATTCACATGTGGTTAATTATAACTACTTGCCCCAATTATAACCTGATTATAACCTATGCCCACAAAAAACAAAGCAAAGCAAAAAACCCTCCACAACATACCTTTCTGGTCTTATTCTCTGCCCTTATGTCTCTCCACATAAAATGAGAATTGCTGCGATTACCAACCTTCTGCAGAAGACCTGGCAATTGATAACTCAGCAGACATAATGAATTGCTTTTTCCAATTTGGGTCCATGGCCCTAGGCAGAGATAAAGCTCTAAGATCATCCTATTCTCCTTTTCTACTACATAATTATTTCTGCCACAGCAGCGCCTTGGAGCCATAATCAAGCCTGAGATTCCTTGATGCTCCAGAGCATACAATTACAGAATAAAAAGGAGTCTCTCCCTGACTGCACTGATACACAGAGTAGTAAAAAGAGAGACATGAGATGGCTAGACTGATGCAGGAACAGAATGAAAAGAGAAGTGGTACTAGACATGACAGTCAGAGGTCTCTGTGTATATGTTCAGGTTTTTTCCCATCAGAGGTTAAGTTTTGCAGGCTGGCTTGCAGAAGAAGAGGGAAGAGACTTTTCAAACCTTTGTGGGGAGTTCTTCTCCAGTGGCTGTGTGTGCCAAGGCTGTGATTGCACTTGCAGCTCTCCAGCAGAGCAAAGCACTTCTAGCTGTTCCAAAATCCTCAGCCATTTGCTTTTTTTGTGCAATCATATTGCTTTGATGGTTGGTTTCCTTAGCAAAGGGTGCTTAAAAAGCAGAGCTATTTGTAATGTATTTCCTGCATTGCAGGACTTGAAGAAAGAAATCTCTCAATTTACAATTTACTTTATATTTAAAAAGCTAATTTACTGCACTTTTGAACTTTTCCTAAACAGTCATAACACAAACAGGGTGCTGGCTCTGTTACACAGAAGATGATGTCTAGAGACACAAGCAATGCGTTTCAAATTCATTCGAAACTAATTGCCAAGATGAAATTCTTCTTTCTTGTAAGTCTGTCTCTGCATACTTTGAGATCTTGTGAATACTATTCTGTACATAATTATTCTTCCATGCAATTTCTTAATTACAAGAGGTGAATCTCTTAAAAGATAATTAAATTTATAAATTGGCAAAAGAGCCCCTCTGAAAAAATTAAAGTTATTTGAATATATAACAGGATCACAATACTTCTTGTGAGGTTTTAAAGACAAATGGACTGAGGAAGATGAGTAGGATTGTTTTGATATCACTACTGTGCTTTCAGAGAACCCACAGGGTGTCCCCATCCATACTATGTCATGAATCTTTGCTTTAGTCTGAGTAATTTCAATTATCCAACAGCAGTGCTCTGGGGAAAGCAGTGAACTTGTCTTCAGTATCAAAACAGAGGATAAAAATAATCTGTGCTTTTTCCAGAGCTATTTCTTGACCTTTATTTCAGCTGACTGCTTCTATCTTCACTTAAAACCTTAGTGTCAGCTGTGCTGTTTTTATGTGAAGAAATAGCCATTGAAAACTAGACTTGATCTTTGCACCTTTTAGAAATGTATCTAATAGTCTTGCTTTATTATTTCTTTCAAGATATATTCTAAGCCATAGTACAGAAAAAATCTATTATACAGCCTGGTGACATAGCTCTAACTTAGAATACTTTCTCTGCGCCATGTTCTCTCAGTAGTCTATTTTCTTTATGCTACTCTGGCATCTATTATAATGATGATAATATCTGGGTGCTAGGTAGCATGTTATTCTATCCCTTTCAAATACATGTCAATTTAGAAAAATGTCTTAAGGCTTTTCAACTTATTTGCCAACTAGTCAGATGCACTACACTTTTTAAAATTAATTTTATGTTCCAGTGAGGGAGTTAGCACTAAGAGTGAATTTACACAAGATGATGTCATGATGAATATGTCATTTCAGATGGCTTCTTCCTTAATACCTCTTTTGTATCTGTATATCTAAGGAGCTTCCAGGTAAATTAGGGAAACATGCTTTAAGGTGGGTGCAAAGCTGATGGGGTAACTGTATCAAGAGAGTAGGAATTAGTTGCTATCTGTCCCACTGAAAGGATGTGTTCATGGAAGTTTTTATTGATCTTTGATTCTGGTACTGTTCTGTATTTCAACAAGGACAATTAGAATAAATTATATGTTCACTGAACTGTCCAGCAGTTGCAAGCGAATAGAAGCTTTTTCAGAAGATGGATTTGTAAATTGAAAATGTTTTAGTAAATTGAAGAAATAATAATGGTAGTAGTAGTAGTAGTAGTAATAGTAGTACCAGTATTATCAGTACTATTGCTGACACTTCTGGGGTTGTCTTTTAAATGTGTGCAAAGTTCTGTCCTTCATAGAAATCATCAAATGTGGAAACAGAGGTTGGGGAATTATGCCTAAATAGTACTAATTCCTGAGAAAGGGATCCTGCTTACTGTGAATTCTAACTCATTGTGGACCAAAAATTTGAGACTGCTGTTAAACCAAACGTTTTAGGAATTGGATAAAACAGCACATTCAGTGTAACATGTCTGTTCTACCTAGTACTACAGCATTAGTAGCGCCTGGAATATTTTGTCCCCTTTTGGGTATCACATTGAAGAAATGCCATTGGAAATATCATGGAAGAGAACAGCAAACTGTATTGGAAATTTTGAAAACATGATCTTAGTGGAAAAGTTGAAGGAAATGTTTATTCAGTTTGGAGAATAAAAAACTATGGAGTGACAGAAGTCTTCCAACATCACAGTGTTATCTACAAACAGGAAAGGACCACAACATTTTCTCTCCATTCTAGTTCTGAGGAGGATTAAATAGGAGGCAGCACAATGCTAAAACAAAGCAGGTTGAAGCAGTTTAGATAGGCATCAAATATAACAGTAGGGACAGTGAAGAATGGGAAGAACCCAAAAGTTTAACTGGTAGTTTAAACCAATTGGTCGAACATACTGTGAAATATTTACAAATATTAATTCTGTCATGGAACAGGAGGTTGGACTGGATAAATTTCTAGGGTGCTTTTCACTGGGTTTTTTTTGTTTGTTTTCCATTTTTTGTCATAAATTATTGTGATCCTTTAGCATAAGAAGAAGAAGAAAAAGAAAGGTAAAGTTAGTGGAAGGTAACTCTTTTTAATTTTAAACAGTATAGTTTGAGGAAAATCTTAATCAAAAGATAATTATGAAACATGATATAATGGAGAAATTTCAGTGTCATGGAAGAAAAAAATGTATATACACAACTGCTGCAGTGCAGATAACATTTGTTTGCTCCGTGTGTAAAGGCTAATTGTCATTTTCTGCCTCTGATGAAGACACAAAGTGATATTTTGCAGTTCGATATTTCTAAATACATTATAATTGCAACTAAATCCAACATATAGCACCACTTGCTGAAGTCATATTTGCTGTAACACTTTTTAACAGTTTGGTTCCAGTCTTTCTCAGCTCAAACATGTAGCCCCTAAAGTAATATTAATATATGGTAGA